>NW_008710856.1:0-1519 GCF_000327385.1 Lottia gigantea | reverse complement strand
CCACAATACAACTGCTGTTTAATGTAACTAATTGTTTTATTATGTTTTTATCAATCTTGTAACACTTAGAACTTTCATAATTTTACTCAAACAAAACGAGCTATGTTGTCTNTGAGAGATATGCCAATCTCTTTTGTAGATTAGCTACACTTAGGTGTATCAAAAGGATGAGAATGTTAACAGACATCTAATCATAGAAGTTTCTAGTAAGTCCTTGGTTCTATAGGGTACATTAGCAACCTTATAATATAAAGTTGTAACTAGTCCAATATTACTACTGATGCTGTGACATCAATGTTGATACTACATGGTAATCTTCTTTGTCATATATTTCCTTCTTTAATATTTTAACAAAACAAACTATTAATCTTACCCCATTTGAAATGAAATCCTAAAAATACAAATATCCCTTTTTACGGAATTGATTTCTTTTGATAATGTATTTTAATTCTGAAATAGAAGTACATAAGAATGTTTTCATGTTTTCCTATGGTATATCAGTTTCTTTCTATCCATTGACATTCTTAATGATGCCTTACGTTGTTGTTTCAATTTCTTCAACTGTATTTGCTATGGTTAGTAGTGATAATAAGTAAAATAATGCTTATATATTTTTTCTGTTTTTTTCAATAAGCTTTCGATGTCTAATTAGCTGTAGTAATTGACCTATGGAATAAAGGTTTTATCAAATTTTTTTGTGAAATTAATTCTTTCCTATGTATTAAAGGGATTGTAAATAGTGACGTCATCAAACACTTAGATTTAGTGGAATTGCACGAACCACAGACATCTGATTGAAAATTGGAATGGTGCAAATTGATGACAGATACATGTGGAAAATTTAGAAGACCGCTTTACAATCTCTTTAATATATATCTATATATACAGAGAAAGTATAATGATTATTTATCTTGTACAGAGAAAGTATAATGATTATTTATCTTGTACAGAGAAAGTATAATGATTATTTATCTTGTACAGAGAAAGTATAATGATTATTTATCTTGTATGGAGAAAGTATGATGATAATTCATCTTGTACTGAGAAAGTATAATGATAATTTATCTTTATGTTGTTCTGAGAAAGTATAATTTATCTAGTGCAGTGAAAGTATTATGATGTAAAGACATTACCCTTAAACAACTAGCATCAAAATGAACTCCAAGCTGTTATGACACATATTACATTTATTATTAATACAAACATTTTAAATATCTATAGGAAATATGTACATGTAAGAAAGAAATGATTTCTTAATATTTGATTGATATCATAGAAAGTGAAACATAGTTAGCCAAATATAACAAGAGGAGTCATACAGTATTAACTGCTAGTTATTTTCTATCACAATTAGTAAGTTCAGAAGGCACAAAACATCACAAAATATCATTCATAATTATATAATATAGTTCAAGTTCAAATGACTGGAATACATAATAGTCATGTTAAATTGAGATCATGTAAATATGATTTAAACTATGAATCTAAAATTTCTATATTTAAAATATATCTTTGCAAA
>NW_008710855.1:0-1520 GCF_000327385.1 Lottia gigantea | reverse complement strand
TCTATCAGTGGGATAAGACGTTTACTGACATTGAGTTCTATCAGTGGGATAAGACGTTTACTGACATTGAGTTCTATCAGTGGGATAAGATGTTTACTGACATTGAGTTCTATCAGTAGTATAAGATGTTTACTGACATTGAGCTCTATCAGTAGTATAAGACGTTTACTGACATTGAGCTCTATCAGTAGTATAAGACGTTTACTGACATTTAGCTCTATCAGTAGTATAAGACGTTTACTGACATTGAGCTCTATCAGTAGTATAAGATGTTTACTGACATTGAGCTCTATCAGTAGTATAAGATGTTTACTGATATTTAGCTCTATCAGTAGTATAAGACGTTTACTGACATTGAGTTCTATCAGTAGTATAAGACGTTTACTGATATTTAGCTCTATCAGTAGTATAAGACGTTTACTGACATTGAGTTCTATCAGTAGTATAAGATGTTTACTGACACTGAGTTCTATCAGTAGTATAAGATGTTTACTGACATTGAGTTTTATCAGTAGTATAAGATGTTTACTGACATAGAGCTCTATCAGTGGGATAAGACGTTTACTGACATTGAGTTCTATCAGTAGTATAAGACGTTTACTGACATTGAGTTCTATCAGTTTTTTTTTTTTATCTTGTAGATATTTATTCAACATAAAATATACAATTATACAAAATATTACAGTATATGCAAAACTAAAACATGTATCGCACAGTTATTATATAATTAAAATCAAAATATACATTAATATCAAAGGAGAATACTCCTTAATGGAGTTAAAATACGGTAAAATATTAATACTGTATTATACTATTTACACTATTTCCATTATGGTATGGAGCTTAAAAAATATTACTGTAAGGCTTCAAATTGTGGACACTAGCTATGACAATGTTTCTCTAAAATGGGTTAACACGTACTATAATAATTAAAAATTAAAAACTTGATTAAAAAATCATGAAAATTTGAAAGTTGTATATGATAAAATGAAAATGATGTTTCTTAAATGCAGAAGTATCCCTATTGATGGATCTTTACATATGAAACCGAAAGTTGTAAAGATCCATAAGGATATTTCTTAAAAAAATGAAAAACGGGGTTAAAATATTGCTCTAGTAAAACCTAGAGCGTCGTCTGCTAGTGTTAAAGCTCTATCAGTGGGATAAGACGTTTACTGACACTGAGCTCTATCAGTAGTATAAGACGTTTACTGACATTGAGTTCTATCAGTGGGATAAGATGTTTACTGACACTGAGTTCTATCAGTGGGATAAGACGTTTACTGACATTGAGTTCTATCAGTAGTATAAGACGTTTACTGACATTGAGTTCTATCAGTGGGATAAGACGTTTACTGACATTGAGTTCTATCAGTAGTATAAGGCGTTTACTGACATTGAGTTCTATCAGTAGTATAAGGCGTTTACTGACATTGAGTTCTATCAGTAGTATAAGGCGTTTACTGACATTGAGCTCTATCAGTGGGATAAGGCGTTTACTGACATTGAGTTCTATCAGT
>NW_008710854.1:32780-35490 GCF_000327385.1 Lottia gigantea | reverse complement strand
TTATTTGACCTTTTGACCTGACCAAGTTGTTGCCCATTACGAGATATATCCGATATTATCTTCACTTTTGTTGTGCATAGTTAACTTCCGGTTCTACAGCTACCTGAAAATCGCGATTTTTAACTTAAAAAAAAATCTGTCACGTGACCTAATTTACAAAAGTGAAAATTTCTCTTATGTCCTTATTACACGCAATCTATTCTTTCAAATGATATGTAAGACTTGGTATTTTGATTAAAATTGCGCTTTTTAGAATTTGAAAATTTTGTATTGACTTCTATAGTAACTGTGCATAATTGTAATGGTGTCTATAATCCACTGACAGTCACCATTGCCTTAAAAAACTTTTAACTACGAATATCTCATGATCTAATGATTGTAAACACTTGAAATTTTGAAAATTATTTGACATTGGACACATTATTAAAGATAACACAAAATTTTTGAAATGGGAGTGGCAAATCCAGGTTACTTTTACCTTTAACTTAAATATCTCTAATTGTTATAACTCGAAAAGTTTGCATTTGTCACCATTGAAATTTTACATAAAAATAAATCACTATTTGGGACAATTACATTTTGTTTGGGCCTTTGAAAAAGGGAATAGGTTTTACAATATATTAAAATTTTCATATTTTGACCATTTACATGCATGACCTTGGTCTTTACAATGCCAAAGGTTATTGATCCATGATGTCCTTTCATACTTTTATCTTTGATGACCGACATATATTTACGCTTTTACACACGTCCAAATACAGCAATTTTCAACACTTTTAAGGCTTATATCTCTTTAATTTGACCTAATTTGACCTTTGTTGACCTCTTGACCGTAACACAAGTTATTGTACTAGACTTGACCTTTGCAAAAATACTTTCATTTTTGTTGTTCGATTTGTACTTTTAACTTAACAGATATTAATAGAAAATTCGACTTTTTACTACCGAATGATAATATCTTTTATTACCGAATGGTATCAATTCCAACGTCTTTTCACTACCGAATGTTAAACGGTTTAAACGATGTTTTGACTATTGAATGTTTACATGCTTTTCTTTTCGGTAGAAAATCCCATTGTGACTTTAAAATGCAATGTTTTATTGCTGTATTTTTTTCCAATTCTGGTCAGAGCGCCCAGCCAAAACTGCATATGTCACACATTAACTGACATCATTATCTGTCATAAAGAGCGTGTCGTTATTGTTTAAATGTAAAATGATGCATTTTTTTCAACAGGAAATGACGTAGGACGTATCCACGTTTTTTTCAATCTCAATTTATTTTGATCGATCTGAAAATTTACGAGTTGATAAACATTTTGATTGCAAACAAAATTTTGATCTCAAAATTTCTGTATCACTTCTGGTATTGAAGTCATTCGCTCTTACAGTTGACATACAAGGGTATGTAATTGACACGACACATACATGCTGTTGCATTACGTTGCTATATTTTCCCGCTGCGTTTCACCGGACCAAAAAGTCTCGCGACTTTCTGTCCGGTGAAACGCAGCTGTGCCGCAGGTGATTTCCATTATTATCAGACGTCATTGTGGGGAAACCCCATTATTACAGAGTGGAAGCAGTCAACATGCCACGCCTAGCAGCAATAACTCCACGCTCGTATGTGTCATACCTGCCACAACGGTACCACATAATCGCACTGGTTTACCGCAAAGCAGGCATCGCACCCGCATGTATGTGTCTTCAGCTTTAACGTTAGTTGCCGAATTGTCCGTGAATTGCCAAATGGTGATTATGTTGTATTCGATTTTCATTCAATGCTACAGGTGTGATACGCACTGCCTCAGTGCCTGTCTGCACGGCTCTAGTTGCAGTACGTTCTTTGAACGCACTGCATTGTTTTGCAAATGACAATTTTTTTTTTTTTTTTTCTACTTCTGGTCGCAGCCGAAACTGCACATATCACAGGTTATCTGATTCCATTATCTCTTATATCTAGCGTGTCACTATTGTTTAAATGTAAAATGACGCATCTTAGCACAACCGGAAATGACGTAGGACGTTAACTGTTCATTACGTCTTTCCAATACCTGCTCTAATTCTGAATCTACTTTGATCATAATTTTTGTTCTGTTCATTACTTTGAACTAATGTCTAAAAGATAGCAATTTAAGAAATTTCAAATTTTGACTTTTGTCGCTGACGTTTGGAGATTTCATTTGGAGCACTTTTTAAACTTCCACAATTTTTTTGCGATCGATCTGAAAATTTACATGTAGATAGACATTTTGATTGCGAACAAAAATCTGCTTTCAAAATTTAGATATCCCTTCCGGTTTTGACGTCATTCGCCCCCGAACTTTAAATTTCAACTTCCGGGATTTTGTAGATATTTGAAAAATTCTTTTTGAAATTAGTTATTATTTGTCCCTGTAAAGAATTGGGAATGAAAAAATTTGACCTGGACGTATTGGGTAAGACGCCATCTAGATATGACTAATTTTTATAAAACTCAAAATGGGGCCTCAGGGTCAAATTGGATGTGCGTAAATTTGATGTTTATGTAAACTGCAATCGATTGCTAACAAAACATTGGAAGCCGATTTTTATACGCCCACGTGAAATGTGGGGCGTATATTGCCGTCACCCGTGTCTATCCGTCCGTCCACAATTGCTTGTTAACACTCTACACGTCACAATTCTTTAAGGATTTTGACGAAACTTGCTGAAATTGATTATTATCACC
>NW_008710854.1:25741-27177 GCF_000327385.1 Lottia gigantea | reverse complement strand
GTATTTAGCAGTGATTAGTCAAGTCATAGTAAAATTGCGACCTAAATTTAGTCCAAAAATTTCAACTTTAAGAGCGAATGACGTCAATACCAAGTGATACAGAAATTTTGAAAACAAAATTTTGTTTGCAATCAAAATGTTTATCAACTAGTAAATTTTCAGATCGATCGAAATAAAATTGTAGAGGTTGAAAAAAACGTTATTATTAAAAGAAAAAAAGTCAGCGACAAAAGTCAAAATCTTAAATTTTTTAAAGTGCTATCCTTTAGCAGGGGCGACGACAATATACGACCACATATTCATGTCATCAAAGATAAAAGTATGAATGGACATCATGGATCAATAACCTTTGACATTGTAAAAACCAAGGTCATGCATGTAAATGGTCAAAATATGAAAATTTTATCTATTGTAAAACCTATTCCCTTTTTTAAAGTAAAAGACCCAAACAAAATGTAATTCTATCACTTATTGTCCCAAATAGTGATTTATTTTTATGTAAAATTTCGATGGTGACAAATGCAAACTTTTCGAGTTATAACAATTAGAAATATTTAAGTTAAAGGTAAAAGTAACCCGGATTTGCCACTCCCACTTCAAAAATTTTGTGTTGTCTTTAATAATGTGTACAATGTCAAATTATGTTCAAAATTTAAAGTATTTACAATCATTTGAAAGAATAGAGTGCGTGTAATAAGGACATAAGAGAAATTTTCATGTATGTACATTAGGTCATGTGACAGATCTTTTTAAAGTTAAAAATCGCGATTTTCAGTTGGCTGTAGAACTGGTAGTTAACGATGCACAACAAAAGTGAAGATAATATCGGATATATCTCGTAATGGGCAACAACTTTTGTTCAGGTCAAAAGGTCAACAAAGGTCAAATAAAATATGAGCCTTTGAAATTTCGAAAATTGCTGTTTTCGGACGTCTGCAAAACCGGAAGTATATATTGGCCATCAAAGATCAAAGTAAGAATGGTCATCCTAAGTCAATGACCTTTGACGATGCAAAGGTTAAGGTCATTTATGTTAAAGATCAAAAATGAAAATTTTTAAAATTGTTAAACCTATTTCCTTTTTTAAAGTAGAGAACGCAAACAACTGTAATCTTATCACCAATTGTACTATGTAGTGATCTATTTTCATGCAAAATGTCTAGGGTAACAATTGAAAACTTATGGAGTTATGACCAATGAAAATATTTCAGGTAAAGTAAATGCACACCGGATGTGCCACGCCCACTTCAAAAATTTTAATTTGCCTGTGATGAGGTGTACATTGTTAAATAATGTTCAAAATTTCAAGTCTTTACAATCATTAGATCATGAGATATTCGTAGTTTTCAAGGCAACGGCTACTGTCGGTGGATTATAGACACTGTGAATTTACGCACAGTTACTATAGAAGTCGTACAAAATTTTCAATTTTTAAA
>NW_008710854.1:0-1658 GCF_000327385.1 Lottia gigantea | reverse complement strand
TCCATTCTTTCCATGGCATGGGTGGAGTACCCGGATGTTTGAGAAATTTGCTCGGCAGTTCAATACCATTTGAAGACATCGTGGAGAAATTGGATTATCTTCAGTTTGAACGTTGAATCAACGTAATTTTGGAATTTAGTTGATTCTTTGGGTGTATTGGAATACTGTAATTACCATAAGCCCGCTCGTCAAATTATGTTGTATTGTGGGTTTGAAAATAAAGTAATTCAATTACAGTATTCTTTATTCTGATTACGGCTGGAAGTTAAACTCCTGTACTCCCTGCACAACAATTACGTTTACATAATAATGTAGGCAATGACAACTGGAACAATAAGTACGTTGATATAACATATATTACCTTGTCTGGCAAGCTATCTTTAGTTATTGCCCTTTATGTAGGAAAACGTGTCAAAATTTGTTTGTCAACACAATAGATACTACAGTTTTCATTCGAATGAAATTTTGGGTGATGATTTATATTCATTAGATCTTGGTCAGGTTCGAAAATTTGAAGATTTTTCGATGAATGGTTTTTGAATTATTGCCCTTGACTTAGTAAAAACTTTTCAAAATTGGTTTGTGATCGCATTAGAGAATACAGTTTTCAGCTGATTTTAATGAAATTTGGAGTGATGATTTATTTTCATGAGATCAAGGTCAAGTAAAATAAGATGATTTTTTGATGAAGAATTTTTGACTTTGGAAAAACATGTTAAACTTTGTTTCTGAACACAAGAGAGACTACAGTTTTCAACTGTTTTTAATGAATCTTGGTGTGATCATAAATAATGCTAATATTCAAAATTGATGATTATTCAATGAAGGTTTTTTGACCTATTATCTTCATCCGATTAAGATAAAATTTGGATTGATAATTTAAATTGATGAGAAGTTAGTTTAGTCCTAATACAATGATTTTTCAATGAAGGACTTTCGGGTTATTGCAGTGCGTTCTCGAGAACAAGGGCAATAACTCATACTAAATATTCTTCAATTCTTCTGATTTTCAATAGAGTTCATCCTTGGGTGATTATGAACATTCATACCAAGTTTCATCAAAATCCATCAAGAATTGTGCCTTCTAGAGTGATTATGAGATAGAATTTGAACAAGAACAAGGGCAATAACTCGTACTAAATATTTTTCGAATTTCATATCCCCACATGAAATTGGGGGCGTATATTGCCGTCACCCATGTCAGTCTGTACACAATTGCTCGTAAACACTCCACAAGACACAATTCTTGACGGATTTTTATACGCCCACATGAAATGGGGGGCGTATATTGCCGTCACCACTTTACGTCGGTCCGTCCAAAATTGCTCGTAAACACTCTACAAGGCACAATTCTTGACTGATTTCGACGAAACTCTATGTTAGTGTTCGTAATCACCCAAGGATGAACCCTATTGAAAATCAGACGAATCGAAAAATATTTACTATGAGTTATTGCCCTTGTTCTTGAAAACGCTTTCAAATTTAGCTCTTAAACACTATAAGGCATGATTCTTGCTGGATTTTGATATTGCCCTTATTCTTGAAAACGCATTCAATTTTTAGCTAAAGATTGAACACGTTTTCAAGAACAAGGGCAATAACTCATACTCAATATTATTCAGTATCGCCCTAAAGAGTTCAAACACGAACGAAACTAG
>NW_008710853.1:0-1522 GCF_000327385.1 Lottia gigantea | reverse complement strand
AAAGATTAGTTATGGCTTTCCTAAACGAGATATTGACCTAGTTTTTTAAATTAAAAATAACGTTTTATGATTGGTTAATATAAAGGCTTACTCAGTCTGATTGGTTAATATTTGAAAAAACGCTTTTTGATTGGTTTGAACAATATTCAGAAAAGTATTTGTTAAGAGATAAAATGAAAGAAATGTATATGTTATTCCCAGACGCGTATTTCATTATTTGTTTTTTTTTTCAATTCTATTATATTTGTTCGGTCTGGTGAAAGATTTCCTATAGATTTGAAATAAAATCTGCTCAGAAATCTGACATGGAGTAGGTTCTATTTGGTTCATCTTGAACTAGTTTACCACATCCAGTTTGGTATCTGGTTTATTTTTCACAAGTATACTGAATTCACAAATATTTGGACACTTTAATTATTTCATTACTATCAACTAAAACAGTAATTGTTTGTAGCAATAGAGTTGAATGTCCATCTTCCGGAAATCTATATCATGTGATATCAGAATTCGTTTATTGCATTTATTTGTATTTACGGATAATAATACTTTTTTCTACAACGGTTCAATGGACGTGAAATTTAAGGTGTGAACATCTAAAGTTATCAATAGCATAACTGGGTATCTTTATGGCAATTTTTATGACGAATGGGTATTCGACGAAGGCATACTCCGATTTGTATATCCGATTTGCAACTTTTGACATTTACATAATAAAGAAATCATTTTATCCTAGATATACATAGGCCTGCCACCTACCATTGACAATCTGGTGGTATGCCCAGCCACTAGAAATGTCAATTCTTGTCCAAGTTATTGCAATTAAACTGTTTATAATTGAGTAGAAGAGCTGAAAGGGAACACTTTGACAATCGTTATCTGCGAAAGAGATCTTTATAAAACATATAGACTGCACTTTTTCATGTATGTAAATACTAACTACTTGTGACAGGTCCTGTACATTCATACCAAGAAACGAAACGATGAAAAATGGAAGGGAAATATTCACAGTTATGACATGAGCTATAATAGTGTCACAGGTGAAATTTTGTTAAACAGGTATTATACAATAGTGTTACACCTGTATCATTTCACCTGTATTGAATACCGGTACAGGTAATATATCACGGTTTCATATTATATACAATAAAGGTGACAAATTACTTGATATTTCTTCGATAGAGTAATCAGGCGAAGGATTCGAAACGGTAAAATTATCTAAAATAAAGTACATGTATACTTTGTCTACAGTCAAATGTATTCAGAATTTTTTTTAATTCTCTTACCTGTCATTAATGTACACGCTTAGAATACACTAAACGCACTGAGGACTATATTGACCCCTATTCCTTCGGTTCAGTATATTATATCTGGCTTCTCACAGGTAAAATGTCGTTTAAACAGTTCCCAACTAAAACCGCGGTTTATATATCCATAATGTTATCATAAGACATTAAATCCCTTTGTCAAGTTGTAAGTTTGTATACTTAATGTAAACATCCAAGCTAAGAGTATGTAAGATGAT
>NW_008710852.1:0-1524 GCF_000327385.1 Lottia gigantea | reverse complement strand
AAAAGTTCACACATAGCAGAAGCTCGAGGTAAAATATAATCCTTGACGAATCCCGTGGAAATATTCAATTCACAAATCTATCGCCCTATAAAGGTTTCAACCAACTTATTGTCATTTGTTCATACGATGAAAAAGCACGGAGCAAAATGGCATCCTTGTTGAACCCCAAGTTAAATATTTCTATGTTGAAAATGTTAATATATCTTACAGAAGTTTGTTTTTATTTCTGGTTCAATCTGAACTCTGTTGAAATTAATTAACACTGAGTGTTGTATCTTGGTAAGACAAATCAGATTAAAGGGACCCTCACGCCATAGCGATTATCAGTTGCCCATGGTTGGGAATAATAATAGTGGCACGTCGCACGCAACTCACGACTCAGTTGCAAAAGAGTTGCGTTCGAATCTTATAACCGCTATTCTTATTCACAACCATACGCAACATGTTATCATCATGGTGTGGTGGCCCCTTTAGTCAATACACCATTTTACCTACAGGTCTAAACATACCCTGAGTGATTATAATTGAGGATGAAAAACACCAACATATCTTGTGTTTGAATATTGTCAAGAATTGTGGTGCCGGCTTTCCAATCAAGTTAAAGAAGTAGAACATATGTCGGTATATTGGAGTAGTTTGTTGACAGATTCATTTCACTTTTATAAACATATTTATTTTCTTCAAACTTTTATATTTTTTCTCCAGAATTTATTTCTCTGATTTTATCTAAGAAAGTTCTGTGTCTGATAAACGATTGAAGTTTGAAATCAACAAGACAAACTCTCCTCGTAAACTTGTCTTAAAAGAACGGAGAAAAAGATTTTACGAGATTCAAAGAAATTCTGATAAAATCTGAATTAAGTTGTTATTTATTGTATTAAATTTTGAAGTCTTTACCTAAAACAGAATATTTCTAGTTTTTTAGTATTCAAATTTATTCATATTCGGCAATCCTCGGCAGTTTCCGTAAGTAATAAGTTGAAGAGCGCTGGCGTAACTTTCACGAAGGCTGTTTGATTTATTTCTATAGATTTCTACTATTCTACAATATTTCGTGAGCGTAATGATAAATCTTTTAATTCCACATTCTAAAACTAAAACAGGTAATTTCAATTATCACTATTTGTACGCGGTTTGAGGTAATCAAGAATACTATTAAATAGAAGTGGACAAATAACGTCACCCTGTCTTACACCAGAATAATAATTTTCAGACACACTCTAAATTTTTATCAGCATAATGTTATATATATTATCAATATATACAAGTAATGTAATAAATAAAGCACATAACTGGACACAATTTTTTGGATAACAATTACTTTAGTTAAAAACTTGCGACGTTTCGACGAAGGAACTTTCATCTTTATCAGGCAATGATTATCATCCAATTACTAAATAAGACATTGTTTTGGGGGGTTTAATTTTGGCAGTTTCTGATATCTTTCTAAAATGATATATACTTTCTTTGTAAAAAAAAGTGTTTCTTACATAAATCTAAACGTTATTGATAAATTTGAAAACA
>NW_008710851.1:0-1521 GCF_000327385.1 Lottia gigantea | reverse complement strand
GTCATAATGCGCATGCGTAATGGGTACCGGAGGAAGTATTATTTCTACTCTCATTTGAACGGTTCTAATTTCCAATGACATGGAACATTTTTTCACATAAACTTATGGTAAATTCTTGGAGCACACTTTATCAACTGCAAAATAGGTTGATTACAATGTTATCTCGGTTTCTCATAACTGTAAGAATTGGCATTTCCACTCATTTTTGTTTCTTTGTCAACCTTTTTGAGAAAAAAAAATCTCAGTGCTATTGGAATATCTTTCCATCCAATTAATTTATATACACTTGGTTAGTGCAAAAGCTATCAATATAGCTAATATTCAACTGACTTAAGCCAAGGATTCCAAATCCTACAAATTTATGTGCAATTAGTACTGAGTTTGTTTTTATCTTTTACAAGGTATGAGAGACAAAGCTGTCTAATGTTAGTCAACCCAGGGCGTCTACACCTGAAGCACAAAACTTTCGAGCAGATATGTAATAGCTGATGTCAGTTATTTTAGAAGGGTATGTTAACTTTCTGCTAGTTTATTTTTCCATTTTATCAATAACTCTCATCAATTTTACTTGTGACTGTCGGTATTTTTCCTGTGTTCACATGAATGGAAAAAGAGATACATATAGCTCCTAATCAACCTGTATCAGATAACCAAGAAATTAGGGTGTTCATTGTTCAGTGAACACTATATTTGTTATATTTGATATTTATAGAATTTTGTATTGTCAAATTCTAGGGGTGCTGCTAGTTCATCCATGGTTTCTAGTGTGGGACATCTTTCTTATACCAGTGAAGAGCACCTATGACAAGGTATGAGATAAAAACAAGAAAATTAATATGGGTCATCAAACCAAATTTTATAAGCATATTCTTATCATTTGTAATTTTTATGGCCATTCGGTGAGTAAGTAAATGCTGGTTCTGAAATAGAAATGTTACTGTAGGATTATATGAATTGCGGATAAAATGTGATTGATTGCCATATTTAGAATTACGCGTATATTTTCAGGATTTTACCATTATGTTGATCCAAGTTATGAGTTCGACACGGAAGAATGTTGTTGAGATAGTGTTGATCTTGAGTATGATATGTTAATAATGTTAATAAGTTTGTTTATTTATCCCAAAGTTTTTCTTTTTTGTTTTTTTTTTAATTTCATATTTTTTTGTGTCATGCATTGGCGACAATTTATAATATCATTTTATATTTTACATGTTATTTTTCAGCTATGAAAGACTTCATTCAAAGCGGAAGAATACATGTACTGTTCCTGTGAAAGAATCAAAACTATGTTCATACATTCCGTTTGCAAAAAAGAGTTTAGAAGAACCGACTGGGCTTATTCCCCCAATATTTCCACTTCAGACTAGTGATCCACGACTGATCAAATGGTAAATTGCCAGCTTTGAACCAGAAGCTATAACAGATTTTCGTTGAAAAGAAAACCCAAGATTTGCTTAAAAATTACTTTTTGCTTCAGATTAGTTCTTACAACAATAGGCCTATTGTGTCCTTATCAAA
>NW_008710850.1:0-1520 GCF_000327385.1 Lottia gigantea | reverse complement strand
CCTTTCCCATTTTCATTCCGACGTCTGTGGTTTTGCAATTCCACTCAAACTAACGCGTTTTATGACAAAGTCGCTATGTTGGAAACTGAGTCGTAAGCCAGCGACACGAAGTCTCCATGTTTGAAATTGAGTCGTGAGTTTATGACACAAAGTCACCAAATATAGATATAAGTCAACTTTAATACAATATTTATCTATAAACGATGATAAATTAGAATTAAATGAAAATGGACACCTTAAAATTGCAGTGAGTCTCTAGTATTTTCAAATTCAAAAAAAAATTTACTTTACCGGCTGATGGAGCTCAATTTCAGCTAACTGTACAGTCATCTAAATATATACTTCGCCAGCTGATGGAGCTCAATTTTACCTAGCTGCATAGTCATCCGCTAGCTGGTGGAGCTTAATTTGAACTTACTGTATAATCGTCTTAATATTTGTTCAAAATGCTGATATAGAGCTCAATTTCTGCCACTTGTATAGTCATATAAATATTTACTCTTTACTGATAGAACTTAACTTCAACTATCTGTACAGTAATCTAAATATTTACTCTACCAGCTGATGGAGCTCAATTTCAGATAACTGTATAGCCTTCATATCCACGTTTGTCCGGAATTATCCGCGTTTGAAAGTAAAAAACGACGACTCTTCATATATACAGATAGAAACTTCAATTCCTAGTTTGGGGTATTTTTGGAGGAATTATGCTATTTTCAAACATTTCCAGTACTTCTGAAGACGATTTACAGAAATTCAAGACCCAAATCAACCCCCGAATATGGAAAATCAAAAAATATGGCAAAATTGTGAAGAATTTAACAATAAGCAGGTAATAATATGATAACTTGTCGATCGTCTGGTTAAAACAGATATAATAAATACAGTGATTATTATGGACGAAAATAATTGTATATCAATCGATTTGGTAGTATGTTATTTTTTACGAGGTACCTTTAAAGGGATATGTCCGCTTAAAGGGATTGTAAAAGGTTTTCTAAATTTGTTATGTGGATCGGGGACACTGATAGCATCAATTTGCAACATTTTAATTTTCAATCAGATGTCGTTCCTGCAATTCTATTAAAACTAAGTTTTTTGATGACGTCACTGTGTTCCCGATACACTGAAGAAAGGTCAAAGCTTTATTACTTTATGGAGTTTGTCAAAACAATCATTGTGATTTATGCAAAAAGGAGGAATTACTAAAATATTAACAAAAACTGACAAATCTGTGTACAAAGGGATTAAGAATGATCATTTTGCATAAAAAAAAATTCGTTAAAACAGAGAAAAAAGAATTTTTAAAGATGAGTTCCCTTATTGTTATTTATGAAAATGAAAATTCTAATACTTATATTAACAGAAAGTACAGGTGTTCTAATGACTTGGAAAAATATCAGTTTGTCTCACATTTCCATAATTAATTCATAATTAGCTAAATTAGAAGAGAATTACCAGCAGAATTCCAATGAGTGACCGATCATCAAGAAAGTCTTTTTATGTTTATCCAGACTGTA
>NW_008710849.1:11443-13311 GCF_000327385.1 Lottia gigantea | reverse complement strand
CGTCACTATTACTAGGCTCGACTGACGGCCCATCTTTCGATTTTGATGATGAAGCAAAAATATTTGATTTAAACACACTCGTCGAGCTGTTATTATTGTTACCGGTACTACAACCAGGTAAAGAATTAGTGGTATTATCAATCTGTTTCGGAGAATCGGAATTCAAACCTTTCTTTCTTCCACCTTTAGTTGATGAACCAGTAACCGAGCTTCTAGACGGCCTTAGTTTTTCTTTCAATAGTTCCCGAGAAACTTGAATCTCAGCCATAGTTACGATGTAAACAAGTCAAGCACAGCGTGTGCAAAACTAAAATGGCGGATAAACTCCAATCCAAAACGTCCTGTGTAATAACAATCGTAACAACGATAAAGTAACTAACAACGTCAGCAACACATACACTGGTAAATTAATTTAAATTAATTTAAAGTTTATTGACCGCGTCAATAAATTACCAGGAAAAATACTGAAAGTCAACAAGACCACGTCCTGTCATTTCGGCTAATAGCAGTACAGTGAACTTGTACGGCTGCGCAGTCCTATTCACATAATCTCGTAAGTGAGACTTTACGAGAAATAATTGGGGTGGAACTTCAAAGTCGATTTTCCCGAAAGATTTCAAAAAATCCGAATTTCTGTTTTCGACTGAAATAGATAGAAGACATGTTAAACTTCCGTTTGCAACAAAAATTATACCTCTGTGGTCAAAATTGGCGAAGTTATGGCTATTTTATTTTAGTGAGGGTGAGGGGGTGGGGGTCGGCGGTCCGCCTATAGGGTCTCATTGCACTGGTTTGGGTGAAGGCCAAAACTTTCAAACATTGTACCTCTCGGGTCAAAATTGGCCGAGTAATGGCCATTTTAGGTCAAGGGTGATGTCGGCGGTCTGCCTATAGCGTCTTTCTGCACTGTATTTTCAATGGGGTGAAGATCAAAACTTTGACAGGTTCTCGTTCGAAGGCTATCAGAGCTGGAAAGTTGAAATTTGCACTGAAGGTACACACCTATTGGAAGTTGTTATGTTGCAAATTTCAAGTCTCTATCGTGAAAACTCTGCCTGTTACAGCACTTTGAAGTTCAGATTTTTTCCCGAACCAAAATATAAGCAAATTTCCCTCTTGAAAATTCGGGTGGAACTTCTAAGTCGAATTTCGAATTATACCTCTGGGGTCAAAATTGGCGAAGTTATGGCCATTTTAGTGAGGGGGTGGGGGTCGGCGGTCCGCCTATAGGGTCTCATTGCACTGGTTTGGGTGAAGGCCAAAATTGTAACAGGCTGTCCTTCGAAAAATATCAGAGATGTAAAGTTGGAATTTGCACTGAAGGTGCACACCCATCTGAAGTTGTTATGTTCCAAATTTCAGCTTCCTATCTTGAAATCTCTGGCAGTTACAGCACTTTCAGTCTCAGACTTTTTTCCCAAACCAAAATATAAGCGATTTTCCTCTGAAAATCAAGGGTACAACTTCAAAGTCGATTTTCTCCAAAGTTTGAAAAAATGTCGAACTTCTGTTTTCTACTGAAATAGATGGAGGAAATGATCAGCTTTCATTACAAACAAAAATTGTACCTCTCGGGTCAAAATTGGCCGAGTAATGGCCATTTTAGGTCAAGGGTGGTGTCGGCGATCTGCCTATAGCGTCTTTCTGCACTGTATTTTCAATGGGGTGAAGACCAAAACTTTGACAGGTTCTCGTTCGAAGGCTATCAGAGCTGGAAAGTTGAAATTTGCACTGAAGGTACACACCTATTGGAAGTTGTTATGTTGCAAATTTCAAGTCTCTATCGTGAAAACTCTGCCTGTTACAGCACTTTGTAGTTCAGATTTTTTCCCTAACCAAAATATAAGCAAATTTCCCTCTTGAAAATT
>NW_008710849.1:4390-5780 GCF_000327385.1 Lottia gigantea | reverse complement strand
ACTTTTTCCTAACCAAAATATAAGCGATTTTCCTCTGAAAATCAAGGGTACAACTTCAAAGTCGATTTTCTCCAAAGTTTGAAAAAATGTCGAACTTCTGTTTTCTACTGAAATAGATGGAGGAAATGATCAGCTTTCATTACAAACAAAAATTGTACCTCTCGGGTCAAAATTGGCCGAGTAATGGCCATTTTAGGTCAAGGGTGGTGTCGGCGATCTGCCTATAGCGTCTTTCTGCACTGTATTTTCAATGGGGTGAAGACCAAAACTTTGACAGGTTCTCGTTCGAAGGCTATCAGAGCTGGAAAGTTGAAATTTGCACTGAAGGTACACACCTATTGGAAGTTGTTATGTTGCAAATTTCAAGTCTCTATCGTGAAAACTCTGCCTGTTACAGCACTTTTTAGTTCAGATTTTTTCCCTAACCAAAATATAAGCAAATTTCCCTCTTGAAAATTCGGGTGGAACTTCTAAGTCGAATTTCCCGAAAGATTTCAAAAAATCCGAATTTCTGTTTTCGACTGAAATAGATAGAAGACATGTTAAACTTCCGTTTGCAACAAAAATTATACCTCTGGGATCAAAATTGGCGAAGTTATGGCCATTTTAGTAAGGGGGTGGGGGTCGGCGATCCGCCTATAGGGTCTCATTGCACTGGTTTGGGTGAAGGCCAAAACTTTAACAGGCTGTCGTTCGAAAACTATCAGAGATGTAAATTTGAAATTTGCACTGAAGGTACACACCCATCTGAAGTTGTTGTGTTCCAAATTTCAGCTTCCTATCTTGAAATCTCTTGCAGTTACAGCACTTTCAGTCTCAGACTTTTTTCCCAAACCAAAATATAAGCGATTTTCCTCTGAAAATCCAGGGTACAACTTCAAAGTCGATTTTCTCCAAAGTTTGAAAAAATGTCGAACTTCTGTTTTCTACTGAAATAGATGGAGGAAATGATCAGCTTTCATTACAAACAAAAATTGTACCTCTCGGGTCAAAATTGGCCGAGTAATGGCCATTTTAGGTCAAGGGTGGTGTCGGCGGTCTGCCTATAGCGTCTTTCTGCACTGTATTTTCAATAGGGTGAAGACCAAAACTTTGACAGGTTGTCGTTCGAAGGCTATCAGAGCTGGAAAGTTGAAATTTGCACTGAAGGTACACACCTATTGGAAGTTGTTATGTTGCAAATTTCAAGTCTCTATCGTGAAAACTCTGCCTGTTACAGCACTTTGAAGTTCAGATTTTTTCCCTAACCAAAATATAAGCAAATTTCCCTCTTGAAAATTCGGGTGGAACTTCTAAGTCGAATTTCCCGAAAGATTTCAAAAAATCCGAATTTCTGTTTTCGACTGAAATAGATAGAAGACATGTTAAACTTCCGTTGCAACAAAAATTA
>NW_008710849.1:0-3516 GCF_000327385.1 Lottia gigantea | reverse complement strand
GTTCGAAAACTATCAGAGATGTAAATTTGAAATTTGCACTGAAGGTACACACCCATCTGAAGTTGTTGTGTTCCAAATTTCAGCTTCCTATCTTGAAATCTCTGGCAGTTACAGCACTTTTAGTCTCAGACTTTTTTCCCAAACCAAAATATAAGCGATTTTCCTCTGAAAATCAAGGGTACAACTTCAAAGTCGATTTTCTCCAAAGTTTGAAAAAATGTCGAACTTCTGTTTTCTACTGAAATAGATGGGGGAAATGATCAGCTTTCATTACAAACAAAAATTGTACCTCTCGGGTCAAAATTGGCCGAGTAATGGCCATTTTAGGTCAAGGGTGGTGTCGGCGGTCTGCCTATAGCGTCTTTCTGCACTGTATTTTCAATGGGGTGAAGACCAAAACTTTGACAGGTTGTCGTTCGAAGGCTATCAGAGCTGGAAAGTTGAAATTTGCACTGAAGGTACACACCTATTGGAAGTTGTTATGTTGCAAATTTCAAGTCTCTATCGTGAAACCTCTGCCTGTTACAGCACTTTGAAGTTCAGATTTTTTCCCGAACCAAAATATAAGCGATTTTCCTCTGAAAATCAAGGGTACAACTTTAAAGTCGATTTTCTCCAAAGTTTGAAAAACACACCTATTGGAAGTTGTTATGTTGCAAATTTCAAGTCTCTATCGTGAAAACTCTGCCTGTTACAGCACTTTGAAGTTCAGATTTTTTCCCGAACCAAAATATAAGCAAATTTCCCTCTTGAAAATTCGGGTGGAACTTCTAAGTCGAATTTCCCGAAAGATTTCAAAAAATCCGAATTTCTGTTTTCGACTGAAATAGATAGAAGACATGTTAAACTTCCGTTTGCAACAAAAATTATACCTCTGGGGTCAAAATTGGCGAAGTTATGGCCATTTTAGTGAGGGGGTGGGGGTCGGCGGTCCACCTATAGGGTCTCATTGCACTGGTTTGGGTGAAGGCCAAAACTTTAACAGGCTGTCGTTCGAAAACTATCAGAGATGTAAATTTGAAATTTGCACTGAAGGTACACACCCATCTGAAGTTGTTGTGTTCCAAATTTCAGCTTCCTATCTTGAAATCTCTGGCAGTTACAGCACTTTTCGTCTCAGACTTTTTTCCCAAACAAAAATATAAGCGATTTTCCTCTGAAAATCAAGGGTACAACTTCAAAGTCGATTTTCTCCAAAGTTTGAAAAAAATGTCGAACTTCTGTTTTCTACTGAAATAGATGGAGGAAATGATCAGCTTTCATTACAAACAAAAATTGTACCTCTCGGGTCAAAATTGGCCGAGTAATGGCCATTTTAGGTCAAGGGTGGTGTCAGCGGTCTGCCTATAGCGTCTTTCTGCACTGTATTTTCAATGGGGTGAAGACCAAAACTTTGACAGGTTCTCGTTCGAAGGCTATCAGAGCTGGAAAGTTTAAATTTGCACTGAAGGTACACACCTATTGGAAGTTGTTATGTTGCAAATTTCAAGTCTCTATCGTGAAAACTCTGCCTGTTACAGCACTTTGAAGTTTCTGTTTTCGACTGAAATAGATAGAAGACATGTTAAACTTCCGTTTGCAACAAAAATTATACCTCTGGGGTCAAAATTGGCGAAGTTATGGCCATTTTAGTAAGGGGGTGGGGGTCGGCGATCCGCCTATAGGGTCTCATTGCACTGGTTTGGGTGAAGGCCAAAACTTTAACAGGCTGTCGTTCGAAAACTATCAGAGATGTAAATTTGAAATTTGCACTGAAGGTACACACCCATCTGAAGTTGTTGTGTTCCAAATTTCAGCTTCCTATCTTGAAATCTCTTGCAGTTACAGCACTTTCAGTCTCAGACTTTTTTCCCAAACCAAAATATAAGCGATTTTCCTCTGAAAATCAAGGGTACAACTTAAAAGTCGATTTTCTCCAAAGTTTGAAAAAATGTCGAACTTCTGTTTTCTACTGAAATAGATGGAGGAAATGATCAGCTTTCATTACAAACAAAAATTGTACCTCTCGGGTCAAAATTGGCCGAGTAATGGCCATTTTAGGTCAAGGGTGGTGTCGGCGGTCTGCCTATAGCGTCTTTCTGCCATAGTTACGATGTAAACAAGTCAAGCACAGCGTGTGCAAAACTAAAATGGCGGATAAACTCCAATCCAAAACGTCCTGTGTAATAACAATCGTAACAACGATAAAGTAACTAACAACGTCAGCAACACATACACTGGTAAATTAATTTAAATTAATTTAAAGTTTATTGACCGCGTCAATAATTACCAGGAAAAATACTGAAAGTCAACAAGACCACTTCCTGTCATTTCGGCTAATAGCAGTACAGTGAACTTGTACGGCTGCGCAGTCCTATTCACATAATCTCGTAAGTGAGACTTTACGAGAAATAATTGGGGTGGAACTTCAAAGTCGATTTTCCCGAAAGATTTCAAAAAATCCGAATTTCTGTTTTCTATCTCTATCGTGAAAACTCTGCCTGTTACAGCACTTTGAAGTTCAGATTTCAAAAAATCCGAATTTCTGTTTTCGACTGAAATAGATAGAAGACATGTTAAACTTCCGTTTGCAACAAAAATTATACCTCTGGGGTCAAAATTGGCGAAGTTATGGCCATTTTAGTGAGGGGGTGGGGGTCGGCGGTCCACCTATAGGGTCTCATTACACTGGTTTGGGTGAAGGCCAAAACTTTAACAGGCTGTCGTTCGAAAACTATCAGAGATGTAAATTTGAAATTTGCACTGAAGGTACACACCCATCTGAAGTTGTTGTGTTCCAAATTTCAGCTTCCTATCTTGAAATCTCTTGCAGTTACAGCACTTTCAGTCTCAGACTTTTTTCCCAAACCAAAATATAAGCGATTTTCCTCTGAAAATCAAGGGTACAACTTAAAAGTCGATTTTCTCCAAAGTTTGAAAAAATGTCGAACTTCTGTTTTCTACTGAAATAGATGGAGGAAATGATCAGTTTTCATTACAAACAAAAATTGTACCTCTCGGGTCAAAATTGGCCGAGTAATGGCCATTTTAGGTCAAGGGTGGTGTCGGCGGTCTGCCTATCGCGTCTTTCTGCGCTGTATTTTCAATGGGGTGAAGACCAAAACTTTGACAGGTCGTCGTTCGAAGGCTATCAGAGCTGGAAAGTTGAGATTTGCACTGAAGGTACACACCTATTGGAAGTTGTTATGTTGCAAATTTCAAGTCTCTATCGTGAAAACTCTACATGTTACAGCACTTTTTAGTTCAGATTTTTTCCCGAACCAAAATATAAGCAAATTTCCCTCTTGAAAATTCGGGTGGAACTTCTAAGTCGAATTTCCCGAAAGATTTCAAAAAATCCGAATTTCTGTTTTCGACTGAAATAGATAGAAAACATGTTAAACTTCCGTTTGCAACAAAAATTATACCTCTGGGGTCAAAATTGGCGAAGTTATGGCCATTTTAGTGAGGGGGTGGGAGTCGGCGGTCCGCCTATAGGGTCTCATTGCACTGGTTTGGGTGAAGGCCAAAACTTTA
>NW_008710848.1:0-1524 GCF_000327385.1 Lottia gigantea | reverse complement strand
TCTAGTCTTGATAGCGTAGAAGCTGAAGACCACAAAAATTTTTTAACCACTTAAATTTTTCATTTCTTCTAGAAGTCAAGCATGTCTGAATGTCCTTTTCTGATAATATGGTTCAAGGCGATTTTTTGGCCAATATAGTTGTAAATAATAGAGGAATATATGCCTTAAACATCATTGATATTTACCTTTTCATATCCTATCAATGTGACATCATTTTCTATATCTTTCACTTCTTCTTCACTTTCCATAAATAGTTCTTCATGATTTAATAATACTGTTAATTCTAATCTATATAAAACAAAAAATTCTAATCTATAAAATAACAATAATTTTTAAATAGTTCTTCATGATTTAATAATACTGTTAATTCTTATCTATAAAATAACAATAATTTTTAAATAGTTCTTCATGATTTAATAATACTGTTAATTCTAATCTATATAAAACAAAAAATTCTAATCTATAAAATAACAATAATTTTTAAATAGTTCTTCATGATTTAATAATACTGTTAATTCTTATCTATAAAATAACAATAATTTTTAAATAGTTCTTCATGATTTAATAATACTGTTAATTCTAATCTATAAAATAACAATAATTTTTAAATAGTTCTTCATGATTTAATAATACTATCAATTCTAATCTATAAAATAACAATAATTTTTAAATAGTTCTTCATGATTTAATAATACTGTTAATTCTAATCTATAAAATAACAATAATTTTTAAATAGTTCTTCACGATTTAATAATACTATCAATTCTAATCTATAAAATTACAATAATTTTTAAATAGTTCTTCATGATTTAATAATACTGTTAATTCTAATCTATATAAAACAAAAAATTCTAATCTATAAAATAACAATAATTTTTAAATAGTTCTTCATGATTTAATAATACTGTTAATTCTAATCTATATAAAACAAAAAATTCTAATCTATAAAATAACAATAATTTTTAAATAGTTCTTCATGATTTAATAATACTGTTAATTCTTATCTATAAAATAACAATAATTTTTAAATAGTTCTTCATGATTTAATAATACTGTTAATTCTTATCTATAAAATAACAATAATTTTTAAATAGTTCTTCACGATTTAATAATACTATCAATTCTAATCTATAAAATAACAATAATTTTTAAATAGTTCTTCATGATTTAATAATACTGTTAATTCTAATCTATAAAATAACAATAATTTTTAAATAGTTCTTCATGATTTAATAATACTATCAATTCTAATCTATAAAATAACAATAATTTTTAAATAGTTCTTCATAATTTAATAATACTGTTAATTCTAATCTATATAAAACAAAAAATTCTAATCTATAAAATAACAATAATTTTTAAATAGTTCTTCATGATTTAATAATACTGTTAATTCTAATCTATAAAATAACAATAATTTTTAAATAGTTCTTCATGATTTAATAATACTGTTTATTCTAATCTATAAAATAACAATAATTTTTAAATAGTTCTTCATGACTTAATAATACTGTTAATTCTAAT
>NW_008710847.1:0-1520 GCF_000327385.1 Lottia gigantea | reverse complement strand
TTTTTTTTTTTTTTTTAGGTCAGAACATGGATTATTTTCCATAGACTATACATTGAATTATGTCACGCGGCTCCATCAGCTGATCAAATTTTACATTGATTTGCTTAGCGCCCTGTAAAATGGATAAATAATATCAGTTTTCATAGTTAATGTTTATTTAAATTAAGACCATAAAATTGTTTGATTTAAAGGGCTACTTGATCCCGTGTTTTTTCTCTTATTTTGTTGAGTTATTTCAGTATTTATCTATTGGTTAGTTATTGTAATATTAGTATTTATTAATTTTTCTATATTGATCATTAACATGCTGTAGTAAATCAGGTTGTTAATAACCAGAAATGAACAATTCATACAGACACATACATTAAACCGACTCAAATATTAAGATTTCAGACAGGATTCAAAGAATGAAGAAATTAGAATTCGCTGCAAAATGAATTAAATGTGATCATTAGTAGCTTTTATGACAAATACAAATAATGATAACGTCCAACTATTTACAGAGAACAGAAAATAATTTTTTACATTTTTTTTTTTTTTTTTTAGGTCAGAACATGGATTATTTTCCATAGACTATACATTGAATTATGTCACGCGGCTCCATCAGCTGATCAAATTTTACATTGATTTGCTTAGCGCCCTGTAAAATGGATAAATAATATCAGTTTTCATAGTTAATGTTTATTTAAATTAAGACCATAAAATTGTTTGATTTAAAGGGCTACTTGATCCCGTGTGTTTTCTCTTATTTTGTTGAGTTATTTCAGTATTTATCTATTGGTTAGTTATTATAATATTAGTATTTATTAATTTTTCTATATTGATCATTAACATGCTGTAGTAAATCAGGTTGTTAATAACCAGAAATGAACAATTCATACAGACACATACATTAAACCGACTCAAATATTAAGATTTCAGACAGGATTCAAAGAATGAAGAAATTAGAATTCGCTGCAAAATGAATTAAATGTGATCATTAGTAGCTTTTATGACAAATACAAATAATGATAACGTCCAACTATTTACAGAGAACAGAAAATAATTTTTTACATTTTTTTTTTTTTTTTTTTAAAGTCCAAATTAGGTCAGAACATGGATTATTTTCCATAGATTATACATTGAATTATGTCACGCGGCCCCATCAGCTGATCAAATTTTACATTGATTTGCTTAGCGCCCTGTAAAATGGATAAATAATATCAGTTTTCATAGTTAATGTTTATTTAAATATTAAGACCATAAAATTGTTTGATTTAAAGGGATAGTTTTTTGGTTTTTTTTCTCTTTTTTGTTGAGTTATTTCAGTATCTATCTATTTGTTAGTTATCAATGTTTATTAATTTTACTATAAATTAATATTGATCATTAATAATGTCAATATTTTCAAATGAGATTTTTGAAATTGTAAATCTGATAAGCTCGATTCTCTTGATTTTTAATATAGCCAAATAAGTTATTGTCTCTTTAAACGAAACAGGGTTATTACAATGTATAACATTTGCTGTAGTAAATCAAGT
>NW_008710846.1:0-1521 GCF_000327385.1 Lottia gigantea | reverse complement strand
AAACTCATTGATAAACGCCAGTGCCTAGTGAGTTATATAAACTCATTTAGAAACACCAGTGCCTAGTGAGTTATATAAACTCATTGATAAACACCAGCGCCTAGTGAGTTATATAAACTCATTTATAAACGCCAGTGCCTAGTGAGTTATATAAACTCATTGATAAACACCAGCGCCTAGTGAGTTATATAAACTCATTGATAAACACCAGTGCCTAGTGAGTTATATAAACTCATTGATAAACACCAGTGCCTAGTGAGTTATATAAACTCATTTATAAACGCCAGTGCCTAGTGAGTTATATAAACTCATTGATAAACGCCAGTGCCTAGTGAGTTATATAAACTCATTTATAAACGCCAGTGCCTAGTGAGTTATATAAACTCATTGATAAACACCAGTTCCTAGTGAGTTATATAAACTCATTGATAAACACCAGTGCCTAGTGAGTTATATAAACTCATTGATAAACACCAGTTCCTAGTGGGTTATATAAACTCATTGATAAACGCCAGTGCCTAGTGAGTTATATAAACTCATTGATAAACACCAATGCCTAGTGAGTTATATGAACTCATTGATAAACACCAGTGCCTAGTGAGTTATATAAACTCATTTATAAACACCAGTGCCTAGTGAGTTATATAAACTCATTGATAAACACCAGTTCCTAGTGGGTTATATAAACTCATTGATAAATACCAGTGCCTAGTGAGTTATATGAACTCATTGATAAACACCAGTGCCTAGTGAGTTATATAAACTCATTGATAAACACCATTGCCTAGTGAGTTATATAATCTCATTGATAAACACCAGTGCCTAGTGAGTTTTATAACTCATTGATAAACACCAGTGCCTAGTGAGTTATATAAATTCATTGATAAACACCAGTGCCTAGTGAGTTATATAAACTCATTGATAAACGCCAGTGCCTAGTGAGTTATATAAACTCATTGATAAACACCAGTGCCTAGTGAGTTATATAAACTCATTGATAAACACCAGTGCCTAGTGGGTTATATAAACTCATTGATAAACGGCAGTGCCCAGTAAGTTATATAAACTCATTGATAAACACCAATGCCTAGTGAGTTATATAAACTCATTGATATACACCATTGCCTAGTGAGTTATATAAACTCATTGATAAACACCAGTGCCTAGTGAGTTATATAAACTCATTGATAAACACCAGTGCCTAGTGAGTTATATAAACTCATTAATAAACACCAGTGCCTAGTGAGTTATATAAACTCATTGATAAACACCAATGCCTAGTGAGTTATATAAACTCATTGATAAACACCAATGCCTAGTGAGTTATATAAACTCATTGATAAACACCAGTGCCCAGTGAGTTATATAAACTCATTGATAAACACCAGTGCCTAGTGAGTTATATAAACTCATAGATAAACACCAGTGCCTAGTGAGTTATATAAA
The DNA here is from genome assembly GCF_000327385.1 of Lottia gigantea. Taxonomy (NCBI): domain Eukaryota; kingdom Metazoa; phylum Mollusca; class Gastropoda; family Lottiidae; genus Lottia; species Lottia gigantea. Next base: position 75 of record NW_008710846.1, on the reverse strand, counting down.
CTCATTGATAAACACCAGTGCCTAGTGAGTTATATAAACTCATTGATAAACACCAGTGCCTAGTGGGTTATATAA
>NW_008710845.1:10199-11361 GCF_000327385.1 Lottia gigantea | reverse complement strand
TAACATTATTATCATAAGGAAACAAGATACTGGTCTGAAATTATATAACATTATTATTATAAGGAAACAAGATACTGGTCTGAAATTATATAACATTATTATCATAAGGAAACAAGATGCTGGTCTGAAATTATATAACATCTTCAAACAACCATCATCAATTCAACATTTTACAATTAAAATATTTAGAAATAGGGAATAAAGGTTGTAAATTTGAATTAATGACAAAATTACCAAAGCACTGGCACAGGACTTATAATAGGTTTCAGGGTAGGGAGGGTTTGATCCAGACTTTAATTGTGTTCTTTAATTCTTATTCCTCCGACCTATATTTGAACCCACAATCACCATTTGTTTGGCATGTTAAATTTTGAAGCTTAAATCCCCCACGCTTCAGCCAATTCTCCAAATTGAAATAAAGTTACTAAAGTTATTAAACTTATGAAAGGCTGCCAAAACCCACAGAATAGAACTACCATATTATATAGTATACTACCTCTTAGGATGAGCACAAAATTCAAATTTTTAAACTTGCTTAAAATGAGTCTTTGTTCATCAGTAGACTTACCTGGTGTAATACTATATAATAGAATCTCTCTATAATCCATAAAACTAAGTAATAATTCATTAAATTAAGTAATAATTCATTAAACTAAGTAATAATTCATTAAATTAAGTAATAATTCAATAAATTAAGTAATAATTCTTATATAGAGATTCTATTTTTTAGTCATGGCACCAGGTAAGTTCAATGGATGAATATATACTCTTATTGACCAAGTTTGAGACTGGAATAGGGAGCTTAACAGTAGTTTAAATTCTATATTTATAAGACTGAGAATGCAGAGATGAATTGTAAATTAACAGACTGGATAAACTTACCTATTAAAAGTCTGTGTAGCTGCTAGATAAATATAGTTTTCATACAATAACTGTGGACCTTCACCAAGTTGATTGAGATTATAATTAGCTGTCATTCCACCAGGTATCTGTAGACTTAATACTGGATCTAATATAAGTTCATCCCATGAATATACACCTACAAGTGAGAAATAAATTCATTTATATGTTTATAATTGACAGTGCTCATAGATTAGTTGAATGGCATCCTGTTTATTTAAAAGCATTCCATCTAAATCGTCATTACAATAAAAAATAGATG
>NW_008710845.1:0-4380 GCF_000327385.1 Lottia gigantea | reverse complement strand
AAATCAATGTTAGAAGATAAGATCCTAGGACATCCTAGAATCAATGTTAGAAGATAAGAACCTAGGATATCCTAGAATCAATGTTAGAAGATAAGAACCTAGGATATCCTAGAAACAATGTTAGAAGATAAGAACCTAGGATATCCTAGAAACAATGTTAGAAGATAAGAATTTATGATATCCTAGAATCAATGTTAGAAGATAAGAACCTAGGATATCCTAGAATCAATGTTAGAAGATAAGAACCTAGGATATCCTAGAATCAATGTTAGAAGATAAGAACCTAGGATATCCTAGAATCAATGTTAGAAGATAAGAACCTAGGATATCATAGAAACAATGTTAGAAGATAAGAACCTAGGATGTCCTAGAATCAATGTTAGAAGATAAGAAACTAGGATATCCTAGAAACAGTGTTAGAAGATAAGAAACTAGGATATCCTAGAATCAATGTTAGAAGATAAGAACCTAGGATATCCTAGAATCAATGTTAGAAGATAAGAACCTAGGATATCATAGAAACAATGTTAGAAGATAAGAACCTAGGATGTCCTAGAATCAATGTTAGAAGATAAGAAACTAGGATATCCTAGAAACAGTGTTAGAAGATAAGAAACTAGGATATCCTAGAATCAATGTTAGAAGATAAGAACCTAGGATATCCTAGAATCAATGTTAGAAGATAAGAACCTAGGATATCCTAGAATCAATGTTAGAAGATAAGAACCTACGACATCCTAGCACTAAGATCGTTTCGAGAATACACAGCCTGATCTGATTGGTTTTAAAATAAATAAAATAGGGGCCACTATCACCAATTTTAAATGAACTTGACACCAGATGAAACAGTATCAATCTTATAATCTCTCCTTATATTTGATTTTAAATTTATTTACTACCCAAGTATTCGGCGACGATATGAAGTGGCTCTCATTTTAAACTTTTTCATTGCCATAGATACAAATAGATGACTATATACCTCAATACCATAGTCATAGTTTTACTAAAACCTTAAGTTTAACCTTTTGAACACTGAGTGTTAATAAAATAACACTTCATATACCCTGAACTCCAAGTAATAAAACTTTAAGAGTATAATGTTAATGCTAAGTGATGTCATGTGGTAACGGTTATTTGACCGACTGCTCGGTTTGAAGGGGTTAAATAATTTAGTCTGAATTTTAAAGAAGTTGATCAACATACAGATTGGGTTCATCTTTTTCATTGAAACTAAACAATAACGGTGTCACGCTTCTCGCGAACTCATGTTCTTCAAACTGTCCTGCTGCCTCTACTTTAGTTCCTTCTTGTTTAAATAATAACGGTAATCCTGATTTATTTACTATCCAATATGGTGCTGCTATAGAAACCTACAATATAATATTATAGTTACCATAGAAACCTTACATATTGATAATAACCACAGCATCATGATATCAGCTGATCTTAAATATCTCAGTCCATGATTTGAATGAGTAATATATTAGAAACAAAAGGACTGTAATAACTGTAGGAGATTAGTCTGAGCAAACTATATCGACACTAATACAACATGTCTAGCCTACTGAGTGAATTTATCAATGGCTCACTGTAAATCATCCAGTCGTTCCAAAACCAAAACCTAATGACTTGTCAGGCTGGTAGATCCTTTGGTCAGAGCTGAACAAGTTATCGAACTCATTTAGTACTCTGTTCCAACTTTTATTCTATGAATTCTGAATGTGGATTCACCAATCGAGCTTGGCCACAGTAATACGTACCCCTATAGTTCCACCAGGTCCAGACTGTATCCTCATAGTTAATTCTAATAGTCTCTCTAATTTATCATAGAGACGTAATCTTACACGATATTTATAAGATAGTTTGGGTGGTATGTTCACTTCTCTACATGACTCAAAATTCTCCAGATGAATCCCAACTTCAAAATCTTTAGTTATATCAGCCTGAAAAATACATTATGATAATCTATCTGTTATTATTTTGGAGACAAGGGCAATAACTGTATTTCTAATTATTTTACGTCATATAGTTTTTAGATTACTAGAGATATTGGTATGTTTTATATAATAATGTTATTCTAATATTACTTACACCATGTATAGCTGCCTGTTTACCACCTTTTAGATTACTAGAGATATTAGTATGTTTTATATAATAATGTTATTCTAATATTACTTACACCATGTATAGCTGTCTGTTTACCAGCTTTTAGATTACTAGAGATATTGGTATGTTTTATATAATAATGTTATTCTAATATTACTTACACCATGTATAGCTGTCTGTTTACCAGCTTTTAGATTACTAGAGATATTGGTATGTTTTATATAACAATGTTATTCTAATATTACTTACACCATTTATAGCTGCCTGTTTACCAGCTTTTAGATTACTAGAGATATTGGTATGTTTTATATAATAATGTTATTCTAATATTACTTACACCATGTATAGCTGTCTGTTTACCAGCTTTTAGATTACTAGAGATATTGGTATGTTTTATATAATAATGTTATTCTAATATTACTTACACCATGTATAGCTGTCTGTTTACCAGCTTTTAGATTACTAGAGATATTGGTATGTTTTAAATAATAATGTTATTCTAATATTACTTACACCATGTATAGCTGTCTGTTTACCAGCTTTTAGATTACTAGAGATATTGGTATGTTTTATATAATAATGTTATTCTAATATAACTTACACCATGTATAGCTGTCTGTTTACCAGCTTTATTACTAGAGATATTGGTATGTTTTAAATAATAATGTAATTCGATTGGTAGAAGACTCTGTATCGTCAGGGGAGGTAATAAGGTGATTGTATGTCCAGGAATGTTTGGCATTGATAATGGATCTTCTAGCTCCAGTTCATTGGCTACTTCTTCATTCGTAGGATAGTTCTCTCTTCTTACACAAACACAGAATCTGTCAAAATACAACACTATCTATTTTATAACTGTAGAATATTCCCAGTACCCACTTCAGGCTCCTGATCAGCAAGGTCGTTTACTTTACTTCGTTCATCATCTTCATAATATCAAGCTATTACTCTCTTCAGCCTATACCTTGACTACAATAGCAGTCTTTTCTGTATCACACAAGTTTGTAAATGCAGTTATTTGATTGGAGCAACAGAGCTGTATATGCTGATACATGAGTGGTGACTATTGCAGTCAAGGTATAAGAAGAAGGTTGTAATAGCTCGACTAAATTAAAATTGCAAGAAGAATTATCAGATTATGAGTGTTGCTAACCATACACACTGAATGAAGGCTCTAAATAAAAAAATATCAGAAATGAAATGAGTTTTATTATCCAGCTTTCTGCTCCTGATTTGGCTGATGAAGCAAGCAGTGTGCAATGAGGAAAATTAGTTTTATTTCAAACTGTCAAGGAAACTTTTAAAATGGACAGCCTGAAAATATATTTTATAGTTCCAGTATGAAATAAAAAAATAAAAATAATACATACCGATACACGCCATGTCCTTCTATTGGATTACACTGTTTAATACTATCATCAATTTGACCTTTATTGATAACATGCAGCCATTTGATTGGTTGCTCACAATAGTTGAGTGACAGTTCAAATGGTCGCGCCCATAATTTATAATATACAGAATAAAGAGGTAAGGGGGTGGGGGTGTCTGGCAATATCACCATACTCTCATACTGACCTATAATAGAGAAACAACAATTATTTACAAGGATAACTTCACGAGGATCTTTTCTACCAGCTGATCCTTGACCTCTTGGCTATGGTCTTTCTCTTATTTATAGTACCCATTTCCAGTTGTATCACATGGAATAAGGAGGAAAGATGATTAGCACCCACTGCCACAAATTGTTAAACTAGGAAAATTGTGCCATGTAAAGAGATCTAATGATTTTTGGCACATTAAGCAATAAGTTACTTCCAGTTAGCCTACCTGATAGATCATTATGTTCTAGTTTCAACTCTACAGGGCTGTCTAGTTTATTCACCAACATCAAAGCTGAACTTAGTGTAATAACTTTTCCTGCTGATCCAACTTGTTTTACTTCATACTTCATTCTGATAGGAAATAATGGTCTCTGAAAATATACAGAAACTTACATCATTATACAGCAATATACATTATTATACAGCAATATACATTAAAATACAGCAATATACATTATTATACACTAATATACATTATTATACAGCAATATACATTAAAATACAGCAAATATACAGCAATATACATTATTATGCAGTAGTTTACATTATTATACAGTAATATACATTACTATACAGTAATATACATTATTATACAGCAATGTACATTATCATACAGCAATGTACATTATTATACAGTAATTTAGATTATTATACAGTAATATACATTATTATA
>NW_008710844.1:42732-43937 GCF_000327385.1 Lottia gigantea | reverse complement strand
AACTTGGGCTAGCTTGTATCGGTAAATGGTAATGAAACTCAAGTTTGCTTGTACAGGTTAATGGTAATGAAACCTGAGCTATAAACTTGAGCTGGCTTGTATAGGTAATGTTAATGAAACTTCAGCTAGCTTGTATCGGTAAATGGTAACGGAACTTGAGCTATAAACTAGAGTTAGCTTGTACAGGTAAATGGTAATGAAACTTGAGCTATAAACTTGAGCTAGCTTGTATAGGTAAATGGTAATGAAACTTGAGCTAGCTTGTATCGGTAAATGGTAATGAAACTTGAGTTATAAACTTGAGTTAGCTTGTACAGGTAAATGGTAATGAAACTTGAGTTATAAACTTGAGCTACCTTGTATCGGTAAATGGTAATGAAACTTGAGTTATAAACTTGAGTTAGCTTGTACAGGTAAATGGTAATGAAACTTGAGTTATAAACTTGAGCTAGCTTGTATCGGTAAATGGTAATGAAACTTGAGTTATAAACTTGAGTTAGCTTGTACAGGTAAATGGTAATGAAACTTGAGTTATAAACTTGAGCTAGCTTGTATCGGTAAATGGTAATGAAACTTGAGTTATAAACTTGAGTTAGCTTGTACAGGTAAATGGTAATGAAACTTGAGCTAGCATGTGTAGGTAAATGGTAATGAAACTTGAGTTATAAACTTGAGTTAGCTTGTACAGGTAAATGGTAATGAAACTTGAGCTAGCATGTGTAGGTAAATGGTAATGAAACTTGAGTTATAAACTTGAGTTAGCTTGTACAGGTAAATGGTAATGAAACTTGAGTTATAAACTTGAGTTAGCTTGTATAGGTAAATGGTAATGAAACTTGAGTTATAAACTTGAGTTAGCTTGTACAGGTAAATGGTAATGAAACTTGAGCTAGCATGTGTAGGTAAATGGTAATGAAACTTGAGTTATAAACTTGAGTTAGCTTGTATAGGTAAATGGTAATGAAACTTGAGTTATAAACTTGAGTTAGCTTGTACAGGTAAATGGTAATGAAACTTGAGTTATAAACTTGAGTTAGCTTGTACAGGTAAATGGTAATGAAACTTGAGCTAGCATGTGTAGGTAAATGGTAATGCTTACAATTTTGCGTATAATTGTATCAATATCGTATTATTCATTTTCAGGTGAATCAAAACAGCTATTCTGAACTAAAGCGTTTATGCATGTTGATATTGAAATTGTTTGT
>NW_008710844.1:7589-12176 GCF_000327385.1 Lottia gigantea | reverse complement strand
TTTTGAATACTTTGCAGTAAAACGTAATAGGTGGAGATTACAATGTTTTGTACATACCTCTGGATGTCTAGATGATTTCATCCCTAAGTCTAAATATCGACGCATATCCAAACATTGCTTCAAAAAATGGCTTCAAAAAATAAAAAAAAGTAGGCCCCCTATATGTGGTCTGCCGAATATAGTATAGGGGGTCTGCGGATTATAGTTGGGTCTGCCGAATATAGTATAGGGGGTCTGCCGAATATAGTTGGGTCTGCCGAATATAGTATAGGGGGTCTGCCGAATATAGTTGGGTCTGCCGAATATAGTATAGGGGGTCTGCGGATTATAGTTGGGTCTGCCGAATATAGTATAGGGGGTCTGCGGATTATAGTTGGGTCTGCCGAATATAGTATAGGGGGTCTGCGGATTATAGTTGGGTCTGCCGAATATAGTATAGGGGGTCTGCGGATTATAGTTGGGGTCTGCGATCTTCGGATTATACAGGTCTGCGATCTTCGATCTTCGGATTATACACTACCTCTTCGGCACTTCAACCTAAAATACTGGCATCAAAAGCAAGAAAAATGCATTGAATTGTTTTAAGCGGCGATTGTTATGACGTTGTATTATTGTTTACCTAAATTAGGCCTATGTATAACCGTGCTGTCATTCAGAGAACTGCCTTGAAGCTGCTCCCAAAGAAACATCGAAATTAAAAAAGAAATAGCATCATATACCGGGCGTTAGGATAAGGGTTTGTAAAAAGGATCTCGTATCAAGATTCGAAAAATATGGAACGCTTCGCGAATTTGCGTGTCATCCTTGCGCAGGGGCCATGCTAATCTTCTCTGTATCGTTCCAATTTTAGTATATGTATTACGTGAGTAATACAAGTGGAGAAAAGTCCGTAAGTCCATTAAGTACCCTAGACTTACCATACATCAAAGCCCCCTGGTATGACCCAGTTACACTCTTTATCATCGTAATTGTGACGTATAAACAAACCCATGTGATAGAAAATGGTAAATTGCGCATGCGCACTGAACTAAATAGAAATAGAACAAGGCAAAGTAGTTATATCTGTAAAAGTCGCCGACATCAAACAACCAAAAGAAAAACAACTATGCGAAAATCAAAAGAGAAGGGAGGGGGGATTTGATTTTGAAACATCACTTACACTTTAATGGATGTGACCATAGAACGTGCCCGTAAGATGTGGCGATAGGTAGTAGATAGGACAGGATAATATCTCGGTCTCCTGTTTAATAGGTGAATACGTATGAATGTTAGAAAGAAAAATCGTCTGCTAGAGGTAAACTCCTAGTCATTTCTCAATGTCAATGTGGTACAGCCGAAGTGAAAACGCGTGCTTTAATAGCGTCATTTGGAAAAGAGTGCCATTTTCAAGTTCTCATTGACGATAATAGGACAAGTTTTATTGATAAGTGTATATCCATCTGCCTATAATAGCAACAAATAGTTTTGATGCGGTTGGAAGGGTTATAAGTGCAATTATCGTCGCATTGTGTAATCACATAATTAGTTCGACACTCGTACTGTGAACAACTAATTAGCTCTCTCTCTAGTCTGGATTGGTGAAATTGGATTAACGGATTACTGTCAAGTATCAATTAAGTATTACTCGATCAACTTTTTAAACCCGCCATTAATTACTGTGAGTTCGTTGCTTTTTATTCTTTTCTTTTATCTTTTCTTTGGGCGGCCGACAATTTCTTTGGCAGAAGAAATTCAAGCTGTCCTCACAAAGCTTTCACTAGGTTTCGTTTTGTTTCGTTGTTCTCTTTTCATTTTCATTCTATCAATTTTTGCACAATCTGCAAGGCATTCTTGATAGTTATCTCTTATCTGTCTTATTGTATTGTATTTTGTATTTTATACTAATCAAACCTTCTATTTCAGTTGAAATGGCCTCTTTCCAACAATCCACCAAGGTTAGCTATGCCGATATTGCGAGTCGGCCAGCTGCTACCATGCAACCCAGGGTAGCAAGGCCGGAATACTCCAATATCGTGATAGTGAAGCCAAGCGGGGGCAAAACTTTCGGCAGCACGAATTCGAAGGTTATCGGCGACTTCGTCCGGAAAGAGTGGAAGTATAGCTCTCTTCCGGAGGTCAAAGTCCTGGCTAACGGCAACGTAAGGCTGAATTTTGAGTTCCTGGCAGATGCGGTTTAGGCTGCAAATCAAACAGCACTGTGTGGGATGAAGGTGGACTCGGCCATGTCCACCTTCAACAAGACGGAACGGGTCGTCATTTATGGCGTCCCCTCCGAGTACTCTGAGGGTGAATTGCTGGAGGATCTTAAACTCCACAATCACGCTGTAGAGGGTTTATACCTCTACAAACCTCGAGAGGGCAAGTCCGTTAGGACTGTCCAACTAACCTTCGCAAGCGGGAAAGTACCTAATGGTCCTCTTCCCCTTCTATATTCCAGGTACCAGCTCCACCCTTACATCCCCAAGGTACGAAGATGCCAGAAATGGCAGAAGTTGGGTCATTTGGAGAAGTTCTGTCGCAGCAAAGTTTGCTGCGAAAAGTGTTGAGAGGGGCACAGCACCAAGCTGTGTAAGTCCAAGAATGTAATTTTTTGATTTCTGTTGCAGGTTGGTTGCAGTAGCAATCAGTTCCAGAACCAAGGCTGGTGAAATCAATCCGAAAGACGTCATGGCGAGGTAGCCAAAGTATGTGCCGACCACGTCACAAACCAACAACCACCAAACAAGGATACCAAACCAAAGAAGAAGATATCTTTGTTCCGAAGACCGACGTAGTGGGTCAATCGGTGGAAACGCCAAGAAAAGTAAAGGCGGTATCCACGAGTGACCAACCTCGTCAGTCAAGGAGCATCTGCAGAAGTACAGGCTCCAGACCCGTGAATGTGCGCTGTAGAAGCACCACGCTAGCTAGACCACTGCCCACTGGCTCAGTAACGGAAATGGACGTAGAGGTTTTTACGGCACCCCAAACCCCATGCTAAAACCATACTGATCCATTAAGTCATTAATTATTTTACATTCAATTTCAGGTTTATACAGCTGAACATCAATGGTCTGAACGTACCTGAACGAAAGACCCAACTGGTACAGCTACTACAAAGGAAGCAGTATGATGCCGTTTTTCTCCAAGAGTCCAAGCTCGGTTCACGGAATAAAGACCCTATCATCAATGGTTATACTCTGATCAGATTAAACAGACCTAATGCTCTCAACCATCGAAGTGGTGGGGGTCTGGCCATCTACATCAAAAATGGTATATCCCATAGTGAGGTTCCTCTGAAAACCATCGCTCCTCTGGAGGCAAGGCGGTATCCTTTACCGAAAAGTCAAAGGTTTTTTTCTATCGTTAATATTTATCGACCCGAAGTCAAAGGCAAACCTCAACGATTCAGTGAATATCAGTATGTTTACGATCAGTTGCCCGGGACCGACAATATTGTGCTTGGTGATTTCAACACCAAACACGTATTGTGGGGTTCGCCAACAACTGACACTAATGGTAGACAAGTTCATTGAGGCCAATGACCTGGTTAGCATAAATAATGGTAGCATTACTTATGTTGGTGCAATTGCTCCTCTTGGTTCGCATCTCGATCTCACATTAGTAAGCAGTCGGTTAGCTAAAGACTGTACGTGGGAAGCAACCAGTGAGACCCTTGGAAGTGACCATGTTGTCATTGAAATCACGCTGTCACGCAATGTTGTGAAGGAGGAAGTCATGTGTCAAGGCAAATGAAGACTAGGGAAGGCTAACTGGGATTTCTTTAGGCGTCATTTCACTCGTTCCAAGCTAGATCTGGCAAGGGACGAGGACGTCTCTAGTTTTTCTGGGAAGTTGACTCAGGTTATTACTGACGCTGCTATGGACTCTATTCCCCGGACTAAGGATGGCATTGCACGTAGGTCACCCAAGTCTTGGTGGTCCGATGAACTCCAGGCTGCCGTGGATGCTCGCAAGCGGGCTCTTCGACGGTTTCAGAGGAAATCGGACCGTTATACCAAGGCAGAATACTTAGCGGTCAAGGCCTCTACAGCTGCTCTGTTGCGTGAATCACAAACAAAGCACTGGCAGGAGTTCTGCCTACCTAAGATCTGTCTGGGGTAAAATAGACTCAATGCTTGGTAAAAAATCTAATTCTTCCATTCCAACTCTTTGTTACAGGGATTCCACAGAATACAGCAATGAAGGAAAAGCCAATTTGTTAGCCAAATGTTATGCTGACGGCAGTGCTAATACCAACCATACCAAAGAATTTCTAAAGAACAAGAAGACCTTCTACACCAACCACACTCCAATTCATCATTCGCCCTTAGAGGATGAACGGGATCTTAACGCTCCCTTCACCCTCGACGAGCTGAAGAAAGCACTGTACAGTAAGAAAGACAGCGCTACTGGTGAAGATAATATCAAGTACAGCACGTTAAAGGAGTTACCAATGGAAGAGTCTACAGTTCTACTAGAATTATTCAACAAATCATGGTATAATGGTACAATTCCGGAAAGTTGGAAAACGGCAATGGTCATTCCTCTTCCAAAAACCGCAGAAAGATAAAAGTCTATGCAGTTCATACAGGCCTATTTCTCTGA
>NW_008710844.1:2648-4063 GCF_000327385.1 Lottia gigantea | reverse complement strand
AAATTACTACTTCTTTTGCTCAAACCAATGAAGAATTTGCATGCGTTACAGTTATGTGTATTAATACCCCAAATACCAGATGCATAAGTAAATACAGGCCTGACAAGCGAGTCATATAATTTTGTGTAAACATCGTAGCTAAATCCACCAAACTGTATCGATTTAGTTTTAATCACAGCCGAGGCCTTATTAGCCGATTTTGATAACTCTTTAGCGCTGTATGAATAGTCACAGAATTCGTTCACCCACAGGCCTAGGTATTTATATGCATCTGCGTATTTAACATTTAATTCACCACTATGGAACTTAAAGTTACTTCTAACTATACCAGAGTTTCTAAAATGTACAATTTTTGTTTTAGACTCATTCACGACAAACCTCCATTTATTACACCAATTATTTAGGGTATTCAATAGAATTTGTAGTTTTTGTTCATCTGGGGCCAGAAGAACAATATCGTCAGCATATAGCAATACCGAAATTAATGTGCCATCAATATCAATTCCACAGTTCGCTTCATTTAAATCTTTAACTAGATCGTTAACATATATTGAAAATAATGATGGTGACAATACACAACCCTGTTTAACCCCTTGAGTAACTGGGAACCACTCAGTTAATGTACTATTTACCTTAACAGAGCATGAAACGTTATTGTACAAAGACGAAATACTATGCAAAAATCTACCACTCACACCTATAGAGTTTAAACATCAAACAGTCCCTGTTTAAAGTGTCAAAGGCTTTTTTACGTCCACAAAACAGGCAAAAGTTTGCTGTTTGGATGACTTCCTGTTTCTAATAATATTGTTCAATATATAAAGATGGTCAATACAGTTTTTGCCTTTACGAAATCCATTTTGTTCTTGTGCTAAAGTTCCCTTATCTTCCAGCCATTCTGACAGTCTTGAGTTAAGTATAGTTGCATACACTTTACACGGGACTGATAAAAGGGTAATTCCTCTATACGACAGGGGGTCCCATTTGTTACCACCGTCAGTCTTGGGGATAGGTGTGATAATACCTTTTAACCACATTTTAGGAACTTCTCCGGTTTGGAAACATAAGTTTATGATCTTATATAGCAGTTTTACACAAGTATCGTTACGTATACACTCACTAATGATAGAGTCAATTCCGGCTGCTTTCTCTAACTTAGTCTTGTACACTGACTTGCGCACTTCCTCTTCAGTTATATCGCGGTTTAGTGAATCACAGTTTACACTCGGGAATGTGTGACTTCCGGTTTTGATAAAATCTAAATGTATGTCATCGAATTCACTACTTAAGGGCTTGTTCAATAAATTATGAATGTCGTGTTTCCAACGCTGTAAGACATCTCCAGGGTCACTCGAGAATGCACTGTCCGTTTCTACTTTCATTGGTATTGAACTTTTCAGGTCATAACGATCCAA
>NW_008710844.1:0-2115 GCF_000327385.1 Lottia gigantea | reverse complement strand
AATAATTTTTTCTTCTACACCGCTGATATTTGTAAGAAAGTCTCTTGGTATTTTACGAGTGTCATATCGTATAGTTTTATTCAGCACTGGAAAATGATCTGCATTCGAGGTGGCGTTTTGTACATCAATTGTCCAGATTATAGGTCCATGGTCAGGAACCGACTTTTCAAACTGAATTCCACATAGGTTTATTAAATCAGACATAAGATAAACACTGCACGATTTACAGTTTGATAATTGTTCATGAGTTGTAATAGCATAATCAACCACAGATTTTCCTCGTTTAGACACACACGTAAAATTATTGGAACCATGCTCACCATATACTCTCCCATTTAGCATACATAAATTACAGCTTGTCAAAAAGTCAATAAGTTTATCTCCATAAAGGTTACTTGTAGTATCAATTATGTCTCTGCCTGGTATATCATCCACCCCAGCAATAAAATTTTGTTCGTCACCACATCGTGCATTAAAATCACCCGCCATATATAGTATTCCTTCATTTTGAAAACAGTAAACTTGTTGCAATAGATCATTAAAAAAATTGTCTACATCCCCTGCTCGAGTAGAGTCGGAAGGCGGAACGTAACAGGCACAAATACACAGGTCACTATTACGAAGAGTCTTATGCGATAGTTTTAACCACAAAATGTCTTCTTTAGAATCATCCAATACAGTAGCATCATATAGTCCAAGTATCTCAGAATTCACCAATATTCCAACCCCTCCTGAACCTCTCTTCGCGTTTCTATGCACATCTGTCCTGTTTCGACCAAACCAATCAAAACCGGGAATATTTAATTTATCGTTTCCTTTTAAAAATGTTTCACATACACATAATACATCCACTTTAAGAAACTTAAGCACTGTCTCACGAATTAAAAAATTATCAGAAGAGTTAAAACGTGACCACCCATTCACATTCCAAGTACCAAGCCTGATGTTGTCCTACCTTCTAGTATACGTACTAGTGACATGTCGAGTAATTCGTCCCCCAACAACCCTGTACTCCAGATTATCTTCTAAATCATCTATCCTCATGTTTAATTTCTTAAAGGAATCCTGCATACTATTAGCAAACTTCATAAATTGTGCGTTGAATCCTTCAGATGATTCTCCGTCCCTTTCAAAACAGCTCTTACTTAACTTACTTACACAATATCAAAATCCAGACACTTTAAAAGTTAAAAAGTTAAAAGAAGCTAAACTTACTCTCTAACTATCTACTGTAACTACTATATCTGTATATATATTTACTGTACTGTCCTATATTAAAAGTGGCAGACGACAAAATAAACGGTAAAAATCATTCATACTAAACTGATGTGGATACATTTATGTTAATATAGGGTTTAAAGCAATTACTTGGATTAAAATAGTTTTTACCGATATCATTGGGAACATCTTCTTAGTAAGCCTTTATCCAATTTTAGTATATGTATCACGTGAGTAATGAGATTTGAGAGAGGTCCGTCAGTCCATTAAGTACCCTAGACTTAACACACATCAAAGCTCCCTGGTATGACCCAGTTACACTCATTATCATCGTTAGTATGGTTGTAAATGTGACGTATAAACAAACCCAAGTGATAGAAAATGGTAAATTGCGCATGCGCACTGAACTAAATAGAAATAGAACAAGGTAAAGTAGTTATATCTGTAAAAGTCGCCGACATCAAACAACCAAAAGAAAAACAACTATGCGAGAATCAAAAGAGAAGGGAGGGGGGATTTGATGTTGAAACATCACTTACACTTTAATGGATGTGACCATACAACGTGCCCGTAGGTAGTAGATAGGACAGGATAATATCTCGGTCTCCTTTTTAATAGGTGAATACGTATGAATGTTAGAAAGAAATATCGTCTGCTAGAAGTAAACTCCTGGTCATTTCTCAATGTCAATGTGGTACAGCCGAAGTGAAAACGCGTGCTTCAATAGCGTCATTTGGAAAAGAGTGCCAATTTCAAGTTCTAATTGACGATAATAGGACAAGTTTTATTGATAAGTGTATATCCATCTTTCTATAATAGCAACAAATAGTTTTGATGCGGTTGGAAGGGTTATAAGTGCAATTATCGTCGCATTGTGGAAGCATATATATGTCAATG
>NW_008710843.1:0-1524 GCF_000327385.1 Lottia gigantea | reverse complement strand
ACCTAAAGCCAGACCCAAACAACAGATTTTTATTTTTATTAAACGCACATGACTCAAAACATTCTTTCTCAAACAAATGGTTCTGAAATCAAAACCAAAACAATAGTTTACACAAAAGAATTTTGTAATGAATCAATGTTCAGCATACAAAAGTCTGTAATTTGCTCAATATCATATCTGAATTATAAAGGAAAACATATCTCAGGGTATAATTTGTCAACACGTGCTAGACTGAATCTTACAGTAGACAGCTTCAGGATTTTAGAATTCAGAATGTGTGTTTAAGAAAAGGAAAAAAACGTATATTACAATCACAAGATTCTGTGATTCTGTCTTGCTCTTGTCTCTGTAAAAACTACATACCTCAGAATACTTCTTCTAATTAATTCAAAGCCATTAACATTCTCAAAATGACGGATATCTGTATGCATAGGTTGTATGTTAGTTCTAATAGGTCTAGAGAATGATGGATGCATGATGGTAAAACCTGTAAGGAAAGGAAGTATGGTTAATGTCTGACATTGAAGCACCAATGACTCCATTTGACGATAAATCATGCTATTTACAAGTAAATCAGAGTATAATTTTATGGTTGAAATTCAGTAAGTTTATCTAAGATCATTTATTCAAGTCATTGTAAGATCATGATTCAAAGTTAATCCAAGATCATGATTCAAAGTTAATCTAAGATCATTTATTCAAAGTCATTCTAAGATCATGATTCAAAGTTATTGTAAGTTCATTGTTCAAAATTAATCCAAGTTCATGATTCAAAGTCATTCTAAGATCATGATTCAAAGTTGATTCAAAGTTATTGTAAGATCATGATTCAAATTTAGTCTAAGAGCATTTTTCAAAGTTATTCTAAGATTGTGATTCAAAGTTATTGTAAGATCATGATTTAAAGTAAATCCAAGATCATGATTTAAAGTAAATCCAAGATCATGATTCAAAGAAATTGTAAGATCATGATTCAAAGAAATTGTAAGATCAAGATTCAAAGTAAATCTACTATTGTTAGTCAAAGTTAATCCAAGATCGTGCTTCAAAGTTAACCTAAGATCATTTATTCAAAGTCATTCTAAGATCATGATTCAAAGTTATTGTAAGTTCATGGTTCAAAATTAATCCAAGTTCATGATTCAAAGTCATTCTAAGATCATGATTCAAAGTTGATTCAAAGTTATTGTAAGATCATGATTCAAATTTAGTCTAAGAGCATTTTTCAAAGTTATTCTAAGATTGTGATTCAAAGTTATTGTAAGATCATGATTTAAAGTAAATCCAAGATCATGATTTAAAGTAAATCCAAGATCATGATTCAAAGAAATTGTAAGATCATGATTCAAAGAAATTGTAAGATCAAGATTCAAAGTAAATCTACTATCGTTAGTCAAAGTTAATCCAAGATCGTGCTTCAAAGTTATTCTAAGATCACGATTCAATGGTTCTCCAAGATCACAATTCAAAGTTATTGCAAAATCATGATTGCAATGTGTAAAAAGTTATACGTACCATCAACAG
>NW_008710842.1:11878-13498 GCF_000327385.1 Lottia gigantea | reverse complement strand
AAAAGTTTCAAAATATGGTTTCACGTACGATGGGTAACTAAGGTCAGTCCATAGGCCATCTGTTCAGTATAGTTAGTGCAGAAATCACACGATATACACCATGTTCTGGTATTTTTATTAGATATAATTTTTTTTCAACCAAATAAAATCTATAGCCAAAGTTTTTTTACTTGGCTTATTGAAATTTCTGGATTGTCGTCCTTTAATATTATAATTATATCATTGTTCATAGCAACCAGACGTCTTCTATATACCATTTAGTACTGATCTGTTCAACGTGTAACATCAATTTCTGATCCCATTGTGCAATATTCATTTTATACTTCACTTCAGCTTTGTACAAAATGAAGATAAATCTTTGTTTGGTGTTGTTTTCAATTGTAGTTTATATTGTGTGCTCGATGGACATTTTGATGATCAGAAGAGAGGATTTGGAGGATACGACATCTGAAGATTATACACTGTTACATTTAGATAATATACAGTCAGTGACAATTTGTGGGATTCAGTGCTCCAGAGACTTAGCATGTGTATCATTCTTTTATAATAAACATTCTGAAGTTTGTCAGACAAAATCAGTTCAGTTTCAACCCTATTCATATGTAGAACTAGAATATGGCAACTCTTATTACACTCTGCATCAAGGTAACTAGAATTCGGGGTTTATTATTTTCTATATTTTGTTCTCTTTTACTACCTACGCCATTTTTCTTATTATAAATCAGAGTTTACCATGCAATACAATGAAAGAATACACTAGTATTGTAATAAAGGTAATGAAAGATCTAGGATATTCACTTTTTACCATTAATAAGTTCTACATGCATGAGCATCTCCACAACACATTAACTGATATATATTTTATTTCCACAGAGAATTGCCCAGTTGACTTTGTAAGAAACAGAAAATATGATTTATGTTATAAACCGTTTTTGAATATAGTTTATAATGTAGACGAAGCTTACTCAAACTGTGAAAATGATGGCTATGTAATAGCCAGAGCTAAAACAGATGATGCCTATCGACATATCTGTGATCAACTCATGGTAACAGATGGTAAGTATCTTTTCAATATTTTGAGACTAGTCATAATTTTGAGACTTGTTTTAAATCATAACAAGGCAGCAGATCTTTCTGTTATCAAGCCTAGATTAATTAACAAGGCAAACCCAGTTTCAGAGTAACATATTTAATTTTTTAGATGGATATGGAGAATATATAATTGACGGAAAGGAGAATATTTCGATGAACGGCGATTGGTGGTTCAGTAATGGTGAACAAATGTTGGCATTCATTTGGGGTCCAGATGAACCCATTATTGAATCAGATTTTTATTATGTTCATTTACATATGGAAGATGGAAAATGTGAAATGCAAACTACTCTCTACACTTATGATTATTACTATATTTGCCAGGTAGTGTGAAGTTTATAATTTTAATATAATTGATGTTAGATAGTTTGTTTACTCTCTACCTTCAAGACAACACATTATGTGGCAATAATTGTTGTTGATTTGATTTAAACAATATTTATTTCATTTAGCAGTGCAATACAAATTATAGAACGATATGAAATGACGATACAGAAACAAGCTGGTAGCTTATGTTAATCTGCTTCG
>NW_008710842.1:10775-11828 GCF_000327385.1 Lottia gigantea | reverse complement strand
CCAACTGTTTACCTATAATACAGATAACATATCACAATTAGTATACTATTATAACAATGACATGTAAATAACTCTAAATAACCGAACTGTTTACCTATAATACAGATAACATATCACAATTAGTATACTATTATAACAATGACATGTAAATAACTCTAAATAACCGAACTGTTTACCTATAATATAGATAACATATCATAATTAGTATACTATTATAATAATGACATGTAAATAACTCTACATAACCAAACTGTTTACATAGAATACAGATAACATATCACAATTAGTATACTATTATAACAATGACATGTAAATAACTATAAATAACCAAACTGTTTACCTATAATACAGATAACATATCACAATTAGTATACTATTATAACAATGACATGTAAATAACTCTAAATAACCAAACTGTTTACATAGAATACAGATAACATATCACAATTAGTATACTATTATAATAATGACATGTAAATAACTATAAATAACCAAACTGTTTACCTATAATACAGATAACATATCACAATTAGTATACTATTATAACAATGACATGTAAATAACTCTAAATAACCGAACTGTTTACCTATAATATAGATAACATATCACAATTAGTATACTATTATAATAATGACATGTAAATAACTCTAAATAACCAAACTGTTTACCTATAATACAGATAACATATCACAATTAGTATACTATTATAACAATGACATGTAAATAACTCTAAATAACCGAACTGTTTACCTATAATATAGATAACATATCACAATTAGTATACTATTATAATAATGACATGTAAATAACTCTAAATAACCAAACTGTTTACCTATAATACAGATAACATATCACAATTAGTATACTATTGTAACAATGACATGTAAATAACTATAAATAACCAAACTGTTTACCTATAATACAGATAACATATCACAATTAGTATACTATTATAACAATGACATGTAAATAACTCTAAATAACCGAACTGTTTACCTATAATATAGATAACATATCACAATTAGTATACTATTATAACAATGACATGTAAAT
>NW_008710842.1:4289-5196 GCF_000327385.1 Lottia gigantea | reverse complement strand
GTTTTCAGTGGACTCTACGAATAACTTAAAACAATAATACTGATCAGCAAACGCACATTGAACACAACTTGTGAAATATGAGTTCTGCTAACTTCCAAGATTTCAGTCTTTTATAACTTTCATATTATATTCTTTATGGAATAATATTTAGTCAGATGTAAACTAAAGTTATAAAAAACACATCAGTTCATATGAATTTCCATTACAAAACCACGAGATACAGATATTTAAAAATCTGCTTCAAAAAAAAAACTGAAAAAGAAGGTTACGCAAACAGCTGAAGTTTGGATCTCAATCAGAATATGTAAACGTAAATCAAAATGAAACTAAAAAAATACTAAAAAGGTCATACTTATTATCCTCGTAAAAAATTGTTATTCTCAGTTGACTATTAAAGGGACAGATTAACCATTGTTTGACTAATCTAACCTTAGTTTCTGAAACGGTACTTTTTTTTTAGCTAAGATAATGAGTAATATTGTACATAGCTCACCGTCGAAATTTGAGGCCTTCAAATCATGTATTCCTATAGGCCATGGACTGTGCCTCTCAAATATGCTTTAAAACGACGTTTTGTAGCACAACCTGGAGATTACTTTTTCTCACCTGGAATCTATTCCTATGTGCTATAGCTAGCTAAAAATCCACGTTCCCACTTTCAGAAAGTGCCACAACTCCATATTTCAGCTTTTAAAGATGCGCATTTTGATTTGATTTTTATACAAATCTTGAACTTTAATGAGCTATGAAAAATATTCTGAGACTCTGTTAGGCATGAAACATTCAGGATTTGTTGAATATATGGTGCAGTCTCCCCAGATGTTATAAATCAGTTAAAAAAAACTGTTAGCCAAAGGTTATAACAAAAATACACTCAACATTCAAAAATGCTAAACTTGTAAAGGGA
>NW_008710842.1:1874-3916 GCF_000327385.1 Lottia gigantea | reverse complement strand
TTTCATCAATCTTGAATGTTTTCTAATATAAATAAGCTTATGTAAGTTTATGTAATAATCAAAATATTTAACACATTAATATTAGATATACAGAATATTCCGTTTTTTTTATATATTGATTGCAACCTGTTCTATGGGACAAAATTGCTTAGGAGTTTTACACTTTCTGTGGCAGTTGTAAAAACAGGTAGTAGCTTTAACGATAG
This sequence comes from Lottia gigantea, assembly GCF_000327385.1. Taxonomy (NCBI): domain Eukaryota; kingdom Metazoa; phylum Mollusca; class Gastropoda; family Lottiidae; genus Lottia; species Lottia gigantea. The sequence goes on along the minus strand of NW_008710842.1, from coordinate 3,710 downwards.
CCAACATGTTTTTAAAAACCATATAAGGAGTAACCCTTCCAACAAATTATCTTAATTTATTAAAAAAATATGTCATCAACATAATGTAGCACGGTCCCTACGAAAAAAAAAACAAAGTTGGCATAACGCAGACACCAAAGTTTTTAGTAAGCCTAATACAACGATATTGACTTTACTTTTGGCTATAGGCCCTAAATGTGAACCTTTTAGAAAACAATCTATTTAAAACTGCATATTAGTTTTACAATTAATCAAAAGCTAGAAGTTTTTCTGGTAAAAATTCACAACGAGCGACCAAACCAAAAATGTCAACAAACAACAAACATGTCAACATGTCGTGTGAAAAATCCACTTTCATTTTCTTTCCTGCAAATACATCTTTCTGCATTTCTCTTTTCCCCGCTCTCCAGATAAATACATTCTTTGCAAAAGATACGGCTCTTGTCCAACAAGTTTCCGAAAATTGAATAACTTTTGCATGATCTTTCGATTTCAGATGAATTGAACACTTCATTTTGTCGATCAAATTGTTTACAGAAAGTTGACCTCGTCGAACTAGAAAAGGTCAACCAGCGGAGTTATATATAAGAATAACGTCATTTGATTGGTTCGATATCGGACTGATATTGAGATAAGAGGGGAACACTCTCGGCAAGAGGCGCGAATATTTAAGTTCCATATTTTCGGCACCGGATACAAGAAAACTGGCAAGATTCCAGCTTGGGAACATGGATTATTGACTTTAACATTACAATATCAACACACTTAGCTTGAAATTTTTTAATCCCCTTAAAATTTTATGGAGTGAAACGATACGTACAGACAGTCCATGGTAGAAATATCCGCTTTTGACAGTTAAAATGAGACTGGTTTTTTCTTGAGACTCCACTATAATATAGAAAAGACCTGTAAACCATGGCTCTCGTCAATTGATAGATAAATAGCAGATAATTAATATCCGTCATGATACAGTATTATTACCTCATGACAATAGTAATTGTAAAAACACTTGACATACGGAAAATATCTCAAATGGAAAGTGTCTGCTATCGTATCACAAATAATGGTGTTTTCGTCATCAAGATACTCACACAGAACAAAGTTTCAAAATATGGTTTCAACGTACGATGGGTAACTAAGGTCAGTCATCCATAGGTCATCTGTTCAGTATAGTTAGTGCAGAAATCAAACGATATACACTATGACCCGGACATGAAAAGTATCCATTTTGGTGAAAAAGGCAAATAATTTTTTTGGATATTTTTATAATATATATTTTTTTCAACCAAATAAAATCTATATCCAAAGTTTTTTACTTGGCTTATTGAAATTTCTGGATTGTCGTCCTTTAATATTATAATTATATCATTGTTCATAGCAACCAGACGTCTTCTATATACCATTTTAAAGGACAAGGATACTGGAAAATGATAATAGTGGATTAAAATCTACTCTAAGGTTAAAGGACACTGAAACATGTGAGTACATGTATATCAATTTAGAAATCTCTCCTCAGGTTAAGGTCAAGGACAGTGGAATGTGGTGATAATATGTCAAGCAAGGAATACTTTCCGGATTTAAAGGTCAAGGACACTGAAATATGATGATACATGTCAATCTTTTCTCAGTTTAAAGGTCAAGGATGCTGGAAAATGATAATTGTGGGTTAAAATCCTTTTAAGGGTTGAAGTTCAAGGACACTAAGATATGATAATAATTTGGCAAGCTAGTAAGTGGGCACTAGAATATGATAATAATGTCAAACTAGGATCCTTTCTCGAGGTAAGGTCAAGGTCATGAGAAGTACAGAAGATGAAGTTGGGTGTAGAATACTTA
>NW_008710842.1:0-1824 GCF_000327385.1 Lottia gigantea | reverse complement strand
ATAACTAACAGTCATTAACAACAATAACTGAAGTTTACTAATTTAGTAGGGTAATGTAGGTATATAAATCTATGACATCATATTCTATCAGTAAAGTAAATAACTAACAGTCATTAATAACAATAACTGAAGTTTACTAATTTAGTAGGGTAATGTAGATATATAAATCTATGTCATCATATTCTGTATCAGTAAAGTTTATAACTAACAGTCATTAACAACAATAACTGAAGTTTACTAATTTAGTAGGGTAATGTAGGTATATAAATCTATGACATCATATTCTATATCAGTAAAGTTAATAACTGACAGTTATAAATAACAATAATTGAAGTTTACTAATTTAGTAGGGTAATGTAGGTATATAAATCTATGACATCATATTCTATCAGTAAAGTAAATAACTAACAGTCATTAATAACAATAACTGAAGTTTACTAATTTAGTAGGGTAATGTAGATATATAAATCTATGTCATCATATTCTGTATCAGTAAAGTTTATAACTAACAGTTATAAACAACAATAACTGAAGTTTACTAATTTAGTAGGGTAATGTAGGTATATAAATCTATGACATCATATTCTATATCAGTAAAGTTTATAACTAACAGTCATTAACAACAATAACTGAAGTTTACTAATTTACTAATTTATTTACATAAGTTAATAACTAACAGTCATTACAAACAATAACTGAAGTTTACTAATTTAGTACGGTAATGTAGGTATATAAATCTATGACATCATATTCTATATCAGTAAAGTTTATAACTATTAGTCATTAACAACAATAATTAAAGTTTACTAATTTAGTAGGGTAATGTAGGTATATAAATCTATGACATCATATTCTATCAGTAAAGTAAATAACTAACAGTCATTAATAACAATAACTGAAGTTTACTAATTTAGTAGGGTAATGTAGATATATAAATCTATGTCATCATATTCTGTATCAGTAAAGTTTATAACTAACAGTTATAAACAACAATAACTGAAGTTTACTAATTTAGTAGGGTAATGTAGGTATATAAATCTATGACATCATATTCTATATCAGTAAAGTTTATAACTAACAGTCATTAACAACAATAACTGAAGTTTACTAATTTACTAATTTATTTACATAAGTTAATAACTAACAGTCATTAACAACAATAACTGAAGTTTGCTAATTTAGTACGGTAATGTAGGTATATAAATCTATGACATCATATTCTATATCAGTGAAGTTTATAACTAATAGTCATTAACAACAATAACTGAAGTTTACTAATTTACTAATTTATTTACATAAGTTAATAACTAACAGTCATTAACAACAATAACTGAAGTTTACTATTTTAGTAGGGTAATGTTGGTATATAAATCTATGACATCATATTCTATATCAGTAAAGTTAATAACTGACAGTTATAAATAACAATAATTGAAGTTTACTAATTTAGTAGGGTAATGTAGGTATATAAATCTATGACATCATATTCTATCAGTAAAGTAAATAACTAACAGTCATTAATAACAATAACTGAAGTTTACTAATTTAGTAGGGTAATGTAGATATATAAATCTATGTCATCATATTCTGTATCAGTAAAGTTTATAACTAACAGTTATAAACAACAATAACTGAAGTTTACTAATTTAGTAGGGTAATGTAGGTATATAAATCTATGACATCATATTCTATATCAGTAAAGTTTATAACTAACAGTCATTAACAACAATAACTGAAGTTTACTAATTTACTAATTTATTTACATTAGTTAATAACTAACAGTCATTAACAACAATAACTGAAGTTTACTAATTTACTAAGTTA
>NW_008710841.1:0-1526 GCF_000327385.1 Lottia gigantea | reverse complement strand
ATGAAAAATAAATAATCAAGCGAAGTAAACATATCTCATCCGTGAATTCCCTCTCGGTAGAGAGCGTTCAGATTTTCGAACCTAGTGTCCATTCGGTGGTGATGCAGATCAAAAACCTTCTAGTCGTTAGAAAGGGACCAATATAAAAAGCCTTAAGAGCTAGAAGTTGTGAAAATCAAAAAAGAAAAAGGAAAATAACAATGCATCGTATCACGAATACGGGTTTTGACATGGTCTTATTAACCCCGAGGAAGTATGACGAATGAGGGTGTGGTTTTGACATGGTCTTATTAACCCCGAGGAAGTATGACGAATGAGGGTGTGGTTTTGACATGGTCTTATTAACCCCGAGGAAGTATGACGAATGAGGGTGTGGTTTTGACATGGTCTTATTAACCCCGAGGAAGTATGACGAATGAGGGTGTGGTTTTGACATGGTATTATTAACCCCGAGGAAGTATGACGAATGAGGTCGTGGTTTTGACATGGTCTTATTAACCCCGAGGAAGTATGACGAATGAGGGTGTGGTTTTGACATGGTCTTATTAACCCCGAGGAAGTATGACGAATGAGAGTGTGGTTTTGACATGGTCTTATTAACCCCGAGGAAATATGACGAATGAGGGTGTGGTTTTGACATGGTCTTATTAACCCCGAGGAAATATGACGAATGAGGGTGTGGTTTTGACATGGTCTTATTAACCCCGAGGAAATATGACGAATGAGGGTGTGGTTTTGACATGGTCTTATTAACCCCGAGGAAATATGACGAATGAGGGTGTGGTTTTGACATGGTCTTATTAACCCCGAGGAAATATGACGAATGAGGGTGTGGTTTTGACATGGTCTTATTAACCCCGAGGAAATATGACGAATGAGGGTGTGGTTTTGACATGGTCTTATTAACCCCGAGGAAATATGTCGAATGAGGGTGTGGTTTTGACATGGTCTTATTAACCCCGAGGAAATATGACGAATGAGGGTGTGGTTTTGACATGGTCTTATTAACCCCGAGGAAGTATGACGAATGAGGGTGTGGTTTTGACATGGTCTTATTAACCCCGAGGAAGTATGACGAATGAGGGTGTGGTTTTGACATGGTCTTATTAACCCCGAGGAAGTATGACGAATGAGGGTGTGGTTTTGACATGGTCTTATTAACCCCGAGGAAGTATGACGAATGAGGGTGTGGTTTTGACATGGTCTTATTAACCCCGAGGAAGTATGACGAATGAGGGTGTGGTTTTCACTCGATGATAACAATTCTACATTGAAATTCGTTTATTTCAATAGTTCAAGGGAGGTAACTGATAAAAACCCCTAACAACCTGTACCCCTAGACCACACAGCTAGACTGATACCGAGTTTTGTTTTTGCCTTATGCTATGATTACCTGTAGACGAGGAGGCGACTGTTTCACAAAGTTTGCCAGATACACCAAACGGACAGGAACATCGACATCTTTCATTAACAAATCCAGCATTTAAACATATCGGTTTGACTGAACAGTGAGCTGTAATAAGGGA
>NW_008710840.1:0-1526 GCF_000327385.1 Lottia gigantea | reverse complement strand
ATCAAGTTATGGATTATTTAGAAGCTAATTATGTCTTTCATGAAGATAATATGGAGTCTTATTTCCTTTCAAGTAAGTTTTTAGATATTCCTTAAAATTCAAATTTGACAATTTTGATTGGCTTATAATAAATGTAAGAATAGAACTGCATGATAAGACATTGTGAATTTTTTTTTATTTTTTATTACAATCAGATTTTCACATTACCATATCATATTTTAATGTGTATAAATGACCTTTATGACATGCAATGGCCATCATTATAACCTGCAACAAATTTTCTCTAGAATTGTTCGCTTTATATTTTCTAATTTATGAATTATTTGCCTTGATCAACCTTTTATTTTCTATTTATAGGTTCATTTTGTATTCAAGTCATGATGATTGTAAGTTTCATAACTTCTATTTTAATTCAGTAACTATAATTATAACAAGATGGTTTGTAGTCCAGTGGTTAGAGAGTGTAAGGCATGATATCATCTCATATGTCTAACAAATGGTGGTTGGGGAATTATCCAGACAGATTTTACATTTGCTTGAGCCTATATGAATTATCTGTATATATTTACAATATAGATAACAGAAGAACTGTGTCAGATATAAGAAATTTGAATGTTGATAAAGCTACATTTTTGTAAAATATATTTTGTAGATATCAAGAAACCTCCGTGATGATGAGCTTTGTGGTAAATTACTCAAGTTTTATGACAAAAATCCAAATTTGATGTCAGATCGAGGTGGTTTATTGCAGTAAGTTGTCATTCTTATTCTTTCCACCTTTATTTTGGCATACCAGATATTGTTTAAGTGTTAAGTGTGTACCAGATAAGTGTTGTATTCTAAGGACAGATACAATACGAATGCAATACAAGATATGCTGGAGTTATCTCTATAAGGTATGCTATGGTTATCATTTATCATTGTTTCTATCTTTGTTTCATTGTTTTAGTCCTATATACCAGGTCATCTCATCAATTGAAGTTGAAAGTATGATGGTTCACTGTTTTTTTTGATTTAGCACGAGGCAATGAACTTTAACCAACCAAAACAACCTTTTTGTAAGAGAAAAATGACCCATACTCATGTATTAATCACGAGTTTAACTTTACAGAAGAGTGTGGATTGTCAATAACGTAACATCATTGAATATTTACTCCTGATACAAAATAAACACGGTAGAAATATGTAATATTTACAGGTTTGAAGATAAAATTCTTCTGTTTGTGTTAGTCTGAAAAATCAAAGGAAGCATAATGTGAGTGGTATATTATATTAAAGATATTCCAAATAAACAGTGACTATGAGTAGATTTCAGGTGAAAAGGTTGTTAATACTGAGTATTACATGATAATACTAGATATCTAGAGACTTGCTGAGAATCCAGTAGAGACTCATCTCTGTTAATGCTGTGGATTATCTTCTTTCAAATAAGACACTATTGTTATTGATGAAATGAAAAACAGTTGGACTCTTTAAACTTTGCTGATTTTCATTCTTATAGAGATATAGTATCTGAAAATTGCGTA
>NW_008710839.1:0-1526 GCF_000327385.1 Lottia gigantea | reverse complement strand
TCCATAATGTAATCGTGGCGTTATCAAGATAAATTTCTTAATTCTTTTAATCAGAATTCAAGTTTAGGAAAACTATGGTGAAAATAGAAAGAACAGTACATAAAAAGACAAAAAGCGACAGACTTGTTAATGTAATTGGTTGTAAGACAAACCAGGTGTTAGCTAATACAGTTAAATACGAATACATTCTAACAATTAAAGTTGTTTCATCATTAATTTTTAAACAATTGTTTGTTTTATTGGTTTGAAATAGAATCGATCTGAATCTGTGTCGAGCGTCAATTCTGCAAGTCATCACAATCTCAGTAAATGTAAAACGTTCACAAAGTAGTGTCGCTACATGCAAAAAAGTTAACAAAGTACATTATCATTATATGGAGGACGTTTACAAAGTACAATGTCGCTACATGTAAAACGTTTACAAAGTACAATGTCGCTACATGTAAAACGTTTACAAAGTACATTATCGTTATATGGAATACATTTATAAAGTACGATGTCGTTAGAAATCCAAAACGTTTACAAATTTCAAAATACGATGTGAAACGTTTACTAAGTAGCCTACAATGTCGTTAGATGTAAAACGTTTGTTAAGAACATTGCCATAAGATGTAAAACGTTTACAAGTCATTGGATGTAAGACGTTTACAAAGTATATATTGTCATTAATTGTATAATGTTTATAAAGTCCGCAATGTCCATTAAATGTAAAACGTTGTCTGCACTAAATTACAAAAGAAATACAACATTACAACTTAAACGACGAATAGCGAAACCAAAGTATAGCAGTATGACAGCCTCTTCGGCATTTGGTGTCGTCATTGTTATCTAGAAACGGGTACTACATGATATAATTTGATTTGTTAGAATAATGCCATAAGAACAGGACTGTGGTAGAGAACTTGTTAGATCACAATTGATGTAGAAGAAAAATGATAATATCAGAAAAAAGAAAGGAAATTTTGTTAAAACTAAAATGAAAACGAACAAAATTGGTCATGCTTGATCAAGGAAGTCTGTTATGTAATTTTCTTCTATATTTTGGTAAAGACACTACAGAAATGAGAGTTCCACACAACAAATAAAGAACTTTTAATCATGTTAATTATTGCTCTTAGGTCTTCAGAAGTACAAGTTTACCATGTACTTTGTCTAGACACAAGCTACCTTAGCAGAAACCATCATTTCAGAACGCCCGATATAATAGCTTACTAGTACAGTCAAACTTGTACTAACGGCCATCCTTATTCACCATGGCCCTTTGATGAACGGCCACCACTATTCCCCCGAAGTAATTTCAAGCAAATTGTACATATCAGGGAATTTTACTGACCAAACGATTTTATAGTACATATTTTCCGATCCGAGCTAAATAAAGATATTTTGAAAATGAAAACTGAAGACTTAAGTCAATTTTCCTTATCGTCTACTGGAAAACAAGTTGGTTGAATACCCGATGATCTGAAAGGAATTCATTGCCAAGAAAAGAAACCAAACTCATTCATGAGAATCAGAAAGAAGAAATT
>NW_008710838.1:20001-21512 GCF_000327385.1 Lottia gigantea | reverse complement strand
TGNCGTCAGTTACCTTGGAATGCACCTGCAGTGACAGGCTATTTACCACGGCCCTTGGTAAATATCCACTACCCTGAAAAGGTGAAGTCAGCAATCTTTCTTCATGTTGTTGAAGAATGAATCCCTTGAGACTTATAATGGTTTTATGTGGGAAAATGATGGTGATGAAAATAAACTTAACAAGATTAAAGAAAAGTTTGAAAATTAATTCAAACATATTTTTTTAAAGATATAAATTTTTCACTTGTGGTCAAAAGCAGGGTGAAAGTGCTGATCATTTTGTATTTGAATTAATGAAAAGAGCTAAGACTTGTGAATTTGGTGGTCTCAAAAGTGGTTTGATTAGAGACAGAATTATTTAGTGGTATTTAATAATAGTTTAGTAAAAGAAGATATATTGTCAATGGAGAAAGAAATTCAAATGTGTAGAGCTGAAGGAGCATCTAAGAAGCAGATTGAAGAAATTGGTGCAGAAACTGAGGAAATTAAAGCAGTTAATTGTGATGAAATCAAGAAAAAACATTGGCCTTGAGATAGATTGCGTAACTCATAACACAAGAAATCAAGAAGCTCACAACAATTTGCTCGAACACCATGGAATAATTCATTTGATACAAGAAAGAAACAGTCTATTGCATGTTCTGGTTGTGGTAAAAATCATGAATCTTCACCGTGTCCAGCTAGTAACATTACCTGTTATAATTGTAATAAAATGGGATATTTCTGTAAATGGTGTAGAAGTTCAAAACATAAGCCTAATGGAATTGATCGTAAGGTCCATGAAGTTTTCAATAATGGAATTACTGTTTTTATAATGCCATTATTAACAAACCAAAGTTAAAACCATCCTGAAAGAAATTAACAGCGTTTGCAGGTCATAATATTCCTGTATTAGGTCAATGTGTTGTAAAATTTAGATACAAAAACTGATCTGTAAACTTGTTGGCTGTTGTAACTAGTGGACAAGTTCAGTCAATTTTAGTTTTAAAGGAATGTGAAAACTAAACCTAATAAAGCTTGTGTTACATTTAAATGCTGATGTGAGTACAGAAACTAAAGATTTACCGTAGTGAAGTTTTTAAAGGCTTAGGATGTCTTCCAGGTTATCATAAAATTAATATAGATGACTCTGTGTCTCCAGTGGTAGAACCTTGTCGTAAAGTACAACAGGGTTGAATTGGATCGTATAGAATCCCTTGGTGTTATTTCCAAAGTTCAGGAACCAACAAGTTGGGTTAATGGTTTAGTGCTCGTTGATAAGAAGAATGGCAAACTTCGTCTATGTTTAGATCCTCGTAATCTTAATCGTGCTATTAAAAGAGAACATTTTAAACTTCCATCGCATGAAGAAATCATGTCTAGGTTTGCGGATTCTAATATATTTACAAAATCGGATGCATCTAGTGGTTCTTGGCAACTTGATTATAAGAAAGACAGTCTAAAACATAATAATATTGAAATGAAATCTTTGGCACTATTTACAAAACTAAGCAACAGCTTTGTATAGAGTT
>NW_008710838.1:14286-15566 GCF_000327385.1 Lottia gigantea | reverse complement strand
CTTGAATAGTTTTCTATTTGTTACCTTTTCTGTCTATCAGAAATCCAGTGTTTCCTTTATATTTTAGAAGCTGACTTCAAATGAGATGGATTGTTGTTTGTGCTGTTTTGAAAAAATTGGAAAGAGGTACATTTAGAGATAAAATTCAATCAGTGGTAGACATTAAACAAACTAACTCAACTGGCTCTTTTGAATTCTTTTTCCATCCACTTTAACATTAGGTTATTGTTTTTGTAAACTTTTAAATTGTAAGGTTTGTTTGTATGTGAACCTAAAGTCTGTAGAATCTGCCAACAAATAAAAAATTGTTCAATGAAATTGAAAAAGAATCAAATGCACCCATGGCATAGAGTTTTATATCTTTCAATATTTATATTTATTTGACACTGCTTGTTTTTTATTCTATAATTCAGTCAACTTTTCTGCTTTATTTTTGAAATGCCTATCTACTTAAAATATAATCATAATAAACTTTATTTTCGCCTAAGATCAAAGACAATTTCAATGGTGTTAAGATTCATGCTTATAATTTTCCAGATTTTTATATATGACATCTATGTGGATGTGTATTGTGGGCTTTCAGGTCTGTCTATTCCCATTTCCTTATAGTCACTCAAGAATCCATAGTTTCTACCCGATTTTCATTAAGATGGTGTTTGTATGCATTAACGTAAAATGAAGATCAAATTTGCGGACTTTCAGAATATTAACCCCTATAATCTTGTTTATTGAAGGAGTTGTTTAGTTTTCAACCAGTTAGTTTCCATCACAACTGAACTAACAATCTTACACTAGATACCAAGTTTATAAGGTGGATGTATCTTGACTTAGCCAAAGTGAGTTGGTAAACTCAATAGTAACAACATTTTGCAAATGCAGAGAGCTGTTTTCATAATAATATAACTGCCATGAAATCTGCTCCTATGTTTCAAAAAAATACACCTTATGTAAGTTGTGATAATAACTGTTAACCTGTTGTTTTGACCATCTGACTTTCAGTGTTTCTACATGTAACATGGTAAATATAACTGATTGTTAATTTAGTATAAAACATTATTGGCATTAATAGCTGTCCATAGTAACATTACTATTATTGGCATTAATAGCTGTCCATAATAACCTAATGATTATCTCCCTTAATTAATTAATCAAGGAAATGAGTTCAAATTTATTCTTTTAAAATTAACTAGTAATTAGATTGTTATTTTATGTATATAGTAGGTGATATTTTATATTTTACATTAAAATTATAATAGTTTGATAATTTTCATTATCCTCAA
>NW_008710838.1:12283-13461 GCF_000327385.1 Lottia gigantea | reverse complement strand
ATCCGATTCTGATGAAACTTGCTGTGATCATTGGAATTGATAAGATCTCGGACAAGTTCCAACTTGACGCAATTTCGATGAACGGTTTTTGAGTTATTGCCCTTGACTTTGTTAAAACGTGTTGAAATTTGTTGAAAATAGTTTGTGAGCAGGATTGAAGCTACAGTTTTCAACCGATTCTGATGAAACTTGGTGTGATCATTGGAATTGATAAGATCTCGGACAAGTTCTAACTTGACAGATTTTTGATTAACTGTTTTGGAGTTATTGCCCTTGACTTGTTAAAACGTGTTGAAATTTGTTAAAAGTAGTTTGTGAGCAGGATTGAAGCTACAGTTTTCAACCGATTCTGATGAAACTTGGTGTGATCATTGGAACTGATAAGATCTCGGACAAGTTATAACTTGATGCATTTTCAATGAACAGTTTTTAAGTTATTGCCCTTCACTTTGTTAAAACGTGTTGAAATTTGTTAAAAATAGTTCGTGAGCAGGATTGACATTACAGTTTTCAACCGATTCTGATGAAACTTGGTGTGATCATTGGAATTGATAAGATCTCGGACAAGTTCTAACTTGACAGATTTTTGATTAACTGTTTTGGAGTTATTGCCCTTGACTTGTTAAAACGTGTTTAAATTTGTTAAAAGTAGTTTGTGAGCAGGATTGAAGCTACAGTTTTCAACCGATTCTGATGAAACTTGGTGTGATCATTGGAACTGATAAGATCTCGGACAAGTTAGAACTTGACGCATTTTCAATGAACAGTTTTTAAGTTATTGCCCTTGACTTTGTTAAAACGTGTTGAAATTTGTTAAAAATAGTTTGTGAGCAGGATTGAAGCTACAGTTTTCAACCGATTCTGATGAAACTTGGTGTGATCAGTGGAATTGATAAGATCTCGGACAAGTTCTAACTTGATGCATTTTCGATGAATGGTTTTTGAATTATTGCCCTTGACTTTGTAAAAACGCGTCAAAATTTGTTTGTGGGCACAATAGAAGCTACAGTTTTCAACCGATTTTGATGAAACTTGGTGTGATTATTAAAATTGATAAGATCTCGGACAAATTCTAACTTGACGCATTTTCGATGAAATGTTTTTGAGTTATTGCCCTTGACTTTGTAAAACACATCAAAATTTGTTAAAAGTAGTTTGTGAGCAGGATGAAGCTACAG
>NW_008710838.1:6315-8429 GCF_000327385.1 Lottia gigantea | reverse complement strand
CCTGTCTGTAAACAATCAAGGCCCAAAGTGAGAATAGACGAGGAGGTATCGTGGGATTTTCAATAAGCAGGAATTGGAAGCAAATCGTGTCCACACCATTATTTTGCATATTTAATTGTTCTATTCTATATTTTATGGATAATCCGGCACCGTATCAGTGTATTGACCACCGCATCTTGTCTATTTTCACCTTTGTTCTAAATTATCCTATTAACATCAAATTGATAGTCATCATCCTTGCCTTGATGGAGACCCACATCGTTAAGAATTCTTAACGCTGCCAAACGGATAGAATTTAAAAAAACAAAATGTGTGGGATGATCACTATAGGAGGACCAATCATTTCTGACAATGTATTATACATTTTTCAATTTCTGTCTGCATTATAGGAAAAACTTACAACTAACCTTAATCATACGCATAATACAATTTAAGACAATAAATTAAACATAATGACTTTAATCACTTTTTCACGTATATGGCATTTTGAAAAACAAATGGCTAATTTGTAATTGAATTCGTCTAATGCACCGAAAAAAATGCTTAATAAACCACTTTATCTTATCCCAATAAATGGTTATAGGGGGGCTGTTTTTCGGTACCGGTATTTTTTTTTCTTCTCTGGAATACACTTTATCCAACCCAAATACAAATTTGTATGGAATTTGGGCAATGGAAAAAAGAAATATACCATTGAAATAGTGTTAAGCACTGCAAAACTATTTTGTCGACAGTAAAACCTGTTTCTAACTGGTCGTAGGGAGGTTGTTTGTCGGTATTGTTTTCTTTAGAATACACTTTATCCAACGCAAATATACATTTGTATGGAATTTGGGCAATGTAAAATGAAAAATATCATTGAACTAGAAGTGTTACGCCACTGCAAAACTGTTTTATAAACCGTACAACTTGTTTCTCTCAAATTGTTTTTAGTCATTCATAGGCCCCAAATCAGACACAGTCTGTAGGCAAACAGTGTTAAAAATAAGCTAATGGTGTTTTATTCAGAAAAATGTATAAAAAAAAGTCATTACGTAGGCCTCCTACAGTTATGTTCTCTACGCTGTTCAGGAAGTCATGATTTGTTATTGTCACATGACCTGTTAATCATTATATTGACACCCGGTTTTACGGTTTATAACAGTTTTGCAGTATATAAAATAGCCCGTTCGACTGCGAAACAGACCTTGTAATATGCAAATGGTTTTAAAGAGGCATTCCGTTTTCTGCGAAACATTTTCAGTATCAAAAAAGTATTTCTTAAGTATGCTATTTATATCTATTTATCTACTTGATCAAACTGAATTTGTTTTAAAAGCGTTGATTAAAAACTGTTAGGACTAATTGTTAATTAAGCAGTTTGACTTTTTTTTGCTGATGGACTTTATAATAGCTCGTTATATTAAGTTGAAATCTTTACAAAACTGTACAATTAGGTGTTTATTTTACTCAAATCCGTACAGTAGTTTTCTAATAGCTTGCAAAAAGCATAACGAAATTACATAACCTTTGGCGTTAAAAAAATTCACGGCTGGATTTAATTAAAACTTTCAGATACGTTATGGGATACATTTCTATAGATTTGGTTTTTGAGCAAAAACATTTTCAACCTGCAAAAAGCGGAATGTCTTTTTAAGTAACAACTATCATGTAACTCATTTATAGGTTAATGATCCCTATACCTCAGAAACGAAGCCTGTCCACCTGTCTTCATAATTGTGTGCATTGAAATTATGACGACAAGCGGCGCTGACTGTTGTTAGCTTATCTGTACAGACTATAGATTCTGATAGTGTAGTGACGTAATGCGAAACTAAAAGTAGTCGGAGATTGTAAATATTGTTTTCTCGTCTTCTTATGCTGTACTGAGATTTTCTGGTTTTATTTTAGTGACAAGTCCTCATGGTGGCTAACCCCACAAATCAACAAAGCGATGTGATTTTCCAAATGAGACGTCTGCTGCGGAAGAAAATTTTGAGAGTAGTCCATTCATTAGAAAATTATCGGCGCGACAATTACTGTCTTGTTACTGAAATCAAGACCACCCATGTTTTTTTTTTTTTTTTTTTTTTATATCAATATTTATTTCTAATGTCAGTCTAATATACAACAAG
>NW_008710838.1:0-1236 GCF_000327385.1 Lottia gigantea | reverse complement strand
ATCTTCATTACTGAAATAGTTTTTGGTAAATTTATAATCTAGCACCATAGAAGTATTATTAACTCACACGTTTTATGACGTCACTTGTAGTGATCTACAACTCGTTAGTTTTAGTGGAATTGCACAATTCGATGCTATCAGTGTCCCCGACATACAATGTTTAGAAAACCTCTTTACAATCCCTTTAAGGTAAGGTACAAGTGTCATATTTAGCCATATCATTGACAGGGGACATATTCAACAATGATTTAAAATGTACATGTCGGAATGGTGTTCTATTTACTGCTTTAACTTTACTTAACTCCACTCTTTATCTCGATTACATCACCACATATAGCAGCACGAGTTTCAATTAAATTGGGATGAAATTTTTGTTGACAAACAGGACATGGCAACCTATAAAATATAAAGTGCCAGAATTTATTTCGATTTGTTACTGTCATATTTTCCAGCACAAGACTTACAATCCCTCCTCCTGGATCCACTCAAATAAACTTACCTGGATAAAGCATTCAATTTGGTCGATAATTGGTCGATTGTTTTGTAGGAAAACAGTTGTTAATTTTTTCTTTATTTGGTTCATATAATTGACTGAAATCTTGTGGTGGAGGATATGGTCCATGCCTTCTACAATTACAATTAATTAACAATAACAAATTTTCAGAATTATAGGAGTCATTAGAACAAACAAAAATGGTAAAAAAGGTAACCAACAGTAACTAACGAACATATTCCAAAATGTTTCATGGCTGTCTCAAGACTTCAACAATACATCTTTTAAACTTATATGTGTTACTATACAACACTACAATCCCACTCTCAGAAGTCAACTCTCAGAATAAATATATTGTCTTTTAAGGAACATTAGTCCAATTTCCATGCAAGTTGTCATAAATTTTAAAACAAAGTTACATGCTAATAAAGCTTCCATTCAAATCATTCTTGACATTGATGTTTTTTGTAACAAACAATATATATATATATATATAAGTTCATGTGATACAGTGTTTGTAGTTTGAGATGACCTCTTACTTTTCAATAGAAATTTCTATATCAGACTCAAATACTTTTTCCTGTAAACCAATTCATTACACAAATTACTTCAAATTTAAAGACAACAGAACCTATTTTGTTTATGTCATGAAAAGAATAATATGTTGCTAATATGTTCATTCAATCAATGAAGCCAATTTCAATCATACATATAGCATGGCACGTTTATGAAATCACACGAGT
>NW_008710837.1:0-1527 GCF_000327385.1 Lottia gigantea | reverse complement strand
CATCCACAAAACTTAGTTACAATCCATGATACTAAGTAACAATCCACAAAACTAAGTAACAATCCACAAAACTTAGTTACAATCCAGAAAACTTAGTTACAATCCATGATACTAAGTAACAATCCACAAAACTTAGTTACAATCCATGATACTAAGTAACAATCCACAAAACTAAGTAACAATCCAGAAAACTTAGTTACAATCCAGAAAACTTAGTTACAATCCATGATACTAAGTAACAATCCACAAAACTTAGTTACAGTGCATGATACTAAGTAACAATCCACAAAACTTAGTTACAATGCATGATACTAAGTAACAATCCACAAAACTTAGTTACAATCCATGATACTAAGTAACAATCCATAAAACTTAGTTACAATCCATGATACTAAGTAACAATCCATAAAACTTAGTTACAATCCATGATACTAAGTAACAATCCACAAAACTTAGTTACAATGCATGATACTAAGTAACAATCCACAAAACTTAGTTACAATCCATGATACTAAGTAACAATCCATAAAACTAAGTAACAATCCAGAAAACTAAGTAACAATCCAGAAAACTTAGTTACAATCCATAAAACTAAGTAACAATCCACTAAACTAAGTAACAATCCAGAAAACTTAGTTACAATCCATGATACTAAGTAACAATCCACAAAACTAAGTAACAATCCACAAAACTAAGTTACAATCCAGAAAACTTAGTTACAATCCATGATACTAAGTAACAATCCACAAAACTTAGTTACAATGCATGATACTAAGTTTTCCTTTAACACTTTTATGTAAACAGTTGTTTTTTTTAACAATTTTCATGAAACGTTTTGGATTTTGGTTCTGAAGTATTTTTTTTTTTTTATCAGTGATGATAAATATTTGAGTGAGGAATGTTTTGAAGAGTATGAAAAGACTAAAGGAGAAAGCAACATCACAGTTAACAAAACTGTTTATCACAGACTTTGTGTTCCTTTCAAGCAGGCAGCTAAATACAAATCAGGTACCATTTTTTGTAATGTTTTGAATTTTCCCATCTTATAATTCTATTTGCGTAACAAACCAGATGCAAACTATTGTAATGAAATTATTCTAAATGTCATTAGATGATTGCCCCTGAAGACTAACAGATATTCCAATTTGACTCCAGAACAGATTTTTATATTGATGGGTCCTTAAAAGCTAAAACCATCCAATTTTTTTGTTGGCTTCATGGGTGATGGTCGAGAAGTTCAAGCATAACTTAGGTTATTCATTTTATATGGTATAAAGTTTCATTTGTGTATAAATAGAAGTTGATAATCTTTTGTATTTTCTTCCACAAAGTTTGCATGGAACACTCTACAGACTTTCCTACAGGAATAAATCAATATGATTTCAAAACGATAAGATAGAACTTGGATTTGAAACTCAAGACCAAATTTTCATTCCGTTTTTATTGGCTCGCTTTTGTTATTATAGCTACTTCAGTTAGGGTCTACTGACTGGCCAGTTAAAACATTCATCAAAATAACCTTTTGAC
>NW_008710836.1:0-1527 GCF_000327385.1 Lottia gigantea | reverse complement strand
TCAGATTTTCAGAGGCTTTTCATATATACCTTGTTTCTTATCAGGAACATGTCCTGAATATTATGATGATTGTGAAACAAATCTTCCAAAACTAGCTGCTGATGGAAAAAAATTAGAAGAAACATGTTTGTATGTGGAAATTTTATTCTAGAACTTTTATATCATAGTTATTCTCATAGAAAGTAAAACGAGCCTTGAGTGATATTAAATTAGTGGAGAATAAATAACTATACCCAATTATATCTATAACATTTATACTTGAAATAAAGATCTTGCGACGTTTCGACATCATAGCTTGATAAAGACGAGAAAAACATTTTAGAAACTTCAAATCGTTTATCAAAGTAATGGTTTTCATACCAATACCATCGTCGAAATGTAAAAATATTTTTGTGATTGTAGCTTCATCCAGTTTTTTTTCCTACCGATTAAAAATTTGCACACGTGTTATTGTCGTTTTCTGCTTTAAAAAAGTACTAGTCACTGACATCCCACTTATATGTGACTAATGTCTTTGTAAAATATCCTCTTTTCAGACTGTGGTCTGCGTGTAATGGGTATGACTTTACAGTATGTCAAAAGACTCTGACTGTTAGCTACGATACTGAATGTGGTAAGTGATCTTCATTATAAGCATTGTGCTTTTATGACTACTGACGGCGTAACTAACTTTGATTTTTTGATGTTGATAGGAAATTTTATTGTTTACATTTGCCATATCTTTTTCGGTTTCAAACTGTCGATGTCGAACATCTGATAAAAAGACCGAACATAAAATAAGTCAATTAAAGGAAGATTTGTGATTGCTAGATTTTATTCACAATTAATTAAAGCTTATTAATTTACAATATAAATATTATTATTTGAATACTAACATTATATTATCCTTCAAACAACTGACTCTCTCACTTATGGTTTAAAAATTGACTGAAATATTTTAGTATTTGCATAAGTGATCCATTTTCACGTTCAACTTATGTAATTAGTCAAATGATGAAATTAATTATTTGTAATCAAAACTACCAGTATATATTTGTTACATGGATTTCTTGTAATACGTGCCTGACAAATCAAGCACTCAATAAATATTATGAGTTTTTGGATGCTTTGAAAGGCAATACTTCCGTGACAAACTTTAATACCAATAATTACACATGATCACTTAGAAAAAGATACCTTATATTTTAACCATGTAGACTTTCAGAGACTTGGTTCTTAAGTGACATAAGATGTGCATAATTTTGTCAAGTGAACACTGTGAAAGGTGTGTTGACAAACTCAAGTATCCATATATTAGCGTTAAAGGTGGGAAGAGACAAGATATGGTATCGGGTGTGGTAAATGGTTTAAGATCATTGAAACAGTAGAAGAAATTCGTGTCCGCACTGTGTCCAGACCTGTACTGCTTTTATTTGTATCATTTATTCCGCGCCGGACACTGTACCTCGTCTTTTCCAGGCTTGACAGAGATACCACAAATTTGCCAGGTTCCAGAATGGTATCAGGCATTCAGGCATATGTTTTGTA
>NW_008710835.1:5854-13442 GCF_000327385.1 Lottia gigantea | reverse complement strand
AATCTAGCTTATAATTGAAAGTTAACTTGGTGAATCAGTAAATCCCAATCTGATGGTCAATAAATAGTCACGTGATCCCTCTTTATGTTCAGATACACCGATTTGAAAGTTAAAAAGATGTATCTGCTAACATATTGACTAACATATTCTTCAAGTTCCGACGATAGTTTAGGCCAGTAATTTGGCATGGGAATCTGTATCGAATTGTGTTAATCCCATTAAAAGTCCCGAAAGATAATCTCTTAACAAAAAAAAATTCTGAAAAAAGATTAACCTCAATTTCCTCAGAACTCAGAACAATATTGCACTTTTTTTGCGTTTGTGGAGATATTACGACGCTTTTCTAAAGACATTCTTGGTTCCGTATCGATCTCAATGACGATTATTTGCGACAATGGCGCCAATAGAACGCTTTCCTTAACGCTTATAGCGACATGTCATCCTCTGGGCATTTCTTGAATATCAGAAAAGTGTAACCCCATCCCCTGAAAATTAGATGCGAAAACAAAGAAAGAGGACTTGCTTCTTTCAAGATTACTTCAGAAAGGTTCGTTTTTTCTCCTTGCTACTCTACTTGCCATCCATGATCTAACAAAATTTTTACTCATCTCATGTTCTGTGTCTTTTAATATTCAAACAATCAAATGCTGTATTTAATAAAAAATAGTTCCATGCAATATTTTCCGTAACTCTATTATCGAAAAAGTCGCAGAATATACCTGGAAATATTTCTGAAAGACACTTAATCAAACCTTCAGAATAAGTATCAGATATATTTCTCTACAATTTGGCGTTTATTTTACTTAAATTTGTACTTTAGTTTTCTTACACCAACACAAATCTCAATTTATCCCTTTAAATTAATACACAAAGCATTCATTGACATTGACATTGTTCAAATATACTCTTATCGCTTACAAAGTAAATACTTACCAATGTATATGACAATTAAAAGAAAATATTTCTCTTTCTCCTGCATTTTCCGTGAAGATCAAGCACACAACATTCTCCAACGATTGTCTGGTGACATGTGACATGAATGTTTTCTTAAATCATAACTTATCAAGGATTAATGATGCAAATAGCTGATTGATCTACAAACACTCCTTGTCATTTAAATAATTAATCTATTATTCCTGAGGGATTCCTCTTTCTTCAGCGGCACAAAAAAGGCCCTAAAGAATATTACCGTGATTGTTTTGACTTGTATTGTGGAATTTATCGATGAATAGGAGACATTTAAAGGTACATCTATATATATTTATACTTCTGAATTTGTCAATTGCTACGATTTTCCATACTTCAATAAAACCATTTGATATTGTTTAGTTAAAGGGGCAGTCTTAATTTATAAAAGTTTATTGTGTCCCTTGTAGAAAGTTGAAACTAAAAGTATCTTGCAGTTAAAGATGGATTCCCTTATTTTCATTTATAAAAATGAAAATGCAAATACATATATGAATAGAAAGTAGAGGTGTTCTAATGACTTAGCTAAATTAGACGAATATTATAAGCAGAATTCCAGTGACCGATTAAGGTCTTTTTTTTTTGTTTATCCAGACTGTAATTGTGATTGGTTAAAGGTCGCAATTATATGCAATAAGAACATAATGATATGATTAAGAATACATGATGATTTATTAGAAACACCAATTAATCAAATAGTTTGCAATTTGAGACTAAAAAATAAGGAAACCCATCTTTACTTGAAAAATGAATTTTGTGCATACTGCCCCTTTAAACCAGAATACACTAAGTTTAGAAATTGAAATATATTATGAATATTTATTCCCATATTTATCCACGTAGTTGCTTGGTAATTGCTCTGTATAAAACAACTCTCCCAAGAGTGCATACACTAAACAGTGTATAGCAACCAAACAACCCAACTGAAGCCTGCAAGTGCTTAGTACACCATTAGTCGTTTTAAAGGGAAATACACGTCTTCCAGGAAATCCGTGAAAATGCCAATGACTTATGTTACCTATTCGGACGAAGGTATCATCTTTGGTCATCATTGATACAATTATGATGCAAAAAAGCAAAACTTGTTTTCGGTGGGTTTCCTAACGACCGACTGTTAAA
The DNA here is from genome assembly GCF_000327385.1 of Lottia gigantea. Lineage (NCBI taxonomy): Eukaryota > Metazoa > Mollusca > Gastropoda > Lottiidae > Lottia > Lottia gigantea. The sequence continues at coordinate 11,357 of NW_008710835.1, read as the reverse complement.
GGTTTAATTGATATCATACGACCATTTTGTTTTCAATCAAAGAGGTCTACAATTCTTAAAGAGACACAAGAGCTTTCAATGGTTTATCTGCATTAAATTTCAAACGCCTAATCTATGAGTTAGATAGTTTTTTTTTATATCCGTCCAGCAATGAACCTGTCGACGGGAATAACAGATATCCCAACCGGACATGGCATCGATGTATCATTTTCGTCCATTTCATGGTCGATTTCAACATATGCCAAAGTATATTTTGATATTTTCTTTGTTTGGACATATTCGATAGAACAATTTTTAAAAATTTTTGAAATTCTCAAAAATCACCTTTCATCCATAGTACTTATTGCAAACGTCAGTCACAAGAGCATATATTTTCTGGATACCACTGTCTACAAGTAAACTTGATATAAAGATGCACTTTAAGGAAACATATACTCATTTAATTATGCTAGAATAGGTATGGTGTTGATATGTAGGAGAAACTAAATATAATTTAAGCACTGTTTTCAGCTCACAGATCAGATGTCAAGTTAAGGAAAAACACGCCTGTCTCTGAACTCGCATAAAGGCATTGAACGACACAGAATAACAACTAATGTTGCTGTATTTAGTGTCTAATCATTTCAGCTTGGGAAGTTTATTGTATTGTTAATTTATTATTCTATTGACATACGTTGTAAAACGCAGACAGTTCATTATGAATACGATGAGTATACGCCCTATCTTGAAAACAAAACATCTATTCCATCGTTTTAAATAAATTTTGATGTAAAATTTAGAATGAGGGAGGCCAGCTTCGGTCCTGCATGAATGAACCCTTGTGAAGGTTAACAATATGTAAGATATAAAACTCAACGAATCTTAAAACAATTAAAAAAATCTTAGAAAGAAAGAAAAAAAGCATGATCTTATTTAACTTACTAGATACCTCCCTTGATATATGAAGTTGCAAAATTTACTCATATTATGTCTAATATAATGTAATCGTGTAGGTATTCACGAGCGAGTCGGTTGTGCGTGTTGTGTTTGAGGGTTACCTCCCTTGAAGTTTATTAGAACAGATTGCTGCATCGCTGTGCTTTTTTGAATGCAAAAACTCTCAAGAAGCTCATTTCGCAGCATTTCGTACAATTTGTTGACTTTTTGTTGAAACCACTGTTCATTAGAGGAGGAGATTGCAACATTGACTAAAAAAAACACTATCTCTAATGCATGATGAAATATTAATTCTTATTTTACATCTTCTATCGGAAAATATGTATAATTTATTACCCAGCATTTCTTTTGTTTTGCTTCTGGGTGATTCTTTTGGTAATTCCGCTTCCTATCCTTGGCACCTTTCTTAATGATGCGAATGATTTCCTGTCCAAAGAATCCGCCTATGTATAAAAATTACCACTGATTGCAGCTGTAAGACATAGCAGTAAAACAACAATGATTTAGAATAAATAACGCATGTCTGAATTATCAAAAAAAACAATTTTTATTAAATACAGCGGTTTGCACTTATATAGCACAATCAAAGAAATATTATAGGGTTTTCAGGGAATGTTACCGAATAGTTCGTCACGAAATCAATAGAATAGAAAGAAGAAAATACAACAGATTCAACTTAATGTTTGTTCTTGGTCATGCATTGTATCTCCCCTGGGAGGACATGTCATATTTTTTCATTTATCAAGGTTTATTGAGTCGATATGATTCACACCTTTCAGAATAATTGTTGACGAATAGAAGCCATTTTTTCTGAAATGGGACTGAAGAAGAAATATTGACTGCGTCCTTTTGTCGTATACTATTTTTACACTATCAACCAATTTTTGAAGAGGATGGTGATTGATCATTTTTCTAGTGACAAATATTGGAACTTACTCGATGAATTCAAGAAGCGGACCAGGTCAGTTATGCAACAACTAATTGCCAAAATTTGGGCTGCCTTGATCAACTCCTAGGTTGCAGACCCAATACATCGTTATTGACCATGGAGGCATGCATAATGTGCTCACACACAACAAAACAACAAAATAATTGCTAGAAGATACGGAATTACAAATAAGGGGAAAGTTGATAGAAAAGCCGAAAAAATTTAAAGGATTAGTTTTTTTTCATCATGGGCCACTGCTGCGAATTTGCAATTTCAAAGACTACTATTAACATCAGACTTCGCAAAACGATGTCACTTAACTCTAGCTTATACCCGAACCCAATCTATTTTGGGTTTTTAAATTTGAACAAACCATAAAATTTGTCATTGGTAAACCGATGGTCACAATATAGCATTTTTAAATACATAAGTAAGTGTAATAATTCTCCCCTAGAGGCTCTAGATATAAGGTCTATATTCAGGTCTCAATATTACTATCATTTGACAAATCGTGAAATACCGGAAGTAAACAGGTTCGCCCAAGAAGACACAACGAAATATACCATTCATTCTACCAGACATATATAGCTTTACGGAATCTGCCGAGGATTGACGAGTGTTTTACTATCACTTGACAAATAATCGTGATATGCCGGAAGTAAACAGGCTCGCCCAAGAAGACACGACAGAATATACCATTCATTTTTACAGACAGATATAGCTTTACGGAAACTGTCGAGGATTGCCGAATGTATTACTATCACTTTACAAATAATCGTGATATGCCGGAAGTAAACATCCTCGCCGAAGGAGTCACGACGAAATATACCATTTATTCTACCAGGCAGATACAGCTTTACGGAAACTGCCGAGGATCGTCGAATGAGCGTACTCATGCGATAGATCTAGACTTGTCGAACACATTCCAATCGATGAACTGTTTTGAACTATTGTTTTCAGAACAATACAACAGTACAAAACAGTAAATAATCTTTGTATCTCGTCTGAACAAGATGTTTTAGAGTCTAAATCAATTTAATATTACCTTTTTTTCCATTAATTAAATACAAAGATAGTTTGCCAGGCAAGGTAATATACGCCCACTGGCAGCTTTGATTTTGAACATAAATATTTAGCAGTACAGCAAACATCATACACTTCTTTTTAACTCTTTAGGGCGATACTGAATAATATTGAGTATGAGTTATTGCCCTAGTTCTTGAAAACGTGTTCAATCTTTAGCTTGTGAAAACTCTAGAAGACAATATTCAATCTTCAGCGTGGTAATGAATAACAAAACCAAGTTTTGTCAAAATTCGGCAAGAATCATGCCTTCTAGAGTTTTTATGAGCTACAAATTGAACGAGTTTTCAAGAGCAAAGGCAATAACTCATACTAAATATTTTTTCGATTTTTCTCATTCTCAATAGGCTTTATCCATTGGTGATAACAAACACTCAAGCCAAATTTCGTTAAAATCCGTCAAGAATTGTGCCTTCTAGAATGTTTACAAGCTAAAAATTGAACGCGTTTTCAAGAATAAGGGCAATAACTCATACTCAGTATTTTTAGATTCTTCTGATTTTCATTAGGGTTCATCCTTGGGTGATAACCAACACTCAAGCCAAATTTCGTTAAAATCCGTCAAGAATTGTCCCTTCTAAAGTGTTTACAAGCTAAAATTTGAACGCGTTTTCAAGAACAAGGGCAATAACTCATATTAAATATTTTTCAATTTTTCTTTTTTTAAATACGGTTTATCCATGGTGATAACGAACACTCATGGCAAGTTTCGTCAAAATCCGTCTAGAATTGTGCCTTCTAGAGTGTTTACGAACTAAAAATTGAACGCGTTTTCAAGAACAAGGGCAATAACTAATACTTAATATTTTTCAATTTTTCTGATTTTCGATAGGGTTTATCCTTGGGTGATTACAAACACTCACACCAAGTTTCGTCAAAATCCATCAAGAATTGTGCCTTCTAGAGTGTTTACAAGACAAAATTGAACGCGTTTTCAAGGACAAGGGCAATAACTCATACTAAATATTTTTCAATTTTTCTGATTTTCGATGGGGTTTATCCTTAGGTGATTACAAACAACCATACCAAGTTTCGTCGAAATCAGTCAAGAATTGTGCCTTGTAGAGTGTTTACGAGCAATTGTGGACGGACCGACGGAAATAGGTGACGGCAATATACGCCCCCCATTTCATGTGTGCGTATAAAAACCATTATACTCGAGAAGCAGATTTTTTGTAAATATCGTTTAATTGTGTTTGGATTAAAGAAAAAAACATGGAAGTTTTATTTTTTTGGAATCCAGTGAGAATAGAACAGCTGGAACAGAAAGACGTACCCAAGGTCTAGTTTGTAAAATAGAACCATAGAATTTCAATTCAAAAAGCTTAAATGGAAATCCCGGCATATAATGTAGATAGGCCTTCTAAAGAGCCCCGAAAAATAAGAAAAGAAAATACATGAAAGCAAAACTATTAGACGAAAGGTCTTCCGTATCAGCGAGATGCTGGACCCTAATGAGTTTTTGAACATGCAAATACCGACACAAAGTGAACCCGTCAAAAAACGACCAAAGTAAGACACAAAATGATGAGTACAGAGATTAAGATTAGGTTCATCACGGACAGTCTGTTGTCCTCCACATAAATGCTTTTCCTAACAGTTGCTGACAGCCTTTCGTATTCATTTTCTTATCATCAGCCAAGAAGTATTGACTCTTACCACGGGATCGCTAGTGTTCAGTATGTCATCTTTGATACAGAAGCAATCACGCGTTATGTTAATGCTTGTTCCGCAAGGGATCTTTGCAGATAGATAACCAGTTCTCAGTATCATAGATTTATTGAGAAGAAAACGAGGTAAAAAGCTGAAACAAACATAAAACACAATGTTACACATACTGACAATACAAAGGCTAAACAGTTCTCATATTGACTCAATATAACGGTAAGTTATGCAATGAAAACACTCAAAATATAGCGATGTTTACATAAAATACTTGCTCAGACTGTCGCTCCAAAAACCATCAAAGTGCACTTTATCGCAGAAATATCAATGCATTATACAAATATAATCATTATAGAACACAATCTTACTCACACTTTGGTTTACCAACGATGGATGACATAGAAAAAAGATGGATTGAATCCAAAACAATAAAAAACAACAACAGTCTGATTTCTACCGAAAATAGAAAGTGAAAATGAAAGTAGACTAAATATTGATCTTTTATCCGAAACGAAATTTACCAAAATAAGTTTGAAAACGATAATTAACTATAACAATGTAACAGAAATATATTGAAAGTTGTTAAACATGTGATAATATTATTTAATGACAGAAACATAAATAAGAAGACGGCACAATTCTATAGTCGTTTTTGATATTTTCCTACTAAAAGGAGGCTGTCTCGAGGTGGTGTAGAATACCAACAGGCGTAAATGCGTCAGTTAGACTTGGATAAGCCTTTGCAAGAGCTATGGTAATCAATTTGGACTGCAGGGCGGATACAACAAAAAGGATGTACAATTATATATTTCACAAAATAAACGCCCATTGTACAATATTATATTGTCTGTCTACTGTTCTCTGCTGTATAACCACTTTAATAATAAAATA
>NW_008710835.1:2682-5662 GCF_000327385.1 Lottia gigantea | reverse complement strand
AAAATATCATTTATGGTCATAGCTGACGACCCTACGTAAGTCACAGACGGTCTGTCGTCCTCCGCACTCATGCGTTTCCTGACAGTCGCTGATAGCTTTTTATAGTCCATTTCCAATTCTCGTGTTAAAGACTGGACCCTGGCTTTAACCACAGGCTCGCTAGAGTTTAGTAGATCAACATTGATACAGAAGCAACCACATGTAATATTACTGCTCGAGGTGTTGCCCATGCTTTTATATGATGAGCTAGCAGCATCCATAGTTTGTGTCACTTTCATGCTCGTAGAGAATGTTACAGGCGTGTTCGAGAGAGTATCCGCGACACTTGTGGATAAATCTGATGTTATAGATATAGTATCACCTGAATGTAAGGAGAATGACGGATTCAGTGAAGGGGTATTTTGTACTGTGTAAGACGTGGGGTGGAGGTCCTCTACTATGACCGAGGAACTGGCTTCTCCTGGAGAACATTCTGAAACAGTCATTGAAACCTCATATAGAGAGGAGATTTCCATTGAGAGTGAGTCTTCCACAAAAGTCTCTTCTATCAGAAATGTTGTTTTTGAGCTAGGAGAAGATGCTTCAGTTATGATTGTGGTTTCTGATGACACGTCAACTGAAATATATAAATGTTTACACTCTTACTCGTGATAACCTGGCTTCATGAATAGATGTTCAACTTTGGGAACACGGCAACAAATAACCACTATTTAGCGCCTCCTAGTCATAGAATGGCCGATCTTGTTTCAAAGCTTCACAGTATGGCTAAAAAAGAACACACAAACTTACAACATTCAAACTCTACCCGTGTCCAATCTCCACCAGTAAAACAAAATAATAGTTTATCTTCAAAATTCCTGCATAAGTTGATAATGGTCGATTCTTGTATGGTCAAATCAAAATAGTGTTGAACATTGAATGAGTCGATTGAATGGTAACATTGGTGAAGATATAAAGGTAATTTGTTGGTTTCATTATTTCTGACGGTCATTTTCAGAAAATCAGTTGCTGAAATATACCAAAACGGTAAATTTTAACCATAGACCTTATTTACACGAAAGGGGATGACTACACTAATGGATTCCATACGCGTGTTTATATTTTCAAAACAAAACGTCCAAATTGCTACATGGTGTTGATTGGCCGAATTGGAAATCACGTGGCCTTATTTTTTTTTCTTATCGCGATTTCAAATACATTGTTAATTTGCTAAGTTTCATCACGGAATGTATATGCAATAGTTTTTAACGTGTTGACGATAGCACCAAAAATGTAGGAAAAACAGACTGAATATGACTTAACCCTTGCTACTAGATTTAGGGAATGTAGCTTCCAAATAAAGAGAAAATAAAGGAATTATCATTAATGATGACTTAAATACAAACAAATTTACATCAGTTGAAAAGCAGTACTTACGACAATGTGGAACATCACAGGGTTCAGCTATAATCGTCGATCCCTGACCATCAACATAACACCAGGCCCTGAATTGAGAATATCCTGGATTTCTACAGTAAGGTCCAGCTTGTACCCCACCAGAGAAAGTGTCTGCTAAGAATTTACGACCCTCCTCATTTCCATCACTCCATTCTCGACAATGTTTACCGGAAGTTGAGAAGGATTGTTTCCCTTGGTATTCGCTATATTCTTCTTTTAAATGACAAATCTCATCTGGAATAGAATGGAGTTTTAAGTCGAGTGGAAAGAAAGAAATCAATATTGCAATCAGAGAATCTCTATGGTCCTTAAGGTAGGCTGGATGTTGGCATGCTAGCATCAGTAAGAATGTGTTCTGACACTGCATAATGACCAGAGTCCGATATAATCGGCGACTTTTAGGAATCCAGTTAGGGACAAACTACGCTCACTAAATATGCGGCGTAGTAAGTTATGTTGCTCACCCAATGATTTCATCTAACACAAAATTTCTGGGCTCTCAATAGTCGATATGGAATTCACACCTACTCAACATAACTGGAAAGCCCTAGATGACAGTTCAGTTAAGCCTATTTTCACTAGTATCAGATACATGTAATAAGAAATAAACAAAAACTGGTTCTTACTACAAAAAGCAAGAGGGCAATATCCAACTGATTGGAAATTATCAACCCAACACCACGGTCTTTTCTTTTCTCCACCAATATTGCGACAGTAGTTCAACTGGGAGTCGGGATCGAATATTTTATGGACGGTAGTATTAATAGCTTTATCTAGTGGAGCATCGGCCCAGTTATCACAGGTTTTACCATCCCATGTATAGTTCATCTTTCCTTTATATTCATTAACATATTCTCCTCGGATACATTCTAAAGCTGAAATAAGGAGTTCTGACAGTCGCACAATGCTACACCTTTCATATATTACTATGAAATTGATTCCCTTTTGAGCTACCTGCGGTAAAGACTGGATTTGTCCTTTTGAAAAATCCACACTTCTCAAAATGTATTTTCTGGTAGTTCTACATTTGGTTAGTGAACAAGGATTCGAGTAATCATAGTTGATGATATTATTAGTTAGTTGTTATGATAGACGGCTCACCTTCAGTTTCAGCTCTTATGGTTGTTTTGAACTCACAAAACTCTTTTAAATTCTCCGATAAATCTCTGATTATAACAAACATGATCCTTGTAAAGGCGAAGGGTTGGCAGGAGAATGTTCTCACTCTATAAAGGTCTGTACTCAAACCATCATACTCGCATGGTGGTGCTTCAAATTCTTTATAAGCATTGTCACCGATAAAAGCAGCAGCAAAATCTACATTATCCCATGTCTCGTTTACTGTAATTTATCAAACCGATATGGAATTGCTAGTGGAAAAATGCACATTTATTCATAAATTCCTCTGTACCATTCAATCACTTATCAAGTCATTTATATCCCTTTTTGGCTAATAGAATGCTTTTTTTAAAACTTTTTGTGTTTTTAGCAGTGGCGTTTGTATAAATCATTAGGTGTAGGGACGGGCTTAAATGCAATTCCT
>NW_008710835.1:0-1298 GCF_000327385.1 Lottia gigantea | reverse complement strand
GAAACTGCCGAGGATCGTCGAATGAGCGTACTCATGCGATAGATCTAGACTTGTCGAACACATTCCAATCGATGAACTGTTNTGAACTATTGTTTTCAGAACAATACAACAGTACAAAACAGTAAATAATCTTTGTATCTCGTCTGAACAAGATGTTTTAGAGTCTAAATCAATTTAATATTACCTTTTTTTCCATTAATTAAATACAAAGATAGTTTGCCAGGCAAGGTAATATACGCCCACTGGCAGCTTTGATTTTGAACATAAATATTTAGCAGTACAGCAAACATCATACACTTCTTTTTAACTCTTTAGGGCGATACTGAATAATATTGAGTATGAGTTATTGCCCTAGTTCTTGAAAACGTGTTCAATCTTTAGCTTGTGAAAACTCTAGAAGACAATATTCAATCTTCAGCGTGGTAATGAATAACAAAACCAAGTTTTGTCAAAATTCGGCAAGAATCATGCCTTCTAGAGTTTTTATGAGCTACAAATTGAACGAGTTTTCAAGAGCAAAGGCAATAACTCATACTAAATATTTTTTCGATTTTTCTCATTCTCAATAGGCTTTATCCATTGGTGATAACAAACACTCAAGCCAAATTTCGTTAAAATCCGTCAAGAATTGTGCCTTCTAGAATGTTTACAAGCTAAAAATTGAACGCGTTTTCAAGAATAAGGGCAATAACTCATACTCAGTATTTTTAGATTCTTCTGATTTTCATTAGGGTTCATCCTTGGGTGATAACCAACACTCAAGCCAAATTTCGTTAAAATCCGTCAAGAATTGTGCCTTCTAGAATGTTTACAAGCTAAAAATTGAACGCGTTTTCAAGAATAAGGGCAATAACTCATACTCAGTATTTTTAGATTCTTCTGATTTTCATTAGGGTTCATCCTTGGGTGATAACCAACACTCAAGCCAAATTTCGTTAAAATCCGTCAAGAATTGTCCCTTCTAAAGTGTTTACAAGCTAAAATTTGAACGCGTTTTTCAAGAACAAGGGCAATAACTCATATTAAATATTTTTCAATTTTTCTTTTTTTAAATACGGTTTATCCATGGTGATAACGAACACTCATGCCAAGTTTCGTCAAAATCCGTCTAGAATTGTGCCTTCTAGAGTGTTTACGAACTAAAAATTGAACGCGTTTTCAAGAACAAGGGCAATAACTAATACTTAATATTTTTCAATTTTTCTGATTTTCGATAGGGTTTATCCTTGGGTGATTACAAACACTCACACCAAGTTTCGTCAAAATCCATCAAGAATTGTGCCTTCTAGAGTGTTTAC
>NW_008710834.1:1077417-1079123 GCF_000327385.1 Lottia gigantea | reverse complement strand
TGCCTGAAAATTTCAGCCTTGTAGCTCTGTAAGTTTTCAAGGAAAAAATTTATTTGGGTTTGAGCACCTTTTGACTACCATTGTGCAGACCAGAAATTGCCAGTTTTTAAACTTACAGATTTGGATTAGTTTTTTTGAGTTTTTTGAAGTCCCTGGGGTCGAATTAGTAGGAAAAGACCAAAACATGCAAGAAATTGGCATATTTGGCAAAGTTAGCTATAGGCCACATTTGGCCCTATAAGCCAATATGCATGAAAAATGACAAATCTTATTTCTTGATCTATGGCAAATATTTGAGTTTTGTTTTTTGCCACAGATGCAGATAGTCCATTTGGATATTGCCTGAAAATTTCAGCCTTGTAGCTCTGTAAGTTTTCAAGGAAAAAATTTATTTGGGTTTGAGCACCTTTTGACTACCATTGTGCAGACCAGAAATTGCCAGTTTTTAAACTTACAGATTTGGATTAGTTTTTTTGAGTTTTTTGAAGTCCCTGGGGTCGAATTAGTAGGAAAAGACCAAAACATGCAAGAAATTGGCATATTTGGCAAAGTTAGCTATAGGCCACATTTGGCCCTATAAGCCAATATGCATGAAAAATGACAAATCTTATTTCTTGATCTATGGCAAATATTTGAGTTTTGTTTTTTGCCACAGATGCAGATAGTCCATTTGGATAGTGCCTGAAAATTTCAGCCTTGTAGCTCTGTAAGTTTTCAAGGAAAAAATTTATTTGGGTTTGAGCACCTTTTGACTACCATTGTGAAGACCAGAAATTGCCAGTTTTTAAACTTACAGATTTGGATTAGTTTTTTTGAGTTTTTTGAAGTCCCTGGGGTCGAATTAGTAGGAAAAGACCAAAACATGCAAGAAATTGGCATATTTGGCAAAGTTAGCTATAGGCCACATTTGGCCCTATAAGCCAATATGCATGAAAAATGACAAATCTTATTTCTTGATCTATGGCAAATATTTGAGTTTTGTTTTTTGCCACAGATGCAGATAGTCCATTTGGATAGTGCCTGAAAATTTCAGCCTTGTAGCTCTGTAAGTTTTCAAGGAAAAAATTTATTTGGGTTTGAGCACCTTTTGACTACCATTGTGCAGACCAGAAATTGCCAGTTTTTAAACTTACAGATTTGGATTAGTTTTTTTGAGTTTTTTGAAGTCCCTGGGGTCGAATTAGTAGGAAAAGACCAAAACATGCAAGAAATTGGCATATTTGGCAAAGTTAGCTATAGGCCACATTTGGCCCTATAAGCCAATATGCATGAAAAATGACAAATCTTATTTCTTGATCTATGGCAAATATTTGAGTTTTGTTTTTTGCCACAGATGCAGATAGTCCATTTGGATATTGCCTGAAAATTTCAGCCTTGTAGCTCTGTAAGTTTTCAAGGAAAAAATTTATTTGGGTTTGAGCACCTTTTGACTACCATTGTGCAGACCAGAAATTGCCAGTTTTTAAACTTACAGATTTGGATTAGTTTTTTTGAGTTTTTTGAAGTCCCTGGGGTCGAATTAGTAGGAAAAGACCAAAACATGCAAGAAATTGGCATATTTGGCAAAGTTAGCTATAGGCCACATTTGGCCCTATAAGCCAATATGCATGAAAAATGACAAATCTTATTTCTTGATCTATGGCAAATATTTGAGTTTTGTTTTTTGCCACAGATGCAGATAGTCCATTTGGATATTGCCTGAAAAT
>NW_008710834.1:1070109-1071551 GCF_000327385.1 Lottia gigantea | reverse complement strand
CTTGTAGCTCTGTAAGTTTTCAAGGAAAAAATTTATTTGGGTTTGAGCACCTTTTGACTACCATTGTGAAGACCAGAAATTGCCAGTTTTTAAACTTGCAGATTTGGATTAGTTTTTTTGAGTTTTTTGAAGTCCCTGGGGTCGAATTAGTAGGAAAAGACCAAAACATGCAAGAAATTGGCATATTTGGCAAAGTTAGCTATAGGCCATATTTGGCCCTATAAGCCAATATGCATGAAAAATGACAAATCTTATTTCTTGATCTATGGCAAATATTTGAGTTTTGTTTTTTGCCACAGATGCAGATAGTCCATTTGGATATTGCCTGAGAATTTCAGCCTTGTAGCTCTGTAAGTTTTCAAGGAAAAAAATGATTTGGGTTTGAGCACCTTTTGACTACCATTGTGCAGACCAGAAATTGCCAGTTTTTAAACTTACAGATTTGGATTAGTTTTTTTGAGTTTTTTGAAGTCCCTGGGGTCGAATTAGTAGGAAAAGACCAAAACATGCAAGAAATTGGCATATTTGGCAAAGTTAGCTATAGGCCATATTTGGCCCTATAAGCCAATATGCATGAAAAATGACAAATCTTATTTCTTGATCTATGGCAAATGTTTGAGTTTTGTTTTTTGCCACAGATGCAGATAGTCCATTTGGATATTGCCTGAAAATTTCAGCCTTGTAGCTCTGTAAGTTTTCAAGCAAAAAATTTATTTGGGTTTGAGCACCTTTTGACTACCATTGTGCAGACCAGAAATTGCCAGTTTTTAAACTTACAGATTTTGATTAGTTTTTTTGAGTTTTTTGAAGTCCCTGGGGTCGAATTGGTAGGAAAAGACCAAAACATGCAAGAAATTGGCATATTTGGCAAAGTTAGCTATAGGCCATATTTGGCCCTATAAGCCAATATGCATGAAAAATGACAAATCTTATTTCTTGATCTATGGCAAATATTTGAGTTTTGTTTTTTGCCACAGATACAGATAGTCCATTTGGATATTGCCTGAAAATTTCAGCCTTGTAGCTCTGTAAGTTTTCAAGGAAAAAATTTATTTGGGTTTGAGCACCTTTTGACTACCATTGTGCAGGCCAGAAATTGCCAGTTTTTAAACTTACAGATTTTGATTAGTTTTTTTTGAGTTTTTTGAAGTCCCTGGGGTCGAATTAGTAGGAAAAGACCAAAACATGCAGGAAATTGGCATATTTGGCAAAGTTAGCTATAGGCCATATTTGGCCCTATAAGCCAATATGCATGAAAAATGACAAATCTTATTTCTTGATCTATGGCAAATGTTTGAGTTTTTTTTTTTTGCCACAGATGCAGATAGTCCATTTGGATATTGCCTGAGAATTTCAGCCTTGTAGCTCTGTAAGTTTTCAAGGAAAAAATTTATTTGGGTTTGAGCACCTTTTGACTACCATTGTGAAGACCAGAAATGCCA
>NW_008710834.1:1067325-1068448 GCF_000327385.1 Lottia gigantea | reverse complement strand
TGGGTTTGAGCACCTTTTGACTACCATTGTGCAGACCAGAAATTGCCAGTTTTTAAACTTACAGATTTGGATTAGTTTTTTGGAATTTTTTGAAGTCCCTGGGGTCGAATTAGTAGGAAAAGACCAAAACATGCAAGAAATTGGCATATTTGGCAAAGTTAGCTATAGGCCATATTTGGCCCTATAAGCCAATATGCATGAAAAATGACAAATCTTATTTCTTGATCTATGGCAAATATTTGAGTTTTGTTTTTTGCCACAGATGCAGATAGTCCATTTGGATATTGCCTGAAAATTTCAGCCTTGTAGCTCTGTAAGTTTTCAAGGAAAAAATTTATTTGGGTTTGAGCACCTTTTGACTACCATTGTGCAGACCAGAAATTGCCAGTTTTTAAACTTACAGATTTTGATTAGTTTTTTTGAGTTTTTTGAAGTCCCTGGGGTCGAATTAGTAGGAAAAGACCAAAACATGCAATAAATTGGCATATTTGGCAAAGTTAGCTATAGGCCATATTTGGCCCTATAAGCCAATATGCATGAAAAATGACAAATCTTATTTCTTGATCTATGGCAAATATTTGAGTTTTGTTTTTTGCCACAGATGCAGATAGTCCATTTGGATATTGCCTGAAAATTTCAGCCTTGTAGCTCTGTAAGTTTTCATGGAAAAACTTTATTTGGGTTTGAGCACCTTTTGACTATCAGAGGCAAGTAAGGAACAGCATGTTTCGGATTATTTAAAGGTTAATGAATGGTAGTCAAGCAAAGGATTTTAATCACAACCCGAGACTAGTGAAATTAACTCACCTCAGTTTAACCCTTGAGTGTCAGTTTGCTTTGTTTATAGCAACCGGTAAGTCGATTTTTTTAAATTCTCTAATTTCTTGCAAATTTCAATATAATTCAGCCCCCACCTTCCAGTTTTGAAAAATACTAACGTTTACAATGAGTCATAATAATGTAAATTTTACGAAGGGAAAGGAAATACCTGTAGCCTGTGTAGAAAGGGGGGGGGGGGGGGGGGTTGTTAGCCTGCGTAATTATATATGACACTTGAACACGAATGGACCTTCCCTACTGATCAAAAATTTTGTATTCTTATGCCGCCAACTTCTTTCTGTAA
>NW_008710834.1:1064075-1066474 GCF_000327385.1 Lottia gigantea | reverse complement strand
TCAAGTACAGTAGCTCGTCTTCAGCTACGGACAACAACGTCAGATATGGTGTGCATCCTAGGGTTTTGGAGGTAGTTCACTAGGAGCAAAATTTGGGTGATGGATTAGTTGCGACAGCCTGTGGGCTACCTTGTTAGGGCCCTCTAGGTTGCACTGGCTTAGCTGCCATATCATGTCCACCCCACCTCTCTTGGAACAAATAGAGGTAAGTCATTATTCATTTTTAATCGCAATAGTTAGAAACTTGTTGACCTCAACCTAATCTCTGATTTATAAAAGGTTGCACTAGTCTTCTTCATATAGAACCTGTGATTCAATGGGCTTATATTCCCGTCATTTAGAAATAATAACCCCATTTCTTAAGCAAAAATGCTTATTCAATTTGATCAACATGAGAATTCAACAGAAAATCTGTATCAAATTACTTAAGCACAATTTGTTCCAATGAATCTTACTGGTTGAAAATTAACTAAAACTCGATGAATAAGGACTTTCAGGATCAAAGGTTAAATAACTAGAAGACTCATTTACCTTTAATAAATCAAGACAATTAACCCTTTTAAATCAAATTCAGTCTGATCCAGAAGATCTATAAATATAAATAGCATACTTTAGAAATATTTCCAGGTATGATTTACAACATTTTTGATAACGACATTTTACTAACAAGTGGAATACCTCTTTAAACCTACGAAAAAATCATAATTCCCTTTAAAAAATGGTTTTAGATGGAAAATTATCTTGAAAATGTGGAAAATCCCCAAATGTTTCTGCCTTTCCTCTGTCTGAAATACTGGGTTAAAGTTAAAGTCAACAAGTTCCAGACTAATAGTCATGAAGCCAAGAACCTATTTGGAAATTGATAACATAATTCTGTTTTCAGTGTTTGCTTCAATAAATTGAAAAGATAAAAATTTCATCATCTTTCGTAATCTAACAACATTTGTAAAAAAGTTTGTTCACTGTTTCAACTAAATATGCTTTTGGATGAAAAACTTATGTATGATATTATTATAATTTTAGGTGTTGACAGATCGAGCTTCATTATAAGGAATAAAGTGCTTATGGTGTGGCATGGAAGCTCATCACGTAAGTTTCAAATTAATCATGTTATAACCACCCAGTTATGGCCTGTTATGGCATTTCTTGCATAATCTTGACTTTTTTTCAAAACTGATGGTGACTCAGTGTGCAACAGATTTTGCAAGTTAAAGATCCTCTGACAGTTGGCTAATACTACTTACTATGGAAAATTACCTTTATTGCACAATGCCCACCCTCATTAGCTCAAACAGTGACAGAAAAGATGAACTCTTTCGATAGCGAGTCTTATTGAAGACTGTGGTATTCCATTCTCAAAATATATTTCTTAAACTGGAATTTTGTAAAATCAACGTATAAGCACGAGATTTCTATCAAATATTAGAAAACTATATTGCTAGCTATGTGTTGACAAA
Organism: Lottia gigantea; assembly: GCF_000327385.1. Lineage (NCBI taxonomy): Eukaryota > Metazoa > Mollusca > Gastropoda > Lottiidae > Lottia > Lottia gigantea. Next base: position 1,065,017 of record NW_008710834.1, on the reverse strand, counting down.
CCCAGTTGCGGAGTGACATCAAGGTGTCATTACTATTAGTTTGGAATGGAATATGCAAATGCATCAAAATGAATATTAAATGGCATATTATTCTTGTAACCCATGTCTGTCTGTTTATCCGCCAATTCTAACTTATAGTTCTGTTACAGTTACTGATTCTTTTTGTGCATTAACATTTTAACATGAAAGTTACTGTTTTTACTGATGTTTAAACGGTTACTGATTTTTATACGCCCACACGTAAGATGTCAAGGCGTATATTGTAATCACCCCGTCTGTCCGTCCGTCCGTTCACATTTGGCTCGTGCTCACTCTACAGGCTACAGTTCTTTATGGATTCTTTTGATTTTTATTTTGTGTGTCAATGTCATTATGAAGATGATCCCTATTGATTTTCGTGATGATCGGATAATTTTTCACCGAAATATCGTGTCTGACTTGACGTTTTACTCTATTAGCTATATTGTGCAACTGTGCTCACTCTACACGCTACAATTCTTTACAGATTCTTTTGATTTTTATTTTGTGTGTCAATGTCATTATGAAGATGATCCTTATTGATTTTCGTGATGATCGGATAATTTTTCACCGAAATATCGTGTCTGACTTGACGTTTTACTCTATTAGCTATATTGTGCAACTCGTGCTCACTCTACAGGCTACAATTCTTTACAGATTCTTTTGATTTTTATTTTGTATGTCTGTCGTTATGAAGATGATCCCTATTGATTTTCATGATGATCTATCGATTTTCATGATGATCGGATAATTTTTCACCGAAATATCGTGTCTGACCTGACGTTTTGCTCTATTAGCTATATTGTGCAACTAGTGCTCTCTCTACAGGCTACAATTGTTTACAGATTCTTTTGATTTTTATTTTGTATGTCAATTTCATTATGAAGATGATCCCTATCGATTTTCGCGATGATTGGATAATAT
>NW_008710834.1:1063042-1064025 GCF_000327385.1 Lottia gigantea | reverse complement strand
TGATTTCAATGGGACAGGTGTAGGGGTTGATTTTAGACTTGAATATATGGTAAATAGTCAATAGAAGTACTAGATTTCTTAGTGTTCAAAAACTGATGCTTTGTCTTTAAACGGCTACTTAGTTTTCGATTTTAAACAGTTACTGATTTTTAAATGTTCCAACAGATATTGATTGTCTGGAACTCAAACTGCGACTGATTTTTAGATTTTCAAAGTTACTGTTTTTAAGTGCTCAAACATTTACTGATGTTTTGTCTTTAAACGATTACTGATTTTTTTTTCAATATTCAATTATTTGTATTAATGAGATCTTGGACAATTTCAAATTGACGATTTTTGATGAACAGTTTTTGAGTAATTGCCCTTGACTTAGGCAAAACACATTGGAATTTGTTCATGAGAACAATAGAAGTAGAGTTTTCCTCTGATTTTAATGAAATTTGGTTTGATCATTTATATTGAATGAAATGAAATGCTGAGATCTTGGTTGAGTTTGAAATTTTGACGATTATTTAGATCAGCAATTTTTTTAGTTATTGTCCTTGACTTTAAAATACCTTGGAATTTGAAGACACGGGAGTTGTGTGATTTAATAATTGGATTTATGTGGGTTATTGATTTAAATAAATTATCGGGGAAAAACTTCGCATAAATGACTGACATTTAATATCTATTTATCAATTAATTCAAACTACACTAAAGGCCGTGTCATGATTTCTGACAAGTGCCAGTGCTTACTAATTTTATAATCTTCAAACAGCTACTGATTTTTAGTGTTAAAACGGTTATTGATCTTTAGTGCTCAAGCAGTCAATTGATGTTCTTGCGACTGATTTTCCAGTGCTCAAATGGTTACTGATTTTTAGGAATTAAATAGTTACTTATTTTTAGTCCTCAAACAGTTACTTCTTTTATAATATTCAAACATTCATTGATTTCTTAGTGCTCAAATGCTAGAAAAGTTACTGAATTTGACTTAAACA
>NW_008710834.1:1050915-1054410 GCF_000327385.1 Lottia gigantea | reverse complement strand
AGGTGTATACAGATAGAGCTTCACCATATGGAAATAAAGTGCTTTTTAGCGTGGCGCAGAAGCTCTAAAGGCAAGTTGACTGTATTGCATAAAGCTATTTTGATATCTAACCATTTAGACGCCTTGCATTGAAACTCGTGATATGTCACCTGGTATCCTTGGCTTAGCAGTGGACAAGGTTTTCAGAAATCAAGCTGAACTCAGTTAACTGTTTGAACAGTCGAAAACGTTGTATGAATTCTTCTCCCTTCAAATAAAATTGAAAGTTTGTATATTTAGATAGTATTTTATTTCCGTTTCTTACAATGCCAAGTAAAAAGAATTTTAGTTTGGGTCTATCTTCAGGTTAGAAAGGGTAGATCGTCTGGTAATTCACCTACTCGCATTAGCACTGCCACAATAGGAGTGTTCTGAGGTCATGGCCTGTATGTCTCTACAGATCTCATATTCACAGATGAAGAACAGATGCAGTGGCGCCTACAGTACAGATGAAGAACACTTGGTGAGGAACAGATGGGACGAAACCAATGAAGAGCCGCAGGTATATTTCAAAGGAAACGTAGTCATCTATATATTTTTTGTACAAATGGATTGAACAATACTTTGTCTATTCATGGCTTTTTTCCAAATAATATCTAGCTTTTCTACAATTATTTTAAAAGTATCGACGAAAGTGGCAAAAGTTTAACATTCTTAAATTTTTCTTCCATTCGCATATCAGCAATTACAGTATTATAGAAAGCTTTTATGTTAGGTGAAAGATTAGAGGTACGGCTCATTTACATGGGTTTTCTTTTCTAATTTCAGACGAAGAGCACAGAAGAAGATGGATTTTCGGCATTGATTTGGCGTTTCTGCATTGGTTAGGTGTTTCTGCATTGATTTTGTGTTAGGTGTTTCTGATTGATTTTGTGTTTGGTATTTCTGCATTGATTTGATAATTCTGCATTGATTTTGTGTTTGATGTTTCTGCATTGATTTTGTGTTTTTTTTCTCCATTGATTTGGTGTTTCTGCATTGACTTGGTGTTTTTGCATTGATTTTGTGTTTATGCATTGATTTGGTTGTTTGAATTTCTGTTTTTTGTTTTTGAGTTATTTTCTGTGATATGGTTTGCTTTTATTGTTTGGATTTATGATTTTTGGCTTGGATTTCGGTTTTTTGTTTTGGATTTTTGTTTTTTTGGTTCAGTGTTATCTGTGAACACCTGTGGAAGTTGAGGTTAAAGTTGTTGTATTGGGTCAAAGTTCAAGATGGTAGTTGAGGTCAAAGGTCACATTAATTAAAAGTATAAGCTGGTTATACAGATGTACTGGCTTTCATTGTCTTTCTGTATTGATTGGGTGTTTGGTTTCTGCATTTGTGTGGTGTTTTTGCGTTGATTTTGTGTTTTTGCATTGATTTGGATGTTTGAATTCCTGTTTTTTTTTTGGTTTTTTGAGTGATTTTCTGTGATATGGTTTGCTTTTTTTTGCTTAGATTTATGATTTTTGGCTTGGATTTCGGCTTTTTGTTTTTTTGGTTGTGTTATCTGTGAACACCTGCGGAAGTTGAGGTCAAAGTTGTTGTATTGGGTCAAAGTTCAAGATGGTAATTGAGGTCAAATAAATTAAAAATATAAGCTGGTTATACAAATGTACTAGCTTCATTGTGCATATTTAATTTTTTTTGCAGGTTATCATTGCAGGATTAATATTAATTTAGGTTTATTACCTTTTTGCCTTTTGCCAGGCTTTCTACTTTATTTTATAATATCATTGTGATTGTCTGCTTTTCCTTTTTAGCCGTCAGCGGGAACTCGATAGCTGTCTTTGCTATTGGGTTTGAGATACACCACTCAGATGACCATCAAAGCACGGTTAGTATATATTTCTAATCAAATTCATTGGGTTATATTTCCTTTCAAGTAAAAACCGACAAAAATTTCAAAATATTTTTTCCGATGTTAAAAGAGTAAAGAGGTTTTCAAAACTTCAAAGCATTTGCAATAATGACATCATAAAATCCTTCGTCGTAGTGAGCCACAGGTGTGTCTCAACATTGCCATGTTGTCTGATAGTACAAATAACTTTTAATATAAGATTGCAATTACAGAAAATCTAATTTGCTTATAAATTTATCCAAAATATTTGGATTTCAAAATGTTTGCACCAACGACCTTTGTGATCAATTGCCAAGGCTTTGGCAGTCAGATAATTAGATCCCTTTAAATACCATAATTTACTTTACTACTGTTTTTCTTGCAGGCTTCCAAGAACCAAAATAGCTGGTCTTTAGCTATACAATAGAAGGGCATTCGACTGGGAGGTCAATCATTACATAGGTTATGGTGGAGCACAAATGTCCTAAAAGCGAATCTTGGAACAAAGCTAGGTATTGATAACTGAATTATTGCTGATAAATTTGATATATTGATTTTGTCCTTCCAAATATTGGCATTCGAACTGGACAGAACATGGTATGACTTAGTTTATTATTGACATTTTTGATGTGATTTTTAATGAACAGTTTTTGATTCATAACCACTTTGTCAAGCTTTATGCTTGCGTTTGCAGTATTATCAGATTTTTGCATATTGTTAAGTTATTTATAATTTCAGGTGTATACAGATAGAGCCTCAGCATATCAAAATAAAGTGCTTATGGTGTGGCGCAGAAGCTCACAAGGCAGGTTGACTTTATTACATAAAGCTATTCTCATATCTCACCATCTAGAATCCTTGTTTTTGAAAGTCTTGATGGTCACAAGGTATCCTTGGTGGTCTACCAGTGGATAAGGTTTTCAGAACTTAACGTAACTCAGTAAACTGTTTGAACAGTTAAAAAAAATTATATGAATATCTCTCCATTCAAGTAAAAATTAAAAGTTAAGTCATTTGATAGAATTTTATTTATTTTTTGTTACTATGACAAGTTTAATGAATTTGATTTTGGGTCTTTTTTCAGGTTAGAAAGGGTAAATCGTATGGTAATTTATCCCCCTGCAACAGCACTGCCACAATAGGATTTCTGAGGTCATGGCTTGAGTGACTCTACAGAACTCCTATTCACAGATGAAGGACAGATGAAGAGGAACAGATAAAGGACAGATGAAGTGGCTGCGGCGATTCCTCCACCTATTTTTTGTAAGCTTACTTCTGACTTTTTTTTCAAAAGGATAGTACCATAAATATTAAGCTTTTAGGTATGTGGATTCTCTGAAAGAAATGTCGAGTATACGAATTGAGTGGCAATCTGTATTCCATAAAGGGAATGCTATGCCAAAAAGTCCATAATCCATAAAACGTTTCCAAACATGGACAGATAAAAAGATATTTTGACTAAGTGCAATTTTAACCATGTCCCTGCTCAATAGGGATTTTCACAACAGTGGCAAAATTAGTCTCCTATTCTTTACGTTAACAAACTGTTTAGGAATGCACATGTACAACAAGTAGCCCTAAGAGACTTGAATGTTATTCACTCAATGTTTTGTTTCANAAAGCATATTAGCAAA
>NW_008710834.1:1007352-1048189 GCF_000327385.1 Lottia gigantea | reverse complement strand
CGAGATGGATTGAGGTGTTGGATTGGTTATGAAACGGTATGTTACTTTTTCAATATATTTGATTAAAACCTTTTCAAGAAAAATTGCACATGCAATGTATACAAGATTAGATTCGACTATTATTTGTCAAGGCAAGCTTGTCAGATAGTTACCTTGGTCAGCAATGCAGGTTGGAGAGGTTGACATGCAAAAATCATTTAGTCCTTTTGATGGGACTAAAACTGAGGCTTCATGTGTTACAAAACTCAAAACTCACATGTTAAAGGCAGGCGGAATGGAACGGGAGCAGAATAATGTCGTTCTGGCAAAATGTATCATAGGGCATTAAGGCTTGGCACTTCACAGGCCTTTCAACGTTGTCAAGGCATGCTATAAAACATTTAAAATTCTGTATTGTGTTTTAGATATTGGTGATGGTATGGTAGACAGGGAAGTCAAACGTCCATTTACTGATGCGATGAATTGACTCATTAGTATCAAATTTTAAAATATCTACTATTTAGTCCAGATAAATTTTGACTTCTCATCCATAAAAAAAATTATCAAAATTCACCTATTTAAACTTAATTTTGCTGTATTTGTATTAAAATTGCCCATTTAAGCGTGGTTTTTTGCGCTTTTCTATTTATGTTATTTTTTATTTAATTATTATTAGAATATCAATAATTCAAAACACTCCATGAATATTATCATTATCTATTGATATTAGTCTATTATTGTCATTACTATTAGTGTTATTATTGATATTAAAATCCGTTATCATATTTATTGTGAATAAAATATCAAAATAATTAACAATGTTGGTTTTGTTTTTGAAAATATTGTGCGAATTCTAAAAAGAATAATGTGATAAAGTTTATATGTGCTACTTTTGTATGTTTCTTCATTATTGCAGTTAAAATATGTAAAAGCACATGCTATTTCTGTGTGGCAGCCACTTTGCAATATGATCAAAGTATTGAAGTGGCAAATTGAAATAAGACACCGAACATATCTCAATCTGATTAATATAGAAATCTGGAATTAGTTTTGCGTTTTTCTCAAATGGCAACTTGAATGCATAATTCACAGAAAAATATGAAACAAAACAAAACTAGAGCCACATGTGGCACATTGTGGGACTTGCAAATGTAGCAAATTGCAAAAGACTCTGAAAAAATCAACTTTCTACCATAATTACGTCACGTGTTTGAACAGTCTAAAGTTGAGAAGTTTAAATTTTTTGGAAGATTGTTATACCGGAAGTAGACAGACCTCACAAATGAAAGTATCAGAAGATAGCCAAGGTCAATGACCTTTGACAAGTCATCAAAATTTGAAAATATATACGGCTATAAAACCGGAAGTTGAGATAGGACAGCAAATATAAAAGTATAAATAGATAGCCAATGTGAATGACCTTCGATCCTACAAAAGTCAAGGTCAAAAATTGAAAATTTAGAATTTTCAAAACATGTTCCTTTTTTTGAACTGTAAAGCTGAAACAATCGAACTTCTAAGACAAAGTGGGCCAAGAGATGAAGTAATTGATGCAAAGTTCCATTTTGAACAAATGTATTCTTTGCGAGTTATGCCCCTGGCCAAAAATGTCAATAATGAGTAATTTAACCCGGATGTGCCACTCCCACCTCATTTTTTGGGGCATAGGTTAATTGATATTCTGAATGTTATGTTGTGTTCCAAATTTAAAGCTTCTACATCATACAGGTCAAAAGATATAGGTCAAGAGAAGTCAATAAAGGCCAAAATCGAAAATGGAAAATATAGAAATTTTAAAACCCGTTCCTTTTTTGGAACTATAAAGCTGAAACAACTGAGCTATTAACACAAACTGGCCAAAAGGATGAGGTAAGTGTGTGTAAAGGTCCTTTTTGAACAAATGTATTCTAAGCGAGTTATGCCCCTTCCCCAAAATGTAAACAATTAGTAATTCAACCCGGATGTGCCACGCCCACCTCAACTTTTTTGTCATAGGTGAATTCATATTCAAATTGTTTAGGTGTGTTTCAAATTTCAAGGTTCTGCATCAAATAGGTAATAAGATATACATAAGCTCAAAGAGACAGAAATATTGTAAAAAAAAACCACTCAAATTTGAAAAAATCACAAATTTCACGAAATTAGCCTTCTACGTTAATTAGGTCACGTACTAGAGCAGTCCAAAGTTGCGGATTTGGCTGTTTTCGGACATCCAGAAAACCGGAGGTAGATGTCGGAGGTCAAATATGAAAGTATCAGCTGATAGCCAAGGTCAATGACTTTTTATTCAATAAAGGTCAAGGTCGTCAAGGTCATTAGAAATAAGCCGTCAAACTTTCAAAAATTTCAACCGGAAATTGCAAAAAAGCAAAAGCGAAAATCAAAAATCGGGCTTATTTATTTTTTGTGTTCTTTCATTTGACACCAAATTCATCTAAATTGGATAAGCCGTTATCTCGGAATAGATTTTGAGGCATTTCAGGAAAATCAAAATGGCGGCCAAAGTATCACTTCCGAAATGGATTTTATATTAAAATCGGCTGTAGAATAACGATGGCTACCCATGATTTCAATTTTGTTGACATTTATTTGTAACACCGGAAGTTATTTAACCGGAAGTTAAAGTCGATTTCCTGTTTAAACCGGAAGTGATGCAAACAATTTGACTGTACCGTTTTGTTTACTACAGCAATCTATCTTTGCTTAAAAAATTTCAGATTAATCGAACAAAAAATACAGAAGTTGAAAAAAATGCAAAATTTTCCGATTTTTGTCTGCTCTTTTCACTTTCTCTTCTCACTTTTGCGACTTCGTAGATAATTTTTTTGTGTTCCACTGGAGACTAATATTGATCTATATCGCTAAAGATTCAAATCAAATACAAGATTTATCTATCGGACAGTATGATTATAAATGTGACCGAGTAACCCAACACTTGTCGGCAAACACTATTTAACATTGTTCTAATAACATCTTGTCGATGTCTTTGATGTATTGGATCAGATCTATTTATAGAATCACCGAGTTCTGTGTTAGTACTGCAGAAAGTTCTACTTCTCTATATGATGACCACAAAATGAAGAAAAAGAAACATATACAAGGATATCTGTAAAACCTGGGACTAGATTGGTAAACAATCGAGTTCAATGTTTTGGTGATGAGTTTTTTGCCTTCGGCTGACTTTGCAGCATTTTTAGAAAAATATAATGTTTTAGCTATGTGAACTAAGATTTCGGAATTAACACATCTTATTACATGATTGAAGAGTTAAATTAGCTATGATTTAACAATCTAGTCATTATTTCCTTTAATTTTACTTTAAATGCCAACTTTTCTTTTTTGGGGGTATAGTTATCTCCCTTAAACTGTATCTAACTTGTGTTTTTATTTTTCATATCGTTACTAAGAGGAAGATATTAAAGCTCCTGTGCGGCGATGCTATGCGTTCATTTCACCGCAGCGTTTCACCGGATCGAAACAAACAAGGGTATGCATTTGACATGACACATACATGCTGTTGCGATGTGTTGCTATATTTCCCCACTGCGTTTCACCGGACCAAAAGTCTCGGGACTTTCTGTCCGGTGAAACGCAGCTGTGCCGCATGTGATTTCAATTATTTTCAGACGTCATTGTGGGGAAACCCCATTATTATAGAGTGGAAGCCGTCAACATGCCACGTACCGCACCAATAACTCCCCAAGAAGTAGAGGAGTAAAATCCCGGCCTTATCTGTACAACCCACATGATCAGGATTACCATGACTCCCAAAAATCTTTGAATGACTGGGCAGAAATAGCCAAGAAAATAGGGGGTGCAGTTTATATTTTTACGCTTTATATAATTTGTATGACACACATTAATCAAAAGCAAACTTTCAACAGGTGACAGAGACTTCTGAATGTTAGTATACAGCCATTAAACAGTTTTTCAATGTTTCAGGTGAAATATGTAAAAAACGCTGGAGGAACTTGCGTGATACATACGTAAAAAAGAGGCGTGAAGCAAAGTTAACCAAAAGTGGTCAGGCAGCGAGTGGTAACAAGAAGTGGGTTTACTATGATCTGCTTAATACCTTCATGGAGACTGTTGTTACAGCAAATACGTAGGTATATTCTGTGGTTGTTTCTGAGGCATCATGTCACAACGACAGGATATAAAATTGGATATTTGAACAAATAGATCTACCATTTTTTTTAGGGAGACCAATGTTCCATCTCAGCAGACAACACCTCGACCACATGAAACATGATAATGAAGAAACATTTTCATATGATGCCGAATCCATGCAACCCGATTTAAATTCGGAAAACGACAGTGGAAATGAAGATTTAGACAGGTATGTTGTGAATTATGAATCAGTTCCTCGTCTTACCACATTCAGCTGCCAGGGAAGAGGTGCAAACTCATTGAAGTACCTCCTGAACAGTTCTCTTGTCGCTTGGGCATCTGCCTCTCCACGTGGGCACCCACACTATCTCTCTTGCTGTAATGGCACCGATGCTTCACAGACTGCAGGTACATCATTATTATGCGTCAAAATTTGCACTGGCGTGCTTGACCTTTGGACAAGATTGTGCAGAACACAAGCTGCTTTAACGAGGTCTACAGCATAGCAAGGACCTACACCTATCTTTGGGTGAAAAATTTTCCACCTTGCTACTAAAATCCCAAAAGCATTTTCAACTATACGACGCACTCGCGACAGTCTGTAGTGATTACTAACACTCATACCAAGTTTTATCTAAATCCGTCAAAATTTGTGCCTTTTGGAGTGTTTACGAGCTAAAAAATTGAACGCGTTTTCAAGAACAAGGGCAATAACTCATACTAAATATTTTTCGATTTTTCTGATTTTCAATAGGGTTCATCCTCTGCGATTACAAACAACCATACCAAGTTTCGTCGAAATCAAGAATTGTGCCTTGTAGGGTGTTTACGAGCCATTGTGGACGGACGGACAGGGTGACGACAATATACGCCCCTATTTCACGTGGGCGTATAAAAATGATGCATGTGCTTCATCAATCCAATAGAATTGACACAAATTTTCCCAAATTATAGTAATTTATTGAAGGAGATTACAGATATGATCACAATAAAAACACAGGTTAGATACAGTTTAAGGGAGATAACTGTACCCCAACCCAAAAAAAAAAAGAAAATTTGGCATTTAAAGTAAAATTAAAGGAAATAATGACTAGATTGTTAAAACATAGCTAATTTAACTCTTCAATCATAGAATAAGATGTGTTAATTCCGAAACCTTAGATCTAATAGCTAAAACATTATATTTTTCTAAAAATAATGCAAAGTCAGCTGAAGGCAAAAAACCCATCACCAAAACATTGAACTCAATTGTTTACCAATCTAGTTCCAGGTTTTACAGCTATCCTTGTATATGTTCCTTTTTTTTCATTTTTGTGGTCATCATATATGGAAGTAGAGCTTTCTGCAGTTGTATGTATGATCAGCAATGTTTCACTACAGCGCGACATCTTAAACAAATAAATTATTAAAATAATAAAGTGTCGTAAGCCAAATGTTACTTGCAATTGCTCTAATTGGTAATAATTTCGATATTAGCTTAAATTGTTTCCAACTGGTACATTCGCTGAGTTTTCGAATCATTGATAAATGCAAATATTTTCAAGATCATCAAAGTGGCTTTATTTCAGAGCCCTGCTAATAAAATGTACAACATTTATTATTATTGGTCTTTGAAATATTAGTGGTCTTTGAAATATTAGTGGTCCATTTTTAAAGGAGCACCTTCACTTCGACCAATCATACCTTAGTTTCAGAAACAGGAATTTCTTTAGCTTACATAATCAGTAATCATCGTCACAGCACATCGTCGCAATTTGAGCCTTCAAATCCATGTGTATCCATAATTATTCACGTTTAAAAGTTAAAAATTCGACTCGAATTTTAGTGAGACTATGCGATATATAGAAAACACATATATAGGAATAGACAGTGAAATTTCTAGTTTGAGGTATATTAGAAGGGATTGTGCGATTTTCGTGCGTTTTAGTACTTCTTAAGACTATTAGACAATAAAGACCCAAATGAATCCCCAGAAATGCCGACTGTTCCTCTTTAAATATGGCAAAATAACTTGCTCTTTTACTCAACAAATTGTTACTGATATTACTGATATTTGTTGTGGTATATTATCCTTCGCAGGAAATAATGAAATGTGCTTTTATAAATCTTCTCCAGATATTCTACCCTGGAACACTAGTCCGGATTGTAACGACTAACGTCAAACACAAAATTTAGTAAAAATAGGGAATTATTTTAATTGTAGACATTGTAATAACAAACACATAGTTTACAAATTGGAATAGAAATATACACCAAGGTGAAATTTTGACCAATCTCATTTAAATGGATTAAAATATTGAGTCAATGACAACCTGAATACTTCTTTTATTTGTGATCTGGAAAATATTTTCTCTTACTTACTGTCAGAAGAGATTTTACTTCGAAAAGTGGGTAATCAAGGCAGAGATGTTAGTTCTCTTTAAGTGTAAAATCAAAGTAATATGTCTATGGAGCTAAACCTCCGTCAAGACAGATTTGGCATCAATGTGTTCTGGTCACGACCCTGCTTTCCAACCCTCTTCTTAATTCTCATACAGGTTAATATCTCTATTATCTGAGACATAGTATATTAATCATTATGAATGTCTTTGAGAAGAGGGAAGTTCCTATGTGGGTAAAGTGTGAAATGACAATACCAATACAGCAATTGTGGAAATTTTTGGGGGTCGTGACCTGGCACTATTTTGTACAGAATATACATCTGTTATCCATAACTTCCATTGTTTATAAATTTTGTGTCAAGAACTTTTAGTATATTAAATTCTACGTAAAAGTGTCCCTCATTATTAATAAATCCTTCCGTTGGATCAGTTAGTTTATCCCACGGTATCGACATCTCGCGTTCCAAAATACTCGAACCTGGTTTAAATACCCCAGTCCATGTTTCACTGATCATATTTTTATCTTTATTGAGAATTGTTACAGTATATTCTATTTTACAACACTTTACTCCTGGATTATGTGTTGGTAGTAACACGATTTCAATATCTACACAACTCCCATATCGACTTTTTCTGAATAACCTACAACTCCAAACCATATCATGACTAGTGCATTTATCTTTACAGCAATACTCCTCATTACATGTGATATTTTTATAGTTAAATTTAAATACAGTATTCTCAGTGGATGGATTTATTGGTTTAGTAACAGTTGTTGCTGTTCCACTACCCGCAATAAATTGGTGTGGCGTTGTTACATATGTTATTGGTGCACTAACCGCAATAAATTGGTGTGGCGTTGTTACAGATGATATTGGTCCACTACCCGCAATAAATTGATGTGGTTTCGTTACAGATGTTATTTGTCCACTACCCTCAATAAATTGGTGTGGTTTCGTTACAGATGTTGCTGTTCCACTACTCGCAATAAATTGGTGTGGCGTTGTTACAGATGTTATTGATCCATTACCCTCAATAGATTGCTGTGGCTTTGTTACAGTCCTTATTGATCCATTACCCTCAATAGATTGTTGTGACTTTGTTACAGTCGTTATAGGTTCACTACCCTCAATAGATTGGTGTAGTTTTGTTACAGTCGTTATAGGTCCACTACCATCGACAAATTGTTGTAGTTTTGTTGCAGTTGTTACAGGTTCACTACCCCAGATTAATTTCGTTACAGTTGATCCCAAAATATCACAAACTTTAACATCTCCCTCTTGAATACAACGAGACCGATAAGACTGCATATTCATCATAATGCAGGCATACCAATAGTAATCCAGCAAGTAAGATAGTCCATACCCATTATGATAGTCTTAAGAGATGTCCCATATGTCTTAATACAAAAGATGATTGTCGTGTGTTCACGAAACAGAACTGACAACCTTGTTCATAGCATAATAAAGCCAATAGTTTAAACAATATTACAAACAAATATACATATTACGTGAATTAATGGTGCCATACAGAGACAAGCTTGAAGCTTATATGAGTCTGTCTCGAATGTAGATGTACACAGAATTTGTTTGTGAAAAGAAGAAAATGAAAGCAGCGTTATTTCATATACATTTACATGGAAAGCAAAATATAACAGAACTATTTACAGAAAGGGGTATATGTGAGGGACCGAATAATTTCGTTGGTGATTAAAACAAGAAATTCAGTATTGACAGGTTGAAAATAATGAGGGGATGAGGATTGTCTATCGCTATTCATTTTCCCGATGTCAAAGTATAACCTCCGTTGTCAAACCGAGTGTAAACCTAGTGTGAAACGGAGGCCATACCTTGACATCGTGAGCTACTACATATCAAAACGTTTTGTCGATGATATAAAATTTTGAACAGTTTGAAAAGTATACAAATTCATATATAATGATAATGTAGGATCGCCGTTAAGAAGTGTTATTATAGAACGTAAATGAATAGGAAGAAGATAAATAGTATCATTTCGTTGGTTTGTGAATTTACGACAAAAGAGAAGAAAGTGTTCATAATTTTCGAAAGTATGACCGCTTGAACATGAGGGGTTTTCAGATATATACATTTGTGAGCATTTAGAAGAGTTTTATGGTGTCGTAATTTGGTATGGATTATTTGTAGTGCACGGTCGCCAGAGTGAAAATATGTTGGTACGGACGATTTCGATATAAATATTAAGTGTGGATTTTAGCTGAGACAGGGATAAACAATTACGTATAGAGTCGTGTAGATTATTCCAGATTTGTACTATAGATGGAAGAAAAGATGATTTGTACTGTACTGTATGGCAAGAAATAGTTCGAAAAAGGTGATGTGGTACGGGTTTACAGTTGAAATTTTGGGTGGTACCAGAATGCTCAGATATTGAGGTGTTAAACCATGAATCATTTTATAAAATAAAATTACTTTGTGGGAAAAGCGACGATTACTTAAACTTGAAAAACCGGATTCCTTATATCACACTGAGAGGGAAGTTCCACGAACAAGACCTGTTATAGTGCGAATGGCATCCAAATTGATGTTTTCTAATTTAGTTGCGTCTTCTTTTGTATAAGTATATAACAAACTATCCTATTGTTCATTGGGTGAAGTTAATCTTAAATTAGAACAGAAGAAAAAATACCGTTCCAGGCTGCTTATTCCAATTTCTAAAAGAAACATTTTGTTCCATCAACAGCCTGTACATTGGGGATGCAGTTCTAGCAGATGGAGAAAAATACTGATATACATGCAGTATACGGTCCAAAGAAAAAAAAATTGAAAACAACCATCACTTTTTATTCCATGCACAAGCTTTCCCATAACCATATTAAAGGCAGCAGTTTTAGCAGATTGAGAATTGAACTACGTTTAATAGTTTACAGACCGTAGAAAGAAAACTAAAATATACTATAGACTTTTTTAAATGTTCAAGGAAGGTCATAATCATTTTAAAGACAGTAATTATAGCAAAGATCAAAGGGAAAAAATACCTGACTTTGAAAAAAAAATGCATTAACGTAGCTCATAACCATATTAGAGGCAGCAGTTTTAGCAGATTGAGAATTGAACAGATACTAGAATAGACAGTGGTTTACAATTCCTAATTTTAAAAAACTATCCATTTCCAACGCGAAAGATATACGTGGTGGCACACCAAATCGTATAATTGATGCCTCTATCACAATTTCAAATCATAACGGACAAGGGCAATAAATCAAAATCCACAATCTAATAATTTTCATTTTCAAACCAAGACCTCATTAATATACCTTCACATTAGGTTTTAAGTAAGGTTTCATCATTCATAAGTTGAAACGTTAACTAATTTGTGGGCAAAGATCTTATCAATATATACACCCATACCATGTTTCATCAAAATGGCTTGAAAGAAGTGTAAGGTTTTTACTAAGTCAAGGGCTATTTATCCAAAAGCGTCACTCCGATTGTAGAAAAATTCAAATTTGACCAAGATTGAATTAATATAATTCGTGCAACTTAAGTTTTCATCATCAGTATCGGACAAAAAAACTGGTCTATACAAACTTAATTTGAAGTGTTTATAAGTCAAGGGCGATATCTCTAAAACCATTCATATTACCTAATTCGCACTGGACAAAGATCGTATCAGTATATAGATGGATCGGATGAAAACTGTAGCCTATATCATGTTTACAAGAAAAATATTGATGTGTTTTACGAAATTATAGGAAATAGCTCATAAAACGCTCATTATTAAATTCGACCTTGATCAAAAGCTGTATCGTGATTATCGTTTCTACAAGAGCGGACAAGAACGGACAAGAGCAAAATATGTCCATAATTCCAGGTGGGAGTATAAAAATTAAAGACAACAATAGAAAGTATCGGCAACATTTTCATTGAGTTATTAAAATTATCGCAGGTCTTCCACCTTCTAATACTTATTCTAAATTCTTTAGCTGCGCAGTAATGATTAGTTTAGGGAATGTGAAGTAATAAAAACAACGGAAAAAAATGTCACAAGATGGAACTCTAAACATCACCCAGAAATCGGATTTTTATCTTTGCGAGTTTTTAGTCTGTAATGCGAAATTTCTCGGCAATGATAAGAGTTGTAGGCCCATTATCAAGATATTAGAGGAAGGTATCTGACATGTAAATCATTAATATCCTACTCGAGATGTTTCTTGTACCTGATCAAATCGGTTTTTTTCAAAAGTGAATTGTTGAACTGTATAATCATTATCGACAGTAGATGTTCAATAGACATGAGATGCCCGTTTTCTTTTCATAATTTACGCCACATCAGCTTAATACCGGGCATTGCAATTTGTGAATCAATTGTTGTATCAATGAGTATGAGTATTTGGCACGTGCAAGAAAATGAAACAGTCAAACACAGTTTAAGGGAGATAATTCATAACAGTTAGATTAAAATTGCATTTACAGCTGTCGAGTCAAAGTAAAAATAACCAAATTATTTAAACCTAGCCAATTTTGCCTTAGTTTCATGCTTTTACGTGTTTAAATTCTAAAACCTTTGGTCACACAAATAAACAATTCATATATTAGCTATATAATATAAAACCAGCTTAAGGGAGATAACCCATCGAACAAAATAGTAAATTCCAGCCACAAACTTATTATACCAAGACAACTAGTGTAGTTTGTTTTTCATTTGTCGTGTTGTCCTTCCCTATTGTGTAAAGGTCATAACTCAGCTCTTAATTGCTAATACTGCACCGGAATGAATAATGTAATTGAATAAAGTATTTGATTTGGAAATAATTCTGGTCGAGTTGCCACGTTCCATTGACAAATACACACATCTTTGTGAGAACATCAACAAAATGTTCTAATGAATTTACTAAAAGTTCACCTCATGTACAATGATGATTAAGTAGCCTACTTTTGAATCTAGTAAAAAAAAAGTAGAAATAAAAACCGAAGTACCAAAGTTATGTTACATAATGTGACTTGATAATGTTATTAATATTATTTTTTATCTCCATCAAAGTAAGTGTACGTTCACCTGAGAATAAACCTTGTCCAGTTATCTTCATAATATATAAATACTCGTATTAATGTAGAAATGGGGCCTGGTATGTTTATCTGGGCTCCCCCATTTCCAGAATTGGCCATCAGGGCCAGTCTGTTGATTATATGAAAAATAACATTTCAACTTGGGTAATCAGACCGGGCAAGCCCGTAAAATATAATTAAAAACCTGTCATGTCATCATTTGAAACTTGTGTGTTTGTATTCTGCCCACTTTGATAATTAACCTTTCTCTTATCTTACATTATATAGTTATGTCACTTACATTACGTTAGAAATAACATACATACGACAACACATATTGTGTCACACCATTGTATAGATACAATTTTTCAATCAAACTCTGTACATAAACACTTTTGCATAAGCTTTGGTTTCATGTTGACTGCTTGTGGTTTAAGTTCGATTTCTAATATGAAGAAAATGAGCTCTTGAGGATGTAATTCATGTCAGACTGACTTTTACGACCCGGAACTACCAGATTTAATTTTAACCCTGTCTGTAGTCTGTTATAAATTTTATGTGTCGTTTTATCCTGTTTGGTTCTATACTATTCTTGTTGAATTTTCATTTTCATTTAATGCTAACTATATAACCTCAACGCTGTATGATATAGGCTTATCGGAGTAAATTGGTATATATGTTAATGTTAGAATCGGATGAGTGCACTCAAGAGTAAAATACATTGTTATATGTTGTATAATATGGCAAAAAAATTGTCGTTCTCTTTTGGATTAAGGATATTGCTAGTCTCAAGTCTGATTTTCGTAGTTGATGCAGATTACCCTCAATGTGGAAATGATTGTTCGACCAACCCATGCCGATGCTGTAAGTATAATACCAGTGGATTAATTCAGTTATTTATGGACATAACCTGCCAGGAACCGAATAGGAGTAGGATCATAGAACCACATATTAATGCTAACGATTCAAGTTATTCCATCTACGAAAAATTATCTTGTGTAACCAAACTACCGGTCAATATTTGTGATTTTCCGAAAATTAAATCTATTATTATGTGGGGAAATGAGATAACAGAGGTCCCAAATTTATCCTGTTTATCTGAATTGGTTTATCTAGATTTATCACATAACAAAATCACCACTCTTAAAACAGGAATATTCGACTCATTGACAAAGTTACAAGTGATAGAACTTCAGTACAATGAAATACAAATCATAGAAGATGGTGTATTCCATATTAACTTAAATAGTGTAAAGTTTGTTTTATTGAATAATAATAACTTAACCAAATTTGACGTTTGGTCATTATTCAATATGACACATAAATTCTGTGTGTTTGATATAAGCTATAACAAAATAAACCAACTTATTAATGAGAAGGGCCGCAAGATACAAACAAGCAATGTTCCTGGATCAGGTTTTGTCAACGTTCAACATAATAACCTTCAAATATGGATTAGTGGAGTATTGAAAAGTGCGGGTCTTCCGACTGCAAGCACATTCGGATTATTTATGTCCTGGGGATTCGACTTTCGAAACAACCCTTGGATTTGTGACTGCTTAATGTATGATTTAATGTCCATTGTGAAAAATTTTATCTATGTGATGCCAAGAAATTATTTCCAGGTTAGTTGCTATAAACCGGAGGTGAAGTTAATTTTGGATATGAAACTTGAAGAATTCGTTTGTAATGTCACAGATAGATGTCCAAGAGGCTGTTTGTGTCAAGATCAACCAAAATTTTCCCGATTTGTCATTGACTGTCAAAATTTAGGGTTAGGTGAACTTCCTGTTTATCTTCCTAGTAGAAGAAATATGCATTTGAACTTGAATAACAATTCTATAAATAGATTGGATAACCGGATTTATCTGAACAGTGTGGTACATTTGGATTTATCATATAATAATATCACGTTTATCTCTCCTCAGTCTATAGATAATCTTAATTCTCTGAAATATCTTAATCTGAACAATAATGATATAGAATATTTACCAGAAAATATACAGAAATTAAGATTATCTGAGTTAGATATTGAAAATAATGTTTTAATTTGCAATTGCTCTAATGGTTGGATGTCGAAATGGGTCAAAACTAAGTACTTTATTAAAGATCGTTTCAATATGACTTGTACTGTAGAAAATAATAGAGATGTAATAATACAAGACATAAATATTGATATTCTAGACTGTAGACCGATAATCATATCCAAGATTATTATAATACCAATAATAGTATGTCTTGTGGTTTTTCTTATCATTATTGTTATTTGCGTATACTTTAGATATGAGTTATTAACCATATATTATCTTAAAATGAAAATAAGACGTCATGTACTTGAAGAGTTTAAATATGATGTGTATATATCATGTGATGAAGAAAATGACGAGGATAGAATTTGGATACAGAACAATATCTTACAATTATTAGATAATTCGGGATTGAAATGTTACGTATCGTTTCGTGATGGTAGGGGTGGGGAAATAACCGTGGATAAAAATATTTCAACAATCCATAACAGCCGATTTGTACTAGTACTGGCATCTGATACATATATTAGTAAATCTAAAAACATGATCGAATTCAATGTAATATATCATCATACATTATCAAATATACATGGTGAATTAATTTTAATCAAACGTGCGGAATTTCAATCATCTAAAATAGAAAATCGATATTTAAAGTCTTTATTTCGGTTAAAATTATATTCATCTTCAGTCGATGAAAATCTCAAAAACAAAATGATCAAAAGGATGAATCTGATTTAATTGAATCTGTAAGTTCAAGTTTGAGTCTTGACTGACCCCGGAATAATGTTCTGACTTATTTTTAAACAATGTAATATAATTATGTGTCAGAAAATATGCCTTTCTAATGGCCAAACATCATATTCTGTATATATTAAAGATCATTCTATTGACTTGCCCATAAACTAATTGCTTTTTCCCTCCTTTTTACCAGCCATGTCGTCTTCAACCAATAAAAAATAAAATAAACTCTTCATTTTACATGGGTCAGATTTAGGACATGTTACACAAGGACATGGTCCTGTCTAACATTCACCCCATGAATGAATGAAAAAAAATATTCACAATACCTCGATGGACAGCACAAATACACAAGAACATGTGTATTAAATGGACAGACTATATTGATGTGATCAAGTACATGACCACAAAAGATGTACCAACTCTCACAATTTTGCCCTTTTTGAGCGAATATTAAGACTGGCGATTAGCAATAACTGTATGTCTGAACAGTATTAGCACAGTCTTAATAAAATTAGACCAAACTTTCGTACAGTTTTTATGAATGAAGTTATTTACACCTCTATTGTTCCTATTCATATATTTTCATAATTGTAAATGGAATTATTATATTTTCTAAAGCTTATATCACTGAAATCTATGTAAAATTTATTATTTTCCATATTATAAATTTTATTTTTTGTATATTTATTTCATAATCATATATGTGTTCTATGGGCCATTGCCTTTGATAAAAATAAAAACTCGCATTGTAATATGAAACCTAGTAAATTTGTCAAAATTAAAAAAATATAAGTATACAAGACAAAATTAATTTTAAATGTATCTGATTATGTATTGATCATGTGTTCCTGGTTCCGATTACACTATATTTCACTTCTCGATTGATATGACAGCACTATTTTATTTATATTTGCAGAAAGAAGGGTCACAATATGTAGCTATAGGGTATGGGACTTGATATATTTTTGAATAAGCTTTTTACCCAACTGTTAACGATAATTTTAATGTGGTGTTTGTCTCCCTTTATTTATTTTTAAATTCGACTTCATAACCAAAAGAGTTATGCTATATTCGTTCTGATCATTAATAAACATGGTTTATGTAGATATACTTGTTACTATTTTTAATGATAAAACGTTCTCCATTGACTTGTTGTTCAAAGAAATGCTGTTTCGGTTTTCCTAATATCTTATGTATGATGTCACCATAGTCAAATTCTACGGATTTCTTCTGAGGGCAGTCATGCTATCAGGGTCAAATTGATAAACACATTTTTATCGGCTAGACAAGGATGCTGAGCAACAGCGACATGGCTTCCTAGAATCAAAACAATAAACTTCCTGAAACCTAGCCTAGCCTCCGTTCATGTACGCCAAAAATATAAAACCTTGATAACTGTTGTTGATTTGTCGCATAAAAGAAACGCTATGGATTCATTCATGACTGAGATGATACATAACATAACAGTTGTACGTTTCATGCATAATGTATTCGGTTAGTCATGTGTTTAGCTTGTAGGTGCAGTTGGAAGAATAAACCCTGTCGCAGACGAAAAAAAGTAGCTGAGCTGCTCGTCTCAAGAGGTGTCAGCTGAGCAACATTCTCACTATTTCTTTCTACCAAAGACGATAGCTCTCGCCCGAGCTACGATTCACTAGAATCTATGTAACATGTTGAATATGCCAGGACGACGTCAATTATGTTCAAAAATAAGGGTGAGTGATATATAATGCTAAAATGTCAAAAACTAAATACGAACATTCAAAATCCATCAAAAGAGAAGTATCAGAAGTGATGGAACAAGATCGTTCAGCTGAACAACATTCTCACTACTTCTTTCATCACAGACCAGAGCTCTGGCCTGAGATATGACAGATCTTCGGTCAATTCCGTGCGGTTCAGTGCAGATAGGAAAAACAGCTCAGCTACCGACATCTTGGGGCAAGCAGCTCAGCTAGTTCCCCTCGTTTACGGCAATTTAAGTCTTGACGGGATAAGGGTACTACAACCCTTAGGAATCTTAAGGCCCTGTAACATTTCTGTTTATATTTCATATTTTTATCGTATTCAGGAGCTGTATTGCCCATTTTGGTGCTGGTATACCTTAATACATTCCATTTTAATTTAATTCTGAAACGTGTGAGAACGACATGGTATCCAGAAAGTCGTCAGACAAACGTTGTAACATATCCTTTGGCGGTATAAAAGCACAGTACACGCGTGGCAAAGACATGCAAAAACGTTAGAACGCAATATGGTCGCATAATTCTCGACTGTTTTTAAGCTTTGTAAATTTAAGGGACATTCTTCTCTAAGGCTGTTAGAGAAAAAAAATACAATCTCACACTTGGTTAAAATCTTTGAAGTTTAGCTAGTTCCTCTCGTCTGCGACAGGCTTATGTCTTGGCAGAACGTCGATCATAAGCTAAGGATATTACACACCATAAGAATCTTACAGAAAAGAACACAATAATAATCACCATTGGTCACATAGTATGCTAAAATGTAAAGAACTTATACCAACATCCCAAATCCTTAATAGAAGTACCACAAGTAAATCATATCTCATATCTACAATGAATATGATCTAGACCATCATACAATAGATTGAATATGCCCCTACATGAGAAACATTACATACGCCATGCAAAGCATGACATTACGGCCCTTGTTCTACGTACAAAAAAATAAATTATTTATCCCCTATTCGGATTATTTCAGCATCCATTAATTGATTGTGTTGATTGAAATTTTTAGTTTGAAAGCTTACTGATTTGGCTATTGAGTAGGTTTTTGGCTCTATGGCCCCAAATGTAAGAAAGGACCTATATTTTTTGAGCCAATTTATTTTAAAACGAAGATATTTGACTTCTGATTTCTCTAACATGTCAAGATAATCAAAATGGATATTCCCTGAAAATTTCAGCTTTGTGGCTTTGCAAGTTAATAATGTACAGACTGATTTTGGTTGTTTATTTGACATCGTTAGGGCCCAATTTGTAGGATATGACCAAAATTGAGCTTTTTGAAAAAGATAGGCATTGTAAATTTTTGGCTCTATGGCCCTAATAAAAAGCAATTATTTACATCCGCTTGGCACTTTCGATCGGCCAATTACACATAAAGCCAGTCTTGAATATTAGACAACTACTACACAATAAATTTGCTCTTGGAAATCTGAAGTCTGTTTATTCGAAAATAATTCGCTATAATTTGTTTTATATCAATGAAAATGTATTGCGAGAAGCAACCGCTACATGTAATAAACGTCGTATACCGTTTCTAAAGAAACAGCTTCCTCAGGTTGAGGGCTGATAAACAACGAAACCATATATAAATACACATGAAATGATGTCTATACATATGTTAGATTAAAAGGTTGTATACTAACCTGGCCAACAGAATAAATTTTCTATATTCACCAAGTGAACTCGGGTGGTCACAATTATCAGTTTTAACGGTGAGTGTAAATTTTCAAATTTCAAACTCTCCGAATTGGGTCAGAAAAAAAATTAAAAATTTAGAATTAAATTCCGCTTAAGGCTGTTTTAAAATTTGGGAATGAAAACGGATAAATAATTTCTTAAAGTTTTTTTTCGTAATTAGTATATTATCATCATCAACATTGAACAGTGTCATCGATATCCAAATCTTATTTGATGAGATTGTGCAGGGGATATCTTTACATTCTGAAAAAAGAGTCTTCCAACACCGATTTCGATTTTTAGGTATTTTCTGACCCTATTCAGAGAGTTCTGGAATTCTGAATTTTACACCCATCGCAGTTTTAACGTTATTGTACCTTAAGTGCCGGGAAGGTGGTTTCTCTTGACCATATACCAAAAGAAAACAGGCATATGCAAGGTTAAGAAGACATCGTAATGCCGATATTGCATTTAACGTCACTCCATAAGTTGTTGGCACTAACGCATATGATAGTTTTCAAAGTTTTTTTTTATTTTCGATGGAGCTTGGTCCTCGGGTGAATCCGTAGAGAATTGTGCCCTCTAGAGTGTTAACCTGCTATAAATGGAACGAATTTTAAAGAACAAGAGATATATATCGATCTACCACGATTTGTGCCCTTCAGAATCTTTAGGAGCTTACAATTCGACTCGTTTCGAAGAGAGCCATATCCTACAAGAAACGCTACTATGATTGGTTTAAATAACCTCATTAGAACTAGACTGTGGTAGAATACAATTCAGAAGAAAAAATATCACACAATAAAAGAAACAAAATTGTAATCTAGTTTTAATAGAAATAAAATGGTTCCCACCTATACCTCGCTTCATATAGCTTTTATTGTATATTAAGAATACAATTTAATACATGTAGTTTTCTTAACATTGCTCATTATGGTTGGTTGGTAGAAGATGAGTTAACGTTCGTTTCAAGCGGATGCTGATAACGCAAGTTAGGTAGTTTGTGTTTGCTCATTATGAGAATACTTATAGATGGATTGCTATTCTTTAGACTTAATCTTAAGAATTATTTATGACCAATTACACCGGAGAATTTGAACAAGGCCCGTGAATGACGTAATGAATTTGTTTACTTCCGATCCATGAATTATTTATTTGGAGAATGAAATATGATAAAAGACAGGTAAGATGGCAAATCTATGATTTATGTATAAATAAATTTCTACAATTTTGCTTGAATGGCTTAGCAAATTAAATCAAAAGATAGAAATATGAAAGGAAACACGAGAAACATCACCGAGTAAGAGTATGCAGTCCAAAATGGCGTATTGTCATTACTGTATATTATGTCGAGAGGTATTGATTTTATGATGAACTTCAGAATCAGGTGTCTTTGATAATATACAAAAGTAATCACATTTAATTTACTGGGGGCAATATATACATAAAATGTATACATGAGTATGTACTATAATAAAATATTTTCAGTTAAAATAGTGTACAGTACAATACATCAATCATTGTAGGGCGATATAGAAATGTTCTAACCCTTACCCCATACATGTATATTAATGACATCAATTTTACCATATTTATGGATGGTTACACATGAATGAGTGGGTTATTTTACCCTTTTACTTGTCAGTCTATTTGAATTTGATATTTATAGACCTTGAAAACTATATCCTTAAAAATACTCGTTTGGATAGTCGAATTTTTGGCCTGCTTGAATCACTGATTAGTTTTTGTGGGAAAAAATTGAAATAAATGAAGTTTTACTGCCTTCTTTTCTGCACCTGATTGGGCAACGCCATGCAGTGTTGCGTGAAACTGTCAGGACAGCTGCATTAGCTTATTCTTCTCTTTCAATTTCCTGTCCAGGATCTTTAACGTGCATTCTGTAGCACATGGGGCCTCGGTTTATTTTCCCATCCAAACGACTAGACGCCTAACTCACTGAACCACCGCGGCCCCTAGTTGCTATGGAAAGTCATTAAATTGTCTTTGTGTATATATATATATGCATGGCACAGGGTAATAAATAATGGCCGAGAATGAGTATGAACATATCAACATAATGCTTTTTTTTATATTTTAGACTATTTCAGGAGAGAGATCACTTCACAGAAATACAAAGAATAACATTACAGTTGTTGGATAAAGGCATATATAAATAGTTGTACGTACTGTCATGACTCAAGTTTCTAATTTGGGATTTCATTTGTGCAGGGATTTACTGATAAGAGTCGATTTTAGCAACACCTGGTCTATATTAAACATAATATTATGGGCGCTGGGGATTATTGGTGTGCAGTATGTCGTAATAAAGGTAAGAATCAGCATCTTGAAGTCCCTGGACGTGACACTGGAGATTTTGATGTATTAAAAGCCCTCGAAACCCAAACGTCACGTGCTTGATTTTATCAGTCGCAATTATATTATGGATTCACCTTCTTGAATTTAATACAATATTATGTTAATTGTGGACAGGATTAGAAAAATCACCTGTTGTGTTTTAAGCATATATATTTGAAATTAATTAGGACTAGACAGATGGCTACATTCATTATGTATGGAAAAGGCGCTATTACTTTGTATGAATAATCCTTTAGAATGAACTACCCCGCCTTTGTGGACTGTAAATTCGGCTGAAGTCATTGTGTGTGTAAGGAGTATAATGGGCCAATACAAATTCATGACATAACATGGATATAGCCTCCTTAGTTAGACATTTATTGCATATCGTAATGATAATAAATGTTTAAATTTTCGTGTTTTTTTTATCTTTATTACTGAAATTGTCTTTGTAATTGATAAGGCTTTAATTTTTTCAGGAAGTATTTAAACTAGAACATTTAATGCATTTTACAGGTAATTTAATACAGCTGGCTTTGGCCAATACTTCAAAGTTCTTGGATTAAAGGGCCTACTGTCTGGAGTAGCAGAATTTGAAGTGGTGCGTTAAACTTAAACAGTTCTCAAGATCACGAGTGGATCTTATTCTGCTTTGTATGTGTTACAAATCCTACAAGTGGTTATGGCTTAATAACATAGATCATGGGAGAATTCGACTTAAGCTTTAAAATTATACTATTAGGAGATTGTGGTGTTGGTAAAACGCGCTTAATTAAGGAACTATCCAAGAAGAACTATACACCAGTTTCTAGTTGCTGTTGTTATTCGTTTACACCAAATTCGAACGTGGATTTAGAATTTCATCGCTATGGAAAGAGAATCAGTGTTAAAATAATAGATACAGGAGGTATGGTATATAACAAAATTCCTTTGTTAACTGATTGTAAAACACATGACCACACCCATCGTCATGTGATTTAATAATGAATTGATACTTGATACTACAGTTAGTAATATTAATATTATCCTCATATTTTTCGAAGTACTCCAGTAGAAAGGGTGAAGGATATGTGTCATTCATACAGTAAAGCGAATAGGTCGAAACTAGTAATCTCTCCCTTTCATTTGCATTTCTAAATTAATCCATTACGAGGGAGGATTATGCTATTAAAAGACTGTTATAGACCGTTTAATACCATAACATTTATTGCACAATACTTTTCCTCAATCATAAAAACTACCAAAGAATTATTATTTAATATTTCCTTTTGGTCTCAATTGGGCATAACAATAAAACGCAATTGTGTACTAAGATTATCTAAATTGTAATATGAATAGGTCTAGATATATAGTACAAAAGGGTCACTTGTAGAAAACCTTTAGTACATGAGGTCTCAAGTATAATTTGTTTTAACGATTTATTAGTTCTGACTTGATCAAGATTTAAAGAAATATTTACCGTATCACACGATGATGTACCTACTAAGCAAGATGATCTGTTGCCATATCAATAAGTGTAGATACGTATTTCAAAAGGGTCACTTGTAGAAGGACACTATATAATCTTAATTATTCTGGACTCATTTATTACAAAATATTGACTTAGGTATACTCCTTAAAATCCATAGCTATCTATTCTAATTTAAAATTTGTAGTAAAGATTGTTCAATCAAATGAAGAGAACAGAAATATCACAAGTTAGTTGACCTGGACTCAGGCTACTTGATTCTCACAAGGAGATATTAGTGCCCTAGCGAGTACCACAGAAGGTTGGACGAGAAGCCAATAAGAATATATTCGAAAAAATTGCATTACGTTTACTTAACGTAATATCATACCATTGTCGAAGTATTGACTCCTTTCATTTTGTTTATATTTTTCGGGGATACCCGACGAAAGATGTAAACCAAATTTTTGATCTTTAAGTTACTTACTTAAAAGAAATTTTAGCTAATGGTGATTGAATTTAAACAGTGGGTTGTAATCTGACATATCTTGATACCCCGAAGTGTATTATCTTAGGCTAATAATTCCCAGAGATTGATATGAGATGACACCACTTGAATTTTTTTAATAATACAAAATCTAATATTTCCCTGGAAAATCTTTGTTAAAAAAATGGAGGAAACATTTTTCATACATGTATTTGAATAGGCAGACCTCAATTTATCTTTCGTCCCCTTAAGATCAGCATAAGCAAACCACGTAAGCATTTAAAATCGCTGATGGGATTATCATTGCAAATCACATCTTGGAAGTAGATGTGTAGTATTTAAATGTGATTTTTAAAGAACTTTTAAGTATAACTTTGCCACTCACTCTATTCAAATCAATAATTTCTTCTTAACTTTTGGTACAAGCCTTACATTATATACCTGTATACCTTTCGTTTCATCTTGTTCAACAATTGTTACTTTGTGTGTAATTTAAAAATGGTTATAATCACCATGCCCCCAAAAGAATGTGTCGCGAAATTTGATATATCTAATTTCAAATTAACAAAATCACTATAGAAGTTATGCTAAGGTCATATGAGATATTTAAGTGCATATATTCATTCAGTCGTGACATAAAATATAATTTATTTTGAAGTGAAATATAACTTAAGACTTTGCATTTTCGTAGGTCGATTATTTATCACAGTGTTTGAAGTGTTAACTTGGTGGGAAAAATTGTCTCATGATGTTCTTAAAATAATCATTACACCAACTATGAACATTTATGTAAAATACAAATTAGACTTAACAATATAATAGCAAGAATTAACAAATCTGGATAAAAATAGAAAAAATAATTTTTCTCTGTTTAACAATTAGCAATTTATCACACCACTTTGAAAATCAAGTTAAATTTTGATTCGCATTTCATAAAAATTAGGTCTTGCCCATGACGTTAATTGCTTAAGGTTATAAAAACTACCGAAAGTTACCGTATAATACCCTTGATCCGATATATTTTGTAAAACGTGATTAGCTGGCAGTTGCAAGCGACTGGCTCATCCGATTTTTTCAGCGAGTCAGTTTTTAACTAGCTGAATTGGCTAGCAAAATTGAAAATCAGATGAATAATTTCTTAATTAAATGTATGAACATACTTTATACGCAACAGGCATCATATTCAATTGGTTTTTAATTCATTTGTCAAAAATATTCAATTGGTTTTTAATTCATTTTTCAAAAATATTCAATTCATATTTAAATTAATTAATTAATTGAGTCACAAACGTTAATCAAAATGTATTAGTATTAAATTATCATATAATTATGAAATCTATCATATAATCCAGCTTGAGAGGTCTAAGTGACGATCGTCTTTTATTCAAGACGAGGCCTGTGATAGAAAACGCTGCTTGCAGGCTAGCTAGTTATTCCCGAGGAAGTTCAGCAAGATGAGCATATAAAGGGGTTTTCATATGCATCATCTGCCAGTGCATATGTGAAATACTTGCGAACCTCAATCATATAATCACAGTGTCATGGTTCCACAAGAGACATTTCTGCTAACAGAGTTATTATCATATGGTACTGATGTAGATAATAAATATTATGTTTCTTAAGCAGAAAACAAAGAATGCATTAATCTTGGATCAAATTGGCACATTTTTTTGAAAAACAAGCTCACTTTAAAATTGTTTTATCTCTGGATAATCGTGTGCCCTTTTTAATAGGTGTAATTTCCAATGAATCATTTTCCTCACTAATAACTAGGGTTTGAGAAAAGCAAGAAGAGTTTTCAGTAATTTATCTTTTCATTTGTATGAAGAACTAGACCTATAACTCTTTCTCTTTAGAATAACTATGTTAACTTAACTTGGGTTTATGTTGATAACAAAGTGGCCAATGTTGGCTGACTTAAATCCTTGGTGGCTAACGGCGGCAGCTGAAGGGTCTATCGTAGAATTCTGGACTAGTTGAAAACTTTTAAATTTGTCGAATCATAGGAAATATTAGATCGAAAAATGGGTCATTTTGACTGACTTAAAATTGAACCCTGTTTTTTAATGTTGTTGGTTGAGCCTTGATGTTATAGATCACGTCTCTCATATAGTATTTAATAGTGGTTTAAAAACTGAAAAATGTGATCATAAGCTACTGAAGTGTTTCTGAAGAAGGCAATTAGCCGAAACGTTAACAAACAGGACAATAGTATATTGTATTTGTCTATTTCAGGTCAGGAAAAATATAGAAGTATGACGTCATCCTATTTTCGAGGTTGTGATGGTTGTTTATTGATGTTCAGTGTAAATAGGAAAGAGACCTTTGAACATATCATTACATGGTAAGAAGAAATTAAGTTCGCCATCACGGCTACCAATACAATTACTAAGGTCACATACCCACTGATGGACCGGAATCTAACTTGTTTAATCTTCCTCCTGAGTATGTTCCAGAATGGCGATGAGAGCTTTTGGATAGAAACTAATTTTGCGAATGTTACTTGGTCAAGGGTATGCTGGAAGACCGAATAACCGAGCACTTAGGTTTTTTATTTCCTTCCTGGATAATATGTTCTAAATATTTCAGATACCGTACCATTTAAGTTGTTAGCCTTGCGTCCCTCTCATGAATTTCATCTCTGTGCTAAATCCTTCAAAGATTATGTACTTATATATGTTAATAAAGAATTCAAGACCGTGGAAATGCATGATTGAATTTATGTGGCAACTAAAACTGAAATATTTGAGATAAAAAAAAAGTTTTTCAATTTTATTACAGTAGACATTCGATGGGCGTCTCTGATTCTCTCTACGTTAACTTTTCGTATGGCACAATTCTTGAAACAATTTGTAAATACATATCAAAATTCGAAATTTCATTGATAAACGTTTGTATAACCGTATAATATACTCCGGTCAATAATAACTCCGATTTTGTAATAAACAACAATCACCCTTAAATGTGTTCGTATTGTTAAATTAGTAAATCCATGTACATCCAAACAGGAAAATTGTGGCCTCTCATGGAAGCTAACTTTAAAACGATTTCTTTAACGATGACGCTATTTTACGCCACTAGCAGCTTGATGAATTGACGGTGTAAATTTGGTGAAAACAACATATGTATATATATACATTCATGTAACATTGACCTTTTTAATATCTATCATTTGAAAAAAAATTGAAACCATATTTTGAAATGTTATTTCACTTCAGTTGACCAAAGTTAATAAAATGTTTCTTTCTTACAGGTACGAATCTCTACAAGAATACTGTCCAGCAACAACATTCACAACAGTCCTGATAGGAACTCTGACAGGAACCTTGACAGATGATTCGAATTGCCAAATACCCCAAGAAAGAATACACAAAATGGCCGAACATATAGGAGCACCGTATATAGAAATGGATTTATTGAACCAGGAAAGCATTATTCACGGACTGGAAGAGGTGGTAGATATATTGTCCAGAAAATATACTTTTAAAAGACCTTTATATGATGATATAAAGCAGAAATCTATAAACTTAGAGAAAAGTGAAATCAAACCAAGTAAATCTCTATGTGGATGTTGAATGTAAAAATACGGATTAATTGCCCAACTTCTCACATCCTGCATGATGACTAATGCTCAATATGCATACAATATGACATAATGTGACAAGACCAGCTCTTTCAGACATTGGTAACTCTTGACTCGATTGTGTCTTCCAATATCTGTCTTCATGAGCTTAAAAGAGGTACAAGAAGTTAAAAGCTTTCCTTTTGGTTTCGTTTCTGTTGTGGTAAAACTACTTTTATAAGTTTAGAATTTCACAGTATAATTATTGAGTGTATAATGACATTAATTTAACCCAAATGCATATGATATTGTTATTTATTTATGTAACTATGGCGCAAAATTGACTTTCTGGGCCCAATTTATATGCAAAATGTGGTTATCAGATGTAACAGTTTCGATATCTTCAAACCCAGATCGTAATATGTTCGACATAGTATGCTTTTTTAATTTCGTGCTCGTGTTAAGCATATTATTCTCTTCTTGTGGTTTCATCATTAACCCGAAATTGTGAGTTTCGATTTCATTACAGTTTCGAAATAGCACTTTTTCAGACTAAACAAATCGGTTTCTATTAGTCAGTTGGGCAAATATCTATCTTCATAAGTCTATTACTTTTCATTTCATAGTGGTTGAATTCCATAATTCATTGGATTTTTATACGCCCACATGAAATTGGGGGCGTATATTGTCGTCACCCATGCCCGTCACTCCATCGGTCCGTAAATAATTTAGAAGACACAATTCTTTACAGATTTTGAGGAAACTTTTGTATGATTGTTGAACAAGGATGAACCCTATTGAAAATCAGAAAAATAGTTAGTATGTGAAATTGCCCTTGTTCTTAAAAATGCGATCAATTTTTAGCACGTAAACACTGTAGAAGGCACAATACTTGATGGATTTTGACGAAACTTGGTGTGAGTGTTTGTTATCAACCATGGATGAACCCTATTGAGAATCAGAAGAGTAGAAACATATTTAGCTTGAGTTATTGCCCGTGTTCTTAAAAATGCGTTCAAGTTTTAGCTTGTAAACACTCTAGAAGGCCCAATTCTTGACAGATTTTGATGAAACTTGGTAATATCATTCAGTATCGCCTCAAAAAGTTCAAAAGAAGTGTATGTCTGAAGGTTGAATATTTCATACTGTTACTGTACTGTCAAATATCAAAGCTGCCAGTGGGCGTTTATAATCTTGCCTGGCAAGCTATGTTATTATGATATTATTTTAATCTAGCTGCATGGTGTACATTGTAATTTATTAATTTAATGAGCTTAATTATAAGAGTTTTCTTAATATCATTCAGTCTTCATTAGCCCACATGGTGCAGAAAAGTTTTTAACATCATTATTATGTAATTTCTATAACTTGTTATTTGCACCAGTTACAATATGCTTCCATATCTTAAAACACAAAAAGTTCGTCGACATAGGTTGAATGTGGTAAGAAATGTGGAAGAAATAGTAGACGATTGTTTAAAAATAGTTTTGAACTGCCGTTCCTGACCTTACAAAATACTTTAAAATTATTTAACAAAACTTCTTAAGTTATAGAATTGTATCACCAATCCCTTAGTGTCAAACTTCATGCATTTCTTAGACCAATTAGAATCTGATGCTCGCATTCAGGTTAATATTTTATTTTTCGCTGTATGTGTATTTGCTATGTAGGAGACTTTGTATTTATTGTAAATATATGCAACAAACCTGTTCACATTTGATGTAAATAAAAAACTATTTATAAAATACTAGGCGATGTAAAAGTATACGAGGTGATATGGGTAAGTCATGCACGAATTTGGATTCCCCCGACCACGCTACAGACTGAAAATACACACAAGACTGTCTTCAACTTCAAATTAATACATCTACTCTATGTAAAATTTGGGTTAGTATCGATTGAATTTGTATATTTTGAAATATCTTTACCATGTATTTAATATCAGAATGAAACGTAAGATTTTACAATGTTTACAAAAATTGCTAAATCTGACTACAAAGGGAGATAACAATTCGTGATTTTGTTGAGCCGAGTGCATACTCCCTTTTAAGTTCAACACTTTTGGGGATAATGCCACATTTACAGAATATACTCTTTCATATCCACATACAGACATATTACCATATTTTAAAACCTATAAATACATTAATAAGAGACTTGAAAATTTAGATCCATACCATACATTAGGACTACAGAATATGATGGTGGTCTGGAATCTATAAGGATTTACAATATAGACGAAATATTTATCTCCCTTCAATGCAGTCATTTAGTCGTAAAACAAATATCAAGCTTATTCGTAATGTAATCCATATGCTAATGTATAATCGTATACTTCCCACATATGCATGTCAATTTTAGTCCCGTTTTTTAATTAAAAAAAAATGTCACTCTAAAACTAGTGATAGATGTTGAAATCTTAAATCTACGTATATGTACATTCAAAGCATCCCTAAATTCTTACAAAAATCTGACCCTGCGCAAGTCCATTTCAACCAGTTTTTTCCAAATTTTATCAGATTGTGTAATACAGATTACATATCATTAACTGTTTCGACATGTCAGACATATTAAGGCCCATTTGCAAGAATAAACAAGAATAAACGATCACGTAACAATGAAATAGGTTATAGTTCTCTGATGGCGTTTATTAAAGGTGATTTATAGACAACATAATTCCAATGGAAATCAAACTAACAAAGAGATCCTTTGGTCTTTTTTCATTCTGTAGAGCTGATGCCGAGCTAATCAATAATTATAAACTTGTATTCCTCCACATATATGAAGATTTAATAAGTGTATACAAAAATAGGGTTTATACAAATAAAGAGATTTAGAAAAGAAAAGTGAAGTTCAACTAGAACTGTTTGACATAAGAGGTATTGTATAGAGAGATAATGAAAATTGAATACTAAAATGTAAAATCTTTCAACGTTGTTAGCTAACATAGCTGGGATATATTTTAGACGTCCAACCGTAAACTGGATACTATTCAAACTTTGCAAATTCAATTAGAACATATAACATAAATCGTTATACCTGTTGTAGAATAAAAGTATTTTCTCTTGCATACTAATCGCATTGATCCCGATAATGAATAATGAATTGGTGATGTGAATGATTAACTTCAACTTTCACTTGAATCTCAATTGTGTGTATGTGTATAAAATGGTAAATATGAATAAAAACCTTACGAATGATTAATACTGCATGGATTTCTTCAGCCCGGATGTCGCTATCAAAGGTTTCTTTTTACAAAGTTTTCTTGGTCAATGTTTCTGAAGGGTATTTGACAGTGATAACGGAAGACTTTAGAAACCCATCCCATTTTCTTAAAAACAATGTTGGATTTTGATGGGAATAAAAATTGAGTTTGGGAATGATGCAATTTTGTTCACAAACCCACATGATAAAAACGAGGAGAAAAGCTAAGCTAAAAAAACGAGGAGAAAAGCTAAGCTAAAAAGCACTGCCTAAATACGCTTCAGTCCCTGTTTGATTTTTTAAATATTATCCAATGTTTAACAAAAATTATAGAGTTTTACTGCGTCCCTGCATCCTTTTGTTGATTTTAGAGAGCGTCCTAGTCAGGGTGGCTTCTCCTTGCATTTTTTAATGGTCCGAGGGGGACCATTTCAAACATTATTCAATGCTTTATAATGACTACGGACTTACTGTAATCCATAAGAATTATGTTATCAGTAAGAAATATGTTATTCTATTACTTTGTAGTAATGTTTTTGCATTTCAACACAATCTCTTAAAATGAAATGAATGGAGTTTTACGTTCTACCTTTGTGTACCTGATTGGGATACTGATGATTTCATCTGACGAGGGATCTTTCACGAGTACAACCTGTAGCATAAGGGGCCACGGTTTATTGTCATATATGACAATTAGACGCCTCAGACCTACATATCCGACAGGGAGACATAGAGTTGATCTATCCAATGGTATTACCTTGACCTATGCGTGTATGGAACCGTCAATCTCGCTGAAACATCGCGGCTCCGATACAATCCTCGAAACATTTACTGATTAGATAGATTGAACCTGGTTTCAGCTTGAGCTTTTCAGAAAATGAGGGGATTGAGTATTGAATTGATTTCGATTTGATCCGAGTGTCCATTCTTTTGGGTATACATATAAAAGTGTGCTGATGAGATCTACAGATTTGAAAGGAATGTCTTGTAACAAAGTAAGATCAAATTCTTTCTGTTGACATCTTGAAGAAGTTGAGCTGTAACCTAATTTAGACAGAGTTAATACTTCATCAAGATTATAATCCATAATGTCTGATTGATTCATACTGCCTTGCAATATTATAGATTTCAGTTAGTCCGTGTTTATACTAATATTTACTTTA
The DNA here is from genome assembly GCF_000327385.1 of Lottia gigantea. NCBI lineage: Eukaryota > Metazoa > Mollusca > Gastropoda > Lottiidae > Lottia > Lottia gigantea. The sequence goes on along the minus strand of NW_008710834.1, from coordinate 1,018,278 downwards.
TTTATTCAACGGATTCTGCCTTTTTCTTGTTTTATTATGCTAAAGCAAATAAAAAGATGTGATGAGTGGGGTTTAAAACGGTTTGTCTTCACTTGAAAATCCATGCCTTAAATCAAATATCAGTAAGCCTAATTCGGAAAAACCTCTAATATACTAAAGGAATAATAAAAAAGCACAAATATAAACACTTTTTTAAAAGTGCTAATTCAAAACGCAGAGTACAGTTTTCACGAATATGAGCTAAAAATATTTCGACCTACAAAAAAACGGAATACCACTTTATATATTAGCCAGCAAAAAAGAAAATAGCGCCCCAGCATCTCATTTTGAAGTGTTGTGCATTCCAACAAATCATTTAGGTTAGATATTTTTGATAAAGGAAAACCAATTTAAAGATCTCAGTTTTTTGTTATCTCAAATAGTTAACTTAAAAGTGTTAATGCAAAATACACATTTTGTGCTGTTCCTGTTCTCAGTAATCTATCTACTGCGCAAAGGATTGATGATTGTTTATTGGACGCTGTATTTCAGCTTACATGGTAACCATAATAAAGACTTTTTTCAAAAATATCACCAACAATGTAAATTTTATTGCCATAGGGTTATTTAGAATGCATTTAAAGGACGAAAGTTGAGAAATTATATATTAGAAAACCTTTGGGATATATTGTTTTACTTCAAGGACAATATATAGGCACAGCTTTATGAATAACAGGTTAAAATTTTTCTGAAGACGACGGGGAAACACATCGGAAGGTTGCTTAAAACTTAAACCAGTGATTGTTGTTCCATAAAGCTTTGCCTATATATTGTGCTTGCAATTGCTAAACGCCATTGACAGACTTTACTTCAAAGACGTACATGAAATGCAAAAATCAATAAAAAAAATTATAAACTGTAAAAAAAACGATCAAACAATAGCTTAATTTATAATGATCAAATGAAAAGAAAATAGCTTAAAGTGACAGTAGGCAAAATTTTCATAATCAAAAGCGTCGTAAATAATACCTGAAAATATCTATAAAGTATGCTATTTATATACTTGATTAAACAGAATTTGTTCTAAAAGGGTTGATTAAAAGCCGAGACTAATTGTGCAAATAAGCAATTTGGCCTAATTTTGGTTTTTGGCCTCATAAAGACTCGATATTGATAGTTGAAACCCTCAGAATAAGCAAGTAGGAGACATAATCCTCAACAATTAATTTGCTTAAATCCGTGCGGTAGTTTTCTAACATCTACCCAAAATCTTTACGAGCTTAAAAAGTTTACGTAGTTACAAAATTTACAACTGAATTATTTTAGTTAAACCAAAAAAATAATCCCTTTTTACAACCAACAAGTTTTTTATTTGATTTGTGCATTTGTTGATTATGTTCAAATAGAAAAACATAGCTTTAGTGCGATGAGTTAATTATTAATCCTTAAGCGACATTTAGGGGTAGAGATCACATTAACTAACGGAACATGTAGATTGTTGAAACGTAGTGATGTAATAAAACTAAGGAGTAGTATACCATAAAATTGTGTTCCGTTATTTAATGAGATAATTTTTGTACATCTACAACTATGGTGGCAATGATGCTAAAGGTTTCGAGATGTTGATGAATATTTTGGCCAAAAACTGTGGATGAATCTCATGCGGGAAACATGTGGTTCTTATTCTTTCTTATAGACTAACTCTTGCAGCAATATAGAACAGCAATTAATACCAATTGTTAAAAATAATGAAAGAGCTATTCAGATCAATCTATTTTATCACGTCTTTATATTATTCATACCACCAAGTAGTCAAAGGAGCCTCAAGTGGATGACAAACTCTTAAATAAAGAATTGAGTATATGAGAGAATATCAATTAAATGATTCTAAAATTATCTGGAGAGATATAAGAAGATTTGTTCATAACAAATACATGTAGTTGTAAGCAAAACATGCGCCAATGCCTTTCAGATGCGTTGATAATATCAACATTTCTTGTTTTAACGCCATGTTAGAGAATTACCAACATCAGACTGGCCAACCTAAATGACAGTATGACTGCAGGACAAGAAAACATTGAGGTACTTATTAAGATTGCCCCTGTCTACGGCTCAATCATACAAACTCAGAGCAAGAAGAAAATTGCGCTGGCCACATCTAGAGATGGCCACTAAGAAGGAAACAACAGAACCTGGACCAAACTCTCTCTTTTTCTTTCATTTCAGTGTCTCTGCCTCCTGTGTACAACAATTGTCAACCTTGCTGCTGAGAATGATGGAGAAATGTTGCTGAAGTGTACACAGCATGTTAGAAAAATTGGAAAAGTTATCCAAATGTTGGAGAAATGTTGATAGTGTCAATAAACCTTTAGTTAAATAGTAACATTTTACTTTCAGTCGGTAGCGAGTTGGATTGTAGTCTGTTAGGCGATTAGGTGCCGTGAGTTCGAAAAATTCTGATGCTTGTATCTGTGCTTCCGAAAGATGATGAATTTTTACTACAGCTATAAAGCTGTCATGACCATTCTACGTGATATCGGAAAAGATGTACAGCAGAGAATGCTACAGGTAAAAACACGTAACCAAACATCATTTCATCAACTAATCGAAGAACTATATTTCGTTTAAAATTGCATCAATAGCTTGTGTGTACATGATGAATGTCATTCAATAAAACATTTAAAGGAGAAAGTATACAAAATTGAAAGGTCTTAAAAGAACTAAATATTTGTCAAGCTTTTTTAACAGGCGTGGTGGATAAGGTGTTCGGGGTAAAGGTTTACATTAACATCTAAACTTATTTGACGACATTTGTCAGAAATTGAAATTCCTTTTATTCTAAATTGGACTTATCTCCAACCTCCAGCCTTGACCAATAGATGATCTATAGCTGGTCATTAAAGCTGGTACTTACTGCTTATAACCTTTTGTAAATGGGCCATAACAATACTGTCAGGATGAACACTATCTGGTAAAGCATTGCGACTCAATGACCTACTCTGCAATAACTGGTATGTATGTTCTCCCCTATCCTAACCAATGTGAAGACAAAATGGCCGCACTGATGACTATATACATGTACTGATCATATTTTTGTAAACCGTTTGTATGATGGGGTTTGTACTAATCGTATTTACTTGACTCTTACATTTTCGGAATAAAATAAATTTCGAAAAAAAATAATTATATTAAACTGAATGAAGTATCCACTTGAAAACGTCTGGTTTTAGTTCAAATCAATTCATATAGGTAAAGAACCCTTAAAAACAAATTCTCAATCCGACGAAAAAAGGACATACGTGATTTAAAAAAAAATCTACTTTGAAATGAATAATTGTGATAACTAGATTCTGATAAACAGGAAACACAATGATGTGTTTTATTATTAAACTAGTGAATATAGGATATGAATATCATGAACGTATGTTCTAAACAAACTCCATGGAGATGGAAGCAAGACTTTACCATTAACAGATCAAGTGAGGTCTGTTTTTATTCAAAACATACATACATCGATTTATGAAAAGCCAAAGTTTATAATCGAACACTCATGCAAAAATCCGTTACTTCATAATTGTGCTTGCTTGAACTTTGTGAAATTTGTATTTGTCAATAAATTTTGTACCTCGCATAATTATAAATGGCTGTTTCAATCGATTCTACTGTTTGGATTATGGATTTCTTAAAGCATCTACAGTTAACTTTGAAACATAAACTAATGTGATACTTGACGATAATGCTAGCCCTTTCCATGACTTGTGTCACAAAATATTTTCATATTGTAGTGAAATATGGACATTATATCGGTAAATAATGAATTCAGTTATGTGCTATCTTCTTCTTCATGTATTAAAGAAATATTAATAAATTGCAGAAAAACAAGATCCGTTCGTCGAGTTTTAATTACAAAAATCAATTTAGTGTACAATGCGCGATTCAACAAAACAAATTTGAATTCAATAGTTTTAAGTTTCATAAAACATGAGTTTAAATCCCTGCAACTGTATGAATAAAACTTTGAAATGGATCATGTGAATGGCAAGTCATATTATGGGGCGATACTTTTGTTTAGTTTAATAGGTAAGTGTAACAGACTGAATTAATCATTTCTTTTCTTAGCGTTTTAATGTCAAAAGGAGACAACAATTATCATAGCATACTTTATGTTATATAAATCATATCAAAAGATACAGAGAAGGCTTTGTAGCTTTTAGATGTGAATCGGTGAAAGATTCGAATCTAAGAATCCGCGATGGAATATTAAGATCGTTCGGTTGGGAACATAGCCTAGAATATCAGAAGCTGCTGACGATAAAGATTTCAGTTGGAAGTATATACTGTTCATTTCTTGTGGCGAATAATATATTATAGGGCAAACATTTTATTATAATTTCACCTAAGGGATGAAAACTGTGATTATTTCTAGGGAAATATAACTCTCCAAATACATTTTATATTTTGATAACTATAATTGGCTATATTCTAATAGAGAAAGCCTTGCCAAATTAGTACAATCCAAACTTTATTGTGGAAAATGCACTGGAAGGCGTTTTAAGAATACAGAAAACAATTCAGTTTTTTTTATCATAAAAGAGCATTATTTATATGGTTAGTTTTGGGAGCGCTCAATCCTGTTTGTGAATCACGTTTTTCGGGGAATATCTGCTGTCATAATGGAAAAACGGATGTACAACTAGCCGAAAATCAAAATTTTTTCTGTCGTAGTTTGAGGACAGTTAAAGACGTTAAATCCAGACCTAGGCTTTACCGAGTTTTGGTTGTTAAGGTTGTATAATGGCTTTGGTTGTCAAAACAATATGCAAAAAAAAAGGTATTCATAAAAATATTAAACTAATAAATACAAGTTAAATTAATGAAAAACAAAGTATTTGGGTTTAATCACTGCTAGGTCCGCAGTGAACACATAATGATTGAGTAAAAGCATCTCAAGGGCTTATGAATCAAGAGATATCGCTTAAGTGGTTTTATATGTGTATTCCAGGAGCAAGTTTAAATAGCGTCATAAAACCAAGAGAATTGACCCTAGGAAATGAAAATAGAAACTGGATGAACGCCGAGAAAGCGTGTCAAGAAGATGGCCTTCAACTGTTATCCTCCATAACCAAAGATAACATGGTGGATATTCGCACCTTAATGAATTTGTGGAATGATGATGACATCTTGTAAGTATTGTTTAAGGAATGATTAAATGTACGGGGTTATCGATACCATAAGTTGCCGTAAACGACGGTGTATCAAGTCGAAATTTACTGCACTTCGACATGCGATTGGTGACACCAATTTTATTTTTAGATCATATACCCACAAACTGAATTTATAACTGTAGATTCTAAAATATGTGCGAGGGTAAAGGGATTAATATCTGGGAGTTTATATTCGGAAAATGCTCAAATAATGCGTTTTGGGTTTCGGGGAAGGGATGGTTTGATTCTCCCAAATGCACATGCCTAGGGTGGAAAATACTTTGAGAAATTGGGATAAGGGGTCTGGATTCTGGAACTGGACGACCCACCCATGAAAGAAGCGGTGGCAGGAACTATTGCACAGTTGCAGTGTTGAAATTTTGCAGGCCCCGACACAAAGTTTCGTCAAATTCTGTCAAGAATTGTTTACTTGTGGAGTGTTTATATGCAATTGTGGACTGACGGGCGGACGGACGTTGGTGACGCCAATAAATGTCAGGGTCAACTGTGCAGAGCGTTTCTGTGTACAACCAATCCAATAAAAATAAGATTAAAATTTGGTTTCGTTAATTTTATTTATATATTTTATTTTATTTTTTGCTTGTCTCCTTTGTAATGTAACGAGATTTATACCAAGGTTGCGTCCTTGTAGGTAGGTACATGACAAGTTAAATTTGCCAGTGGATGTTGATATCGCAAATTTGGTAGTTGTTATTAGTCGTAGAAGTTGGTACTTGGATCGGTTCAAATTAGATGATTCTGTGCTTTTGGTTTAGTAGTTGATAATTAGTGAGCTCAGGTCGAATGACATGGTGTGGTGTGAGTTACTCGACCTTCTTCATTCTTCCAAATTCGTTGTGATCATGGTAATTCTTGTTGATCGGTAGTGGAATGGTATTCGTTGGTTTTGTTTGGTAGATTCACGTCCTGGTGAAGTTTCAAGCTATCTTTACCAGACAATCGCGCTTAATTAAGTTATTATTATTATTGTTACACAAAGGGTACACAAAAGAAAATTGTGCTAGGTTGGACTTTATCATTCACGATAATCGACCATATTCTTTGGAATATGTACTACTTTTAACATAGCCAATAAGTCTTTCCGTTTGATATTCCATCAAAACGTATCGAGGGTGTTTAGACATAGGGTTACTTTGGTGATGCCTTGATTATGACGTTATTGGTGGCTGTGAATAGAGGTCTTGCTACATCATACTTTTTTTTTATTCAAATTGCGAATCAAATGCTGAAAAGTGACACCAGTAGCAAATACCTCGATACCTACTATATCTCAAGTAGAATTGTGTTCATTTTTCAGGAAATCGTCTGTATGGGTTGGTTTGACCCGTCATAAAGGTGAACTCGGTTTTAAATGGGACTCATGCTCTGATGTCATACCCAACGATGAGCTACCTTGGTCACTAGCTTTTCCACTGTCATCTCCCGTGGAGAGGTGTGTTATTATTGATAAACACAATTTCAAATTAAAAACGGCTTCTTGTTTTAATCAATATCAATATATCTGTGAAAGACCTAGAGGTAATTGAATATATTTGTTCTCAACAATTTAAGTCCTAATTATTTTTGAAGTGTCCATTGCGATTCAACACCGGCTTTTAAACACGAGGAAAGCTATTTTCTTGTTTCCGGACAAAGATTTAACTCCAACTCTATAGTATATGTTCGAAGGAGGGTTTCATTTGTGGTCCCAATTAATTATAATAATCGCTATGTGGTGGATTGTTTGATGTCGAAGCAATAGGCGTAAACAAATTTATTTGGAGAAATTGGCTGGGCCACAATTTATTAGCATGTCGCAAAGATGGGATACCTATAACCATATGCAGTCCAGAGGTATTGGTAACAAACTTTGACATTTGATTAATGTCTTTATTGGTATAGTATTCTTTTAAACCTTTTTGTAGATAAATGTTGGTTTGATATACATTTACTACGAGAGACTACAGAAGCTAAACTGCACGAAGGGACTTTTAGTAGAAAAGATTGTGAAGATCAGTGCAGAAATTTTCGTCTTGGTAATCAAGAGTGTGTTCTGATAGAAATAAAGGGAGGTGAATGTTATATTGTAAAATCTGATAAGCAGTATATTGATGATACTCCGCATTTTAAGTCTGCAACCAGTGCATACACATTTGTCGAGGTGAAAAGATGCTTAGCACGTGAGTATAAAACTAATCTATTATTTGAAACACACCTGTGTATACTTTTGTTCATATTCTGCTATTTCACGTCTACTAGGATTTTAAGACATTCATAAGACAGTAATGTTTAGAATCCAACAATTAAATGTTATGTGTTGTTACAAATTTAACAATTAAATGTTATCTTCAGAAAGAGCTCGACCAAGTTCATGTTATCAGGAGCTTTATTCCTGTAAACTTAAGATGATTTTAGTGTTGCAATCATCTGATTGATTAAGCACTAAAATTTATTTGGAATTTAGTTTTAATTTCTAGAATAAGGCCACAAGGTAAATTGCAAATCCCAAAATTGTTAGAGGAATAACATCATAGAATTCATTGGAATAGTGCAAGTTATTTGTATTGAAATTGAATTAACTTAATTTCAGGATCCAATAGACATTCAACTATGGATCATACCGCATATTACTCACTTCCACCAAGAGAGCCTTGTCCATCTTCATCATCAACTTCCGTGACCTCATCAGATTTACCCTACAGCAGTCCTGTATCAGAGTCGGTATCAGCGTCTTTAATGGATGTGGCATCATATACCGAAACGAGCAGTGAATATAACCCGGTTATATATTTATCATCGACTGAAATCAACGTTTTGTCCTCAACAGAGATTTCCGTGTTTTTGACGGATGACTTCTACCAAACAGAACTCAAAACAAGCACACATTTTAGTGATTTAAATACTGAAAGTGAATTGACAGTCACATCAAAAATACATTTCGGCAGTATTGATACTGGTATTGAACTGATAATCCAAGCTTCGGACTTTATAACTCTCAGTTGTGATACAACCATCAATGACTATAGTACTGATCCAATTGAAACTTCGCTACTAACAAGTGAAGATGCACATGGAACATGGTCGACTTCGGATACCGACTCGCGCAGCAGTATAATGATACTATCGTCGCTATCACCTTCAATGCCTTTTTCCGCACCATCAACTGACATGGATATGGAAACCGTTCTACCATCTGTAACATCTTCTACTCCATACCAACCAATCTATTCAGTAACAAGTAAGAATTAATTCAGTTTCTTGTCAGCTGACCCACGTTTATATTAATAATGCGTATACTTCATTACCAACGACCTTACTGTGGAATAATTTAGATTATTATCCTCGCCTACAACTCAAAATGAGCCACAAAGTTGTTTTACCCAAACTTCGTTAATATCAAATATATGGCTTCCGCAAGGTTTTTAACCCTAAGCCTTGAAGTTCCATTCTGAGAACTCTGAGAGATACCGGACACATAATTTTATATTGTTTGCATTTTCCCACATTACTTCTAACATTTTTGTTTGTATGCAAGCATCTCAAGTCTGTGCGAGTTCTTTGTTTCAAATATTTGTACAATCTTCTCTTTAAGAAAAGGTTGTTGCTTTTTTAAAACAAACAAACCTTTGTTTTAAATTTGAAATTTTCTGTTATACTGTTTAACCTTTTGTTCTGTTTAATGTTTTGCTTTAAATGCCACTTAGTGGTGCATTACCTGTGATAATGGTTTTAATATTATTATTTCTGTTAATTTTTTTTTGTTGAGTTTTGATTTTAATGTTTTATAGTTTGTGTGGACTTTACATTCAAGAGTTCCTGCACCTCAATACATTTCATTGAGCAGCTATGACTCTAGACACCTGATAGTGATACCACTTTTCATTATGAAATACTTCCTCACTTATGATTGACATACTTCCTCATGTAAAAAGTTCATTAGCTGCTACCAATATTTCTTTAATATGTTGTTACGGATTTCGTCTTACGGTGTGGATCGCCAGTACTTGGTTTATTTATTTTAACATTTGCGACTGCACTTGTTAACCTCACCATTGAGTCCTCAGATGCTATATAGACCCTTTTGTTGCTGATGCTCTTCAACGCATTTCATTTCGGGAAAATATCATAGTGTGGGTCTGCTTTGGTAATCAATACCGGGGAAATGGTTAAAAAGTATCTTTTAACGACTGTTTTCTAAATTATTTTTCAGATCCCAAGTTTAATTCATTATGTCGATGTGTCTGTTTAAATAACGACTCTAGTACTACTGGATTCACTCAAACAAAATTGGCGGAAATTCGGAAAAAGCTTTTTGTTGACACATCAACTTTGTCATCAACCAGGCGGAAGTTGACAAGTGCTGAGGATCACCGTCCTTCCGCCATAATAACTGGTCAGCTTGGACTAGTGGTATTGATTTTGGTGTTCTGTTTCTTTTTGATCCTTGACGCACAGAGATTCATTGTGGCCATTTACGAATTTATGAAGAGGAAAAGCACCAAAACAGTCGTACCATCATAGATAAACATTTCTGTATGTCCAGATGTTAATAGTGAAATATTTTTTATGTAAATATATTATTGATTGTGAGCAGTGCCAGTCTCTTGCAACTAGGATACCAATAAGGACAGGCAGACCCAAGGGGGAGGGGGCGGGGGACCGGACAACTTTCGAAAAATGTGGCAACTCTGTGGTGGCGTCTCATGAAGCTTCGCACATGGTTCCCCGAAGAATATTTTCGTAAAACTGAATATATGTGGTGCACATACTTGGACGAAAACGTAAATAAATCTTATTTTTAAATTTTGTTAAGAATAAAGTGGGGTTACAACTGGGAGTGGAAACCACTGTCTAAGGGAGGGGTAAAATTCTCCCATGTACCCCCACTGGCGCCGCCACAGATTGTGAGGGTATACTTCTTTATTTTTTGCAATAGTAGGAATACGTTTATGAATAGTCAACAATACTTTTATATAATATTCATCTGCCGAACTTCTTATTGCTTCTACACATGATGTTGGAAACCGTTGTTTTTTTATGATATTTGATTTCGGGGAAGGGAGGGTTTGATTCTCCCAAATGTACAGGCCTAGGGTGGAGCAGTCACTTTATTTAGAAATTAGGATTAAGGGTCTTGATATTGGGTTTTCTTCTGTTCTTATTCTGATCTGAAATTAGAAAAAATAACTCGCCCGATGGGCGAGAAGTATAGTATCTGTTATGTACTGACTGTTTTTAGTTTACTATGAACAATATTATCATTTAAGTTCTTATTTTTTGAATATGCAACTATCATTTTCTGCTTATAGACATGGGGGAATTTCTCTTGAAGGCTCTTATAGTGGGCATGAACTATCTTGCTTGCTCGATTGCTGGTTGTATTAAACGGGACAACAAAGGGTGCTATGCCTACATTATGATGAATATTTAGTCCTATAGGTCTTGCTGTATTCAATGTCTCAATCCAATGGGCCTCCCTAGATTGACGGAATTTGGTAGTTTCATCTTCGGGCAAGTCAATTTCTATACGCTCAATTGGGATTAGGGTGAGATCGTCTATTGAATGGTCGTCGAGGTTGAAATGATTAGAAACAGGCTTGTCTTTCTTTAATTTGATGTCTGACCTATGAGCATTAAAGCGAGTTCGTAAATTATTCTTAGTTTCTCCTACATATTGTTTGGGGCATTTCTTGCATGAAATTAAATATATTATATTCGAATGTTCACATGTTAGATGTTCCTG
>NW_008710834.1:920042-1006765 GCF_000327385.1 Lottia gigantea | reverse complement strand
TTGACAAAATCGGTTGTGTCTTTAAGGTAGGCGCGATGTTGGCATGCTAGAGGTAGTAAGAAATGATCAATGTATTCTGACACTGCATATGACTCACTACCACAGTCAGATATAATAGGGCGGCCTTTAGGGATTTTATTCGAGATAAACCACTCCTTGGTTGGATTCTTATGGATTTTAGGCAAAGTGTACAAATGTCTCTCGCGACAATCAGGTTTGGCAGACAGATAGTCATATTGTTTCTGTTTGAGATAACTAGTTTTGACTAAATCGGCAAGAATGTTATTAATCATGTTAGCAGTTTCTTTGAAAATTGGTTTCGGTAAAATGGCATAATGTTTAGGATTATTCAGTTGATTCTCTGCTTCTGAAACGTAATCCTCCCTATTCAGAATGACACAACATGAACCTTTGTCACTCTTTTTAATAACAATGCTATCGTCTTTCTTAAGTAAGTTTAACGCTTCACGTTCCACTCGTGTGAGATTAGGCTTTTCGTGTGTTATGGAAAGGTTCACTGTTTGGCTATTCATACTAGCAAATGCTTTCAATATTTCAGAATGGATGGCGGCCTGAGGGGGTGTCCACGTGGATTTAGGAATAAACATTGTTCTAGCACCACGTGGGGGGTGGTTTCGAAAAAATATGTGCAGCTAAGATTTCGTTGAAATCGTTCAATGGATGGTCGGAGATAATTCAAGTTAGCTATCTTTGGTGTGGGAATAAACTTAAGTCCACGGTCTAGGATTGAATGCTGAAGGGGTGTGAGAATTTTGCGGCTCAAGTTAACTACAGTTTGGCCTAGCGGTGGCCTCTCAGTATTTTTATCCCCAGTAATTAGTTTAAAGACTTACTCGATGCTTGAAGCTGGTGTATCCAAAACAAATAAATGCTGTTTGCTGTTTCTGGAGACCAATGAAGATTATCAACTGTTTCGAATTCTTCTTCGTAGGTTGGTAAGATTGTTGCGCTGTTGATACTGGACTCCATCATCATGTTGTTGAGGGTGCTGAGGTTGTGTTGTGCTTTCTTCGAGATTTTATTTGAAATGGGTATACATGTGAAGAGGATCTTGGAGTTTGGGAAGGTTTTGTTGGCTGTGGCGATTAATTTCTGGGCTTGGTTAAAGGAGGTCTTTGGTATCTGATCACGGTTGTTGAGGCCTACATGAAGAATAATGGTAGTAGGTTTGGGATCATGGTCGTATGATTCCAGGATTGACTGTATGTGATGGATTTGGGCACCGGGGTAAGAATGTATTTCGGTGTCTGAACTGGTTTTGGTAATTCGATTCAGGTTAGATGATCCAATTATTAAGGTTGATTTCTTTAGAGCAGGTAGTTTCCATAATGATTTGTCCTTGGTTTGGTGATAATACGGTTTGGTAGCGGATATAATAATGGTCGTCGACGGTGTGATTGGTACTGGTTTGGTAGTTGTTAGAATTGTAGCATTGGGAACGGACTGGGATCTGGTTCGAGGAGGGGAAGGTCTGGATACATGTCTCGACTTGGATGGAGACTGAGGGGTGGTTTGCTGGTCCAAAAACGCACAGAAGGAAGAAAGGTTGGCGGATCCTGGATCACGTGGTGAAGATTCAGATGGTGTGGAAGGGGAAGACGAGTCTGAAAGTGAAAAGAGAAGGGGTGTGCCCTCTCTACGAGAGCGTTTACCTATGTCTGCTGGACTAGGGGTAGGTGAACTTCGGGCTCGTTTAGGGGTTTGGTTCGGCAGCGTGGTAGCTCTAGATGGTGCAGGTGTAGTGTCCATTTCAGTTGGTAGAGATATGGTTACTCTGGTTTTGTTTTTGTTTCGTTGATTGTTTGGTAGAATTTGGAAATTACAGCTTGAGTGAGACGTTTCCCATAGGAGCGACGGGCCCAGGACAGGGCATGAGAAACGATGCGGTCGACGGCAGGTGATGATAAAGACTTGGTACGAATGGTGGTCAGCTTCTCTTGAAGTGTGGTTTGGTAATGGTCGATCAGGACCTGCGTAACCTTACAGAGCCATGTCCGATTGAGGGATCTAATATTCGCGTCGACAGCTGATGTTTTCATTGCTGGACGGATAAAACTATCCAACTCAGAGACTTTGCGTTTGAAGGTAAACGCTGGTTGGCCTTGCTGTTGAAGGGTAAGGGTTGCCAAATGATGGATGCACTGCAAAACTTGGAAGATCACCTTCACAAAGGGTTCTTCCTCCTTATGAGTGGGGACTGGTTGGCGTCGGTGGGCTGGTAGTCGTTTCTGTTGTTGGTCAGGTCGATGGTTACCTCTTGATTGGTAGAGAGGTGTGTTGTAGGTAGGTCGGCGATGGGGTGGGATATAGCTGGATGGGTTGGTTGGTGGTCGGCGATTGGTAGGTGGTAGAGGTCGATGGAAGACAGGGCCGTTGTAGGGTACGTGATATTGGTTTGGTTGACGATTAGTGTTTCTATTTCTGGCTTCTTGCCAGTGGTTGTTGTAGTTGGGGAGCATAATGAAAATAACTTGGGGTTAGAAGGGAATGTACAGCGGATGTAACAGGAGGAAACTGTATATGCTAGCGTGAAAATGTTGGGATCAAATTATGCAAATAAGTCAAACTGGGTTTGGGGATATATAAAGCAAGATGAAAAATGCAAAAAATATATATTTAGGTGAATCTCGTTTGTGTCTGCTCTTCCACGAAAGTATTATGGTTTTGCCGACTGGATTTATAATATCAAACAAGCTTGAGTGTCATCATCCAATCAGATTCATTCTCCTTTCAAGTGCATGATCTCCACGTGATGTATAGTGGAAAACGAGAATTTCTCCGCACACGGAGAGTAGATATATTGCAAAAGACCCAGACTATGCTTTTAGTAAACAAAAATATTTTCATCAACACCACACTATTAACCTAAAATCAAAACTAGATCCCCAAACTAGTGAGCTTTTAGATTAAGAATTTGGTGTGTCCGTAACATATATTGAACAGTAGAAAATATGACTTTTTGTAGAAAGTTATTTATTTGAAAACAACATGCCTAAGATTAATGTATAGAGCTACTGCTGATAATAGACCTAATACTGTAGTATGATGTTGTCAAATTTCGTCACCTTATCTGACCAAACTTTTACTATACGCCACGATTTGATACTATTAATACAGAAAGAAAAGATAATTGGTGATTATATTCATCTTATCCACTTGATAAGTCACTTGTAAGAACGACATGGAAACAAATAGATTGTTAGCCCCCATGATCTTGACATTGTGAAGCATGGAAATATTAGCTTAAAATTGGCAGCATATTTATTAAACACAGGCATACGTAAACATAGCTTGCCAAGCAAGGTAATATACGCCCACTGGAAGCTTTGATTTTGAACAAAAATATAAATATTTAGCAGTACAGTAGCAATCACCAGTATGAAATATTCAACCTTCAGTCATACACTTCTTTTGAACTCTTTAGGGCGATACTGAATAATATTGAGTATGAGTTATTGCCCTAGTTCTTGAAAACGTGTTCAATCTTTAGCTCGTGAAAACTCTAGAAGACAAATATTCAATCTTCAGTGCGGTAATGAATAATAAAACCAAGTTTTTTTTATCAAAATCGAGCAAGAATCATGCCTCCTAGAGTTTTTATGAGCTACAAATTGAACGAGTTTTCAAGATCAAGGGCAATAACCCATACTAAATATTTCTAGATTCTTCTGATTTTCATTAGGGTTCATCCTTAGGTGATAACCAACACTCAAGCCAAATTTCGTTAAAATCCGTCAAGAATTGTTCCTTTCTCGAGTGTTTACAAGCTAAACTTTGAACGCGTTTTCAAGAACAAGAGCAATAACTCATACTAAATATTTTTCAGTTTTTCAATACGGTTTATCCATGGGTGATAACCAACACTCATGCCAAGTTTCGTCAAGAATTGTGCCTTCTAGAGTGTTTACAAACTAAAAATTGAACGCGTTTTCAAGAACAAGGGCAATAACTAATACTAAATATTTTTCAATTTTTCTGATTTTCGATAGGGTTTATCATTGGGTGATTACAAACACTCACACCAAGTTTCGTCAAAATCCATCAAGAATTGTGCCTTTTAGAGTGTTTTACAAGCTAAAATTGAACGCGTTTTCAAGAACAAGGGCAATAACTCATACTAAATATTTTTCCTTGGGCGATAACGAACACTCATACCAAGTTTCATCAAAATCCGTCATGAATTGCACCTTCTAGAGTGTTTACGAGCGTTTTAAGAACAAGGGCAATAACTCATAGTAAATATTTTTCGATTCGTCTGATTTTCAATAGGGTTCATCCTTGGGTGATTACAAACAACCATACCAAGTTTCGTTGAAACAAGTCAAGAATTGTGCCTTGTAGAGTGTTTACGAGCAATTGTGGACCGACGGACGGACGGACGGAAAGAGGTGACGACAATATACACCCCCATTTCATGTGGGCGTATAAAAATATAACCAATACAAAATGATACAAACGGATACAAAGTTCAAATACTATATGTTAAACATATATACACCGAAATCTAACTCCCTGCATTTAAAAGACAAAGAACTGTGATAATAGTTACCCTAAGTAATGCTACTGAGAGGGTGGAAGAGAAAGACACTAGTGATGTCTAACGTACTTGGCGGCAAGCGCGAGGCACGAGGAAGGTGAGAACGAGGCATGGCCAACGTCGGCTCATGCGAATACGCCGGTCAAAGGTCTAGGTCTTCAAACAGGTTTAATAAAATCATCACTTCAAAGAATAGAAAAAATTACAAAAAACGATTAAACCATGTGTAATTTCAAACGAATTATAGATTGATAATCATATAGTCATCTTTAAATGTCTAGGCTTTCGTCCTTTAATGAATTTCATTTGAACCCTGAATAACATTTTAATAATCAATTATTGCGAGACAAATTTATCATTTATCAATAGTTTAAGTCGCTTCATCAATCGAAATTCTCAATCGAGCCGAATATTTTTGAGAGGATTTAGGGAAGATGTGTTCCAAAAAGTATGTCATTTGAAATTCATATAATGGAACAATCACATTATCATTGCCTTCGCCTGAACAGGCTTCACAATAAGAATACAATTCATTTTTTTAATTAATTTTTAATGAGAAATGTTTTTGCATAATGATACTGTTCGTTCAATCAGAGCAAACATTGTCTCTGGAGTCCTTCGTGATATTGTTGCGATCAACTGACTAAGTTTGTCTTATTCCCCTAGAGATTTTGAGTCAGATGAACAAAACAATTGCGAGACTGATTTAAATAACAATGTTTTGCTTTCATTGTTTAAATTGGGATTTTAAGGCTAGCTTACTGATGATGTCGTAAGGATGGTTTACACAGGAAAACTTCTTCCTTATTTTTTTTTTACCTGCTGTAATACAGTTGCAACTAAAAAGTTAAAAGCTATTGCCTGTCTAAGAAAGTTCCGCAATCGGTCACAACTTTCAGGATGTTACCTTTTTCAATGGCAACAAAACAGCTTATTTCTGAAGCTAAATTTAGCGATCGACTGAGATTTCTGGAGTCTGATGAGCAGAACAAGTGTTGCTAATAAAATGAAATGAATGGAGTTTTACGTCGTACTTTTCAGCACAATGTGGGCTAATGAAGACAGGGAACGCCATGCAGGCTGCTGTGAGGGATATTTTGGCAGAACCCCGGCAGTAGCGTGCTCTTTTTCGATTTCCAATTGTCTAAGGATCTTTAACGTGTACAGCCTGTAACACACTGAGCTTCGGTTTATTGTCCCATCCGAGAGACTAGAAACCAATCAGAATGGTCTGATATACTCCATTAATAAAAACAGCTGATTAATAAGTGTATGGAGAAAACGAATCTAATACAATTGGTTACACTATTGACAATTATTCTTGATTCACAGTTCGGTTACGAAATCTTACACTTCATCAATTCTACATTAGTTTGACGTCAATAGTCGATATTTGTAAAGAAAAACAAAACAACTTATAAAATCTTTTTATATAATACCTACTTTGTCATGTGCATTTTTCTAAAACATGACATAGTGTTATTCCGAGTTTAAAGACTTAAACGACAATATCATTTAACCTCATGCAAGATGTAATCGTCTTTCCCTGGAGAAAGATGGTACCCATTCATTGAAATATCATTCATTTGTTTCCACTTCCTTCAAACTTGGTTCAAGAAGTTTGCCATGTTTGAACATCACTGGTAGGTTGCTGGAGTTTAAGGGTTGAACGAAGTCACGGATAAAAATAAATTGGCTGTCTAAACAAACAAATACTGACTACGTAAGATATACGACTTCTACAATTTAAGAGCCATCTTTTATCGCGGAAGTTTGATTGGATTGTTCGTTAGTAAATACAGTTAATCGGAGTCCTCTTCTGATCACGTGATCTTCACAGATGGAGGATTAATGTCAGACATCTTTTGTAGTTTATAGACCCCAAAGGAATTTGCGCCAAGAAAAGCTGCGCTGTGTTCTGCATTTTTTCGACGCGGTTGGATCTGCTTAAGCTGTCCTAGAAGGTCATCTCGCAGGTGTTCTATTGGGTTTAAATCCGAACTGAGTTGATGGCCTTTCCTATGCTGTTAGATGTCGTTTCGGAGTCTTATAAATTGGGGCACAATGAGGTCGGAGAATCTGATGTAACGGGCGGCTTTGACTCCATGGACTCTGTCTGGGCCAATATTCTGAAATACAAAAGGTTCAATTTTCCTACTTATGCCGGTTGCACCCCATACCTTGGTAGTTCCCATGGTTCAAACCACACACTGTTCACACTTTTTTTCGCCACACTTTTACGATGGGATTACATTACCGACTCTCATATAAGAACACATGGACACTGCTGATGCCGCCAATATTGTCTTTTGTCTATACTCAAGACGTTGCTGACGTTCATGAGTGAGCACTCGAGCCCTGTTGGACAACGAGTCGATTTCGAACAAGGTCAACATCGATGGGTCGCTGATAATGGCCAATGGTCTGGTGTACTGTCGTCACAAAGCAACTGAATTATTAGTAGTAGGTGTCAGGTGCTTTTATTACAGAACTCAGGCACATGTTGCATTTCTGATTTCCTGTACATCACCGCTACTTGCCCTCACAGTTCCCAACTGTTACACCGAACGCAGCAGGTATCATATTTACAAAGCAAATTAACAATTTTGATCATTTACGATTATGTCCGAATACACCAAAAAAGTTTATATAGTGGTTTACTTTCATAGTCATGACAATATTGAATTTTTGTCCAGATTTTGCTATAAAAGATGTAGTAGGAAGTGATTTAACCTGACAAGAGATGGCAATTGAATTAGCGAGGCGGTCCATGTATATATACTAAGGCCAGTAATTCATTTGCCATCCAAGTTTCCATGCTTAATTCATCCATCTATAACATTTTCCAGAAATCTCGTTGAAAACTGTCCAATACGTCACATGATAGCCAGGCAAGAACTTTGTTTCTGAACAAAAATTCAATATTTTATGACCATGAAAATCGTGAGCTAGTCAAACTGAAAGTAGACCACTACCTTTTATCAACGTGTCTGTCACTGCACACAAAACACTATTTTTAGAATGATCATGTAAATCTCTCATCATCTCACAAAATCAATTTTAGACATCAAATTTTGTCAAAAAAATAGGCATGCTAAGATCCCAAAAGTGAGAAAAGGGATTACTTATAATAGCACGTATACAATCATTTGCATCAAATATTTAAGTAGACTCGGCTCTATACAATCATTTGCATGAAATGTTTAAACTCAGTCCTAAATAATAATTATACTTCACAGAGTTGCTTCCCCTGTATGTTTTAATGATAACGATATCGACAATTTCATAATATTTTCCCATTCCCAGTAGTTCCTTAGAGCCCTGCGCCACATTCACTACTCTTTATTGGGCTAATAAGGACAGGTTACGCTACACCGAGAAATAAGTATAAAATTTGTTGGCGTGAAGACGTGTTTTTGTGCCTATCCGTTTGTTGAAATAACAATTGAGCCCCTCTTGTACTAGTTTTCTGTTATCAAATGAATGAGATATTGTTTCATATATACCGGGTGTTTTGAAATTAGCCACACTCTCAACCCCCACCTCCATAGGCGTAGGAGACGAGAAGCAGGAGAAAGTACCGCGCCTTCGGTGCTTCAACCGATATCCTTCAACCAGTCAATGGTAAACCAAGTTTTAACGACCAGTGAAAAAAATAGTGAACTAAGTACTTGATTCAAAGCTTTTTTTCGATTTGCTGAAATCATACCCCTCAAAAATGCAGGCTGGGGAACAGGTACGCAAAATATTAAATTCTCAGGGATAATACCTTTTCTGAACAATTTAGAGTTTTGTTGACACGTTCGAGGAGGGGGCTCTAAATACGAAAAACACCCTGTAGAATTAAATCGAAAGTAATTACATATTTAGCAATCTTTCCGTTGTTGGGAAATATATCTTTTCAAAAATAGAAAAATTGGTTATTCGATAGAGAACTAATATGATTTTTTTTTTTTAATATGATATCATAATAAATGTTAATGTCGTTTCGTGGGAGGTAATTACGCACACGTAAAGAACGTTAGGAAGTGTTACGAAACCCTGACTGACGATGCAGTGTTTATGTTTATATTTTGTTAGCGATACGATAGAAAAGGCATGACATAAACTTAATTTAATTTACTACATTCAAAATGAAAAAAAAAACACACATTCTGAGTATTGTGATAATGTAACAGACCAAATCCCACTATTTTATGATGATATATTATTTCCTAATTGACGCAACCAGCCGGTTTCAAAATCCGAGTGTTTAATTGCCTGCATTTCTTAATGGTTTTCCTACAAACGTCACGTCGCAATTTATCAAAATAATCTGCTAGAATATTGAAAGATAGTTTGCAAGGCAAGGTAATATAGACCCACTGGCAGCGTGGATTTTGAATAGAAATCTTTGGCAGTACAGTAACAATTACCTGTATACAATATTCAACTTTCTTTTTTACTTTTTGGGGCGATACTGAATAATATAACCAAGTTTGTCAAAGAATCGTTCTTTTATAATGATAATATCTGTATTATAAAAGGGTAAAAAAATAGGTCATACAATATCGATAAGCATCAAGATAAGATACTGAGTACCCTCCGATAGGCCTGTATTACATTCTGCCTATCATTGACAATACAAACAAAAACACAAATAAACAATTATTAGATGGATGACAACAATCAAAAGTCATAAGACAGACCTGAAATAAAAGTAACCAAAAGACAAAATAATCATTTACAATATATTTACATAATAAATTTTAAAAAGAAACTAAGTTAAAAAAATATATTTCAACGCAAATTTAGAATGTACAAAAATTTCAACAAAATATACAAGTACATTAATTAAATTGGTATAAAAACAAATGGCAGAATTTTGGAAGCAGTTTTAGTGTTTATGAGCTAAAAATTGAAAGCGTTTTCAAAGAACAAGTTCAATTACGCTTATAAAACAGTTTTCGATATTTGATACGGTTAATCCATCGGTGATAACAAACACTCACGGCAAGTTTCGTCAAAATCTGTCAAGAATTGTGCCTTCTTGAGTGTTTATTTAACGAAATTTCAAGAACAAGAGCAATAACTCATACTAAATACATTTCGCTTTCTCTGATTTTCAATAGAGTTCATCCTTGGGTGATAGTAAACACGTTTTCAAAAACGAGGTCAATAACTCATACTATTTATATTTTGATTTTTCTGATTTTCAATAGAGTTCATCCTTGGGTGATTACTAACACTCATACCAAGTTTCACATACATCCGTCAAGAATTGTGCCTTTAAGAGTTTTTACGAGCAGTTGTGGAAAGGACCGATAGACGGACATGGGTGACAACAATATACGATATAAAAATGACCATAAAGAGATAATTAACGCCAGTGATTTTATAAATGTTCCCATCTTTGAGCTCAAATTCCATATTCTACGAGACATAACATAATTTAAAACCTTAAGCTTTGCTATAACTGGATTTTTTCATATCATGCGAAGCGGATTGCATTTTAAACACATAAAAACCTTATTATATTTACTACAAGCCTCGGCAGATCTATAGTCAGTTTTGCTCTGTACATCTATCAACGGTTTTCAAGAATTAGTGTACTCCGCATTTTATCAAGCTCTTTCGCACATTTTTTTATTTCATAAAATTTCCTTAATCTGTTAACTCCTTGCCTCACCAATAGGATTAGCATTTAAATTGATCTAAATTAATTTAATTCGTAAACACTAAAGGCACGATTCTTGCCAAATTTCGACAAAACTCGATATCACCCCAAAAAGTTCAAAAGAAGTGTGTGACTAAAGGTTGCATATTTCATACTTGTGACTGTTCTGCCAAATAATTTTTATTTAATATAAAGCTACCAATGGGCTTATATTATCTTGCCGGACAAGCTGCCTTATGTGATCAGGAAGTGTGAGCTTACTTTGCTACGATGTATGTTTTTACGGTACTGGACAGGGTAAAGCATGAATTTCAGTTTACAAAGTTCTTAAGTGTTGCATAAGATCCCTGAACACGATTGACGATCACACATCAAAATTTCACAGAAGAGGTGAACATCCTAAAAACTTACTTATGTAAGATATTATGTGTGAATTCTTGTTATACTTATTTTGAGTTTTCTGTCCATTATTAGAAACTAAATGGCCTTATTCATTTCTATATATTATTGTCATTATTTTAATCATCATGTAACGAGCACCACACACGAGATAAAAATGACTTGAGTTCACGAAAGGTTATCGATCACGCAAATCATCTAATTATCACATGACTACATGAACAAAAGAAACATCAAAAATTCCCAACTTTACTAGCATATAGCGGGAAATATCAATTCTCTCGACCAGGTAATCAGTCATAAATTTACCTGAATAATAGGATATGACATACTATAGTTTGTAGCATGTCAATCCAAATACTCCACTTCTTATCGTCTGCTAGTATAACAGGGATTAAAGTTTTATTGGCGTCACCCATGTCCGTCCGTCCACAATTGCCCGTCGACACAATTCTTGACTTTGTGTGAGTGTTTGTTATCGACCAAAGATTGACCCTATTGAAAAGGAGAAAAAGAAGAAGTTCTTGATAATGGGTAAATTTTTAGCCTGTAAACACCCCAGAAGGCACAATTCTTGACGAATCTTGGTGTGAGTGTTTATCATCCATGGATGACTTTTCAATTTTTGGCTCGTAAACAATAAAAGGCACGATTTTTGCCGAATTTCGACAAAACTTGATATCTTATTCAGTATCACCCCAAAAAGTTCAAAAGAAGTCTGTGTCAAATAATTTTAACTACCAAAGGGCGTATAATATCTTGCCTGGCAAGCTGTCTTATGTGATCAGGAAGTTTGAGCTTACTTGCTACAATGTATGTTTTTACAGTACTGGACAGGGTAGGGCATGAATTTCAGTTTACAAAGTTCTTAAGTTTTGCATTAGATCCCTGAACACGATTGACATAAATATAATTCACATTTTCATTAAATTTCGATCACACATCAAAATTTCACAGAAGAGGAGAATATCCTAAAAGCTGACTATTGATAAATCCTACCCCCACCTCCTCAAAATAAAAAGGGGTTCGGTTGGGATGCCCGCTCGCAGCAATGACCTTTTGCCTTTAGTTTTGGATTTATGTATTAATGAGGGTTTTACCCGATAGATAAAAGTATAACGATTCAAAAAAACATAGATTAATGAATTAAACAACATCCTAAAGTGGTGATGACAAGCAAAGATAAAATAATTTAAC
The DNA here is from genome assembly GCF_000327385.1 of Lottia gigantea. Taxonomy (NCBI): domain Eukaryota; kingdom Metazoa; phylum Mollusca; class Gastropoda; family Lottiidae; genus Lottia; species Lottia gigantea. The sequence goes on along the minus strand of NW_008710834.1, from coordinate 994,955 downwards.
AGTAACATACCACAAAGTGGTATTTAACACAAAAATTCAAAAACAACTAACAACTAAACAAAGCCATCACAAAAAGATCTACAAACTTTTTAAATAAAATTTTGCCTGTTTTAAAAAGGCAAACCTCTCCTCATAATAAAGATAAGGTTGTGCAAATAGTTGATGTACAGGTCCAGCAGGGCAGTGCTATGATCTGATGGGTTTGAGATGCTTACACCCAATCCGAAAGGCTCTCGCTTGAGCAGATAAGAATTGATAAGGTGAATAATTATGACCAGCAGATACAAAGGGTGAAAATATTATTTGATAATGTGTTTTTTTGCGATTTTAATGTGAATACTTGTATCTATGCAGAGTGCACAGCTTTGATTAGCCCAGAGTTCAGTTGGCAAAACCTATAGAAGAGGACATTGTTTTTATTTTTTTTATCACTGAACGAACCAATCGTGTCATATCAGTATGTTAATCTAGACAGGATAAATTTTTCTGTCGTCTTTTTTTTAGAATTCCCGTTGATAAAATTCAGTGAACTGAAAGCATTACAGATATCTTTAAAACTGTGAACGCTTCTGTATTTTTTTATGAGATTTTGGATCAGTTCAAAACTCTTTCAATATAGATATTATGATTTGTTCATATCCGCACTGCAGACAATGTTACATGCAATGGAAACCAAGGTTTTGTCAATCTGGTAAAATGCTGCATATTGGTCGCAAGTTGAGGTAATAGGGCTCAAAATGAAATGCTGTCTGTGGGCCAAAACACTCCAATTGATAGAAATACACATTCTAATTACACTGCAGTAACTTTACATCTTATGGTTATGAACTGGTCCATAACCATCTTATCTTATACACATGTATTTTTTATTATAATTGTTCATCGAAATATTGTGTTAAAAAACGCAATTCGGTCCCATTATTATTACACTTAAATTCATAACTTACAGGGGTTGTGTAACTGATCAGCTTTATCATTAGAAGGTCAATTCATTTATCTGATTAGTGGTAATTTGAGATACTTGTATGAGCTTTAACAAATTACATATCTTAATAATATTGTGTAAATCATCTCATTTGAATACGATTTACGATTAGATTATGTAAATGTCTGCTGTATAAAACAGATATGCGTAAGGATGACTTGTTTACGGGCAAGAGGAATGGCCATATCTTGCATATCTTTGAGTGCAGCTGCTTTTAGGTTTTTGTAATGGTTAGCTTTAGGATCTGTGCCCACTTCAACGAAATTTGACTCCATATTGCAATACGTCTCTATCAGAAAAAAACGTTATATTTATAGGAGTATAATAGTGTAATACTTGTGTTTTAAGCAGGCAGGAAAACGTGTATTTTTGAAGAAGCCTGACGAAAAATATACTATTACACGTGGTTCAATCACGGAAAGGTAAATTAATTTCTTGTTGGCTGAATTGTTTAGTAACGATTGCATGTATGTGTAATTGAAGAAGATCAAGGAAAATTTCTGATTTGTTTTGTTTACCGTCTTTATCGTAATAATTCAGTGAACACGATATATTTCTATATTCACCCCATATTATCATTGTACATAAAGGGAAGTCAAGAGATCTGGTAATCTTATTGGCTGATATCGCCGGTTTTTTAACGCTTCCTTTACTACTTCAAGAAGAATTTCATTTTCAAAATATTTTCACAGGTAAATTTAGATATGACGTTCAGAATAGTTATATATAAGTTCGAAATGGAATCTTGTTTATTCCATATCAATACGACAAAAGAACAGCTATGTCTTTCAAGGTACGTAGTGCATTTTACTTCATTTTAATATGCTACCAATGAAATTCATCAGATTGATTTGACAAAACAGCATTTTTTTTATTTTAGATCACAAAACTTCTTACACCCTTTATTATGAATTATAAGGTTCAATTTTTTTTTGTGTGTGTGTAAAAGTGTAGGTATTTGAATGTTAAAGTGATGCGATACTCCCTATCTCAATGGGAAGTAAATGATCTTTTGTCATTATATATTCATTACGTATTATTACAAGTTAATATATAAAAAAACCTGCCACAGCTGTCTATTTAATATAATAGGTGTAAGATAACAGAGAAGTAATTTCATTGAATTTTCCGTACACACACTACAAAGTATTTGTTATCATGAATGCTAAATCCTGTTGACTAGGGGCCTGGCTTGCCTTTGTTGCTTTTTGTCGTTTTCTACTGACCTAACAATTCGCTTTGTGGTAATGATGTAAAACAGTTACATCAAAAATTGAAACAAGTGTTCATACATTATACGCTAAATCTAATCGAATGCATATCATTATACTCAATATGTATCGAGCAAAATGTCGGTAAAATTTGGTATTTAAAGACATCTTTCGGTTCAGATCGGTTTTGATTGGTAATTGTTTACTCAACCATGTGTTTAATTATGGTTATGTTTCTTCCAGGTAGCCTTAACACTTCTTCTTATCATAATGCCATATTTTCTGAAATGTTTATCAGAGGGAAGGACCATTGCAAATTCACATCGACGAACTCAGTGTAAAATGCCAAAGAATTTGTGTCAACTGAGAAAAGAAGTAATTCGACCAGCTGCATTAAGAGATGCCTTTTCAATAGATTTAATTAATGGAAAGAACATAACAGACGTCCCACCCGAGTACATCGACACACACCATTATGTTTCCGGTGGATCCAAAATATGCCAAAAGTCATCCGACAACGAACTGTGCCCCGTGTATTACGTTTTAAATGTAGATGAAAACAGGATTCCGAATTCATTTTTAGAAGCTGTTTGTTCTTGTGCTTGGCCACAGATGGATATCTTAAAAGATACACGAGTGGAATGCCAAACGAAAAACTATTACACCAAGGTTCTTCGTCGAACAGGATGTGATGAAGAACATAACACATTTATATATGAAGCCGTGTGGGAACCTGTTCGGATTGGATGTGTAGCTCTGTCTGGTCCAGAACGTTATATATCCCTCCAACCTGTTTCGCCTATCTAAGCATATTTGTACTAATGGGAATACAAATTACTTGGCACGATCTGTCTCATAAATTGCATAATAAATCAAAATATTCATTTATTTATTTAGCACAAATGCTCTTCATGTTTCCAACCACATGAATCAGATTTGCTTCAAAATGTTTGGGAACATTAAGATTGCAAGCTTAGTGTCTCACGTGTGCTTGTTGTGTAAGTGCTATGTTTGAGTCGTACCTGAATGGGAATTCAAAGGAATCTTTTCTCCAATTTATATCCATCTCTGTGCGTTAATTTACAGTATTTCAATATCATTATTATACGTTTGTTTCATTATGCTGTTATTGTTAGTTATCGTAGTTACTATGTAACCTTTAAAATGAACATCATAATCGGAATTAATAAGAGAATTCATAACAAACTCTTAGTACGAGAGTTATTAGGTAAATCATATTGATTTGTATTGGGTTATTATAACAACTTTAAAAAAGAAATAATTATATTAATCACATTCTATGCTTCATGCCAAATGTTGTTTTGTATAATACTGCTCAAATGATGTTTTCTAGTCTAGTATTCGGTTATTTAATTCTCACAATGAGAATTATTATGTATTAAATCAAAAAAAGCTTTATATTTTGATATTTCTTTTTTCATTGTTATTTAATATGTTATTAATTAAACACTTGTAATCATAATTGAAATCGTATATTATATCCAAAATCCCACGTAGTTTTATACGCCAAGACAGAATTTCAGATAATGTATCCAATTTATAAAAAAAATCCTCATCCTAACATCATATGTGACGAGATACTCCAAAAAAGATCGGGAGAGTGCATCAATATTCCTTGATGTGGTTGTATACTCCACAATAATCCCACAAAACCAGATTAAGACATTCATCAGCAATTTTTATTTGGTCGTTTGCAATAAACACTGCCATTTTGTCAAATTAGTCATTATCACATCCAGACCGAAACATCTGCCTCTGATAGCTAGGCAGAAAATCTAGGCTCTGTTTTGTGGGTATTTTCCGCAGATGCGGGTGTTTTAAACCTATTTGTTTCAATTGGATACACCAAACCCAGATATATTAGGAAAGGTGGATATTTTTGTAGTTCAGTCATACCATCACAATCCTCTGACACCATTTAGGCCACGTCAGCGGTTCCGTCAAAGACTTTTTTAACGAAACTGATTTCTCGTCGGCCATTTAAAACTGCTTGCTCAACCAAATGTCACAGAGTCACTGATACTAACAAAACGAAAGTTATGTGATGCCTAATACTAATTTTGTCATCGTAAAGCTAATTTAATATTAACGCACACTCCAGCCTAAACTGGTCAAAATATCACCAGCTGGAATAGAGGCAGATGTTTCGGAATATTTTGGAAGACTTTTACCTCGCTATCGCATTCCTTAAATGTGTTGAAAACTTGTATAACATTTTTCTATACAAAATACGCGTCACTTTCGGGACATAGTAGGTGTGCGTCCTCCACTCTTCACCGGATTGACGAGACAATATTTCGACGTCAAATGAATAAATTAATATTTTATCATGAATACATTGTATGCATGCCTGAGTTCAAGATATTTACCTCGCTTCTGTGTTACTTACCTTTGAATCGAAACAAGGCGAACTTTGACCTGATAGTTTGATGCAAAACCATTTGCAAGACATTCTGACACATTCGAAATCTGTCTGTCTAACTAATTCAAATCCTGGTTCAAAATCCCCTATCTTGATCAACTACGAATGATACAATTATCAAAAAAAAACAAAATTTGCAAGGTGCTTAATTAGGGATGTGGATAATAAAATATTGAAACACCAGTAAATCTTAAAAGCAATAAACTGTCTAGAAAACGGCTGCGGAATTCGTATTCCTAAAAACCACCAAAAGTTATTCATGATGATGTACGGGCACCCAGAACAGTCATCCTACCTGCGTCCAATTATAGTGCTTCCTGTGAGCAACTTTCTGGGACCCATGTAGTAATAGATTACAAAGTCGACCATCGAGCATTTGTAGATTTGAACACATAGGTACCACTTGCCACCACAATCCAGGCATAACACTTTATGCATACTTAAATATTATATCCCCACTGAAAAAGCACAGGGAACACATAGGCTTTGGTCAGATGGATATGAAGTAGCAGTAGAGATATTTTACATTCTACAACACCATTTGCCAACAATTAGGCTAATACCGCCTTTTTTACCTCCTGTAGGTAACCTTTGAGCATCCAACCCCTATGCACAATTGAGTTCATCACAGACGTCGACCATATTTGAAACTTGTAAGCAACAAAAGGCAGCGACCATTCCGTCTCCATGAGCTTCAACTCCATGATGTTTACAGATATCATGGCCTTACCTACGAAAGGCCAAGTCAGCATTCTAGATCAAGCGTGCTGCCAACTAGCTCACCACAAAACTTATGTGAGCAAAATGAAAACCAATATTGTGAAACCAATAGACGTTCTCATCACTAATGAATGTTTTAGTCAGCAATATTTCATGTAAAGGGTTTGATGACGACGCCGTTGGAATGTAAGACCAGATATATTATGAATATAAATGAAATGAAATGATTCAATTTTTACGTCCTACTTTTCTGCACCTTGTGGGCTAATGAAGACGGGCAACGCCATGCAGGGTGCAATGAGGGACGTTTTGCCAAGATCTTTTAAAGTACACAGCCTGTGCCACACGTGGACTCGGTTTATTGTCCTATGGATTATAAGTATGAGCGGAATTTATTTTCGTATCTAATTACGACAATTTACATACTTTTTCATTACAGGAAACTCTCTATATTGTGAAGGTAATTTCGAAAAATTCAGAATAAAAGACCAATTATTATCCATTTAAAGGGATGGTAAAGTGTCAATAATCACGAAGGGCCTTATGAAATACAAGAATATTTGCGAATTTTTTTTCATCAAAATATATTTTGATTGAATTGCAGGAAGTACAGACGTCTGACTGAAAATTGGAATGTTGCAATTTGATGCTCTTAGTGTCCTCAATACACATACACATTTTAGCAAAAACCTTCTTACAACCTCTTTAACCCTACATTTTCAATCGCAATTATCTACTCTGCTCAGCTGAATAACGCTACTTGCTCGCTTACCCGAAGGTCCAGGGTAGGTCATAGGGCATAGGGCATAGGTCGATAAATACATTCGGATTTTTCAACTCTGTTTCCCCATGTCAGTGATGCAGGTAAGAGGGGCTGGCACTAAACCGAGTCCGCCTATGCACGTTAAAGATCCTTCGACAGTTGTAAATTGAAAATGAGCAGGCTAATGCCGCTGTCCTGGAAAAATTTCCCTCATGGCACCCTGCATGGCGTTGCCCGTCTTCATTAGCCCACAAGGTGCAGAAAAGTAGGACTTAAAACTCCATTCATTTCATTTTGTATAACGCTACGGATAATCCGGTAAATTTCAACGCAGATCATCACAGTGTGAATTACGGAAATGATATGAAACGTGACTCTCTCCCACCCACAGTTGTAGGCCACTTCCTATGCACATAGGATTAATAAGTCAAAAAAGTAATTATTCGTATTGAGGAAAATCGGAAGATAATCTAGTTAATATAGTAACCCGAAATTCATAAGTGATCCTTTATTTCATATTAGTGTTACATCGTGCAATAAATCAACAAATACATAATTATTATTTTGTAAGAAAGAATATAGTCATATTTAATATGGAAGACAAATCAAAGGAAATATATATTAAATTAATAAAAATTAAGAAATTTCTCATATCATTACAAAGGAAAATTTGAATTTAAAAAAAATACATTTGGTGATAAATAAACGATAAATCAACAAACCAAAATGATCTATTAATTGATTTCAACAAATGCATTATTTGTAAGGAGGATAATATTCAAATTTGACTATGGAAGAAAAGGCAAAAGAAGTAGAAATTAAATTTAGCAAAATTTAAGAATTTTGAAATATTTTTCACGAAAGAAAAATTGAAAAAAATATAGAGGGTTATAAATAAACTGGAACAGACTAAAATGATCTACTAATTGAGTTAAACAAATATATTATTCATATTTCTAAGAAAGATAATATTAAAATTTTAATATGAAACAAAGCAAAGGATATAAGCAATTTCTTTTTGAAACAAATATATAATATACTTTAAATAAACTCAAACGTTTAAACCAACAGACCAATATGATCTACTAATTGATTTTAGATTTGAAAACCGATATATGACATTGAATAAAACTATTCCTTTCATTCATAATCATGGTGTATCGGTTACAGCAAAGCAAAGGATATAAGCATTTGGCAAAAAAAGCAATTTCTTTTTGAAACAAATATATAATATACTTAAAATAAGTTTACACCAACAGACCAATATGATCTACTAATTGATTTTAGATTTGAAAACCGATATATGACATTGAATAAAACTATTCCTTTCATTCATAATCATGGTGTATCGGTTACAGCAGGGTACTATTACTCCGGTGATTTGGGGGTATCGACAGGAACGTATCGGATGTTGGGTTGAACAGTTTCACAACCGGTCTGGAATGCTTCTAACGTAAGGGTGAAGTTGTAGATACCACCAGCACAACCAGTTCTTCGTAGGACAGGTAAATGCTTAATAACGGCCCTGCATTCAACAAGGGATACTCCACCATCGCTGGTTGGTGGACTGGAACATGAACATATCTGTTCATATTGGCGTTGAGGAATTCGGTTTACATCAGTGTTCAGGACATAGTAGACTGGACAAACTGCGTGTTTACCGTATCTGCGTCCACCAGCCTTGCAACTTGTGTCACCTGCAACCCGATATCTTCTGGTTTTAATGTACTCTGATCGAATCTGAACGGTGGTCACATTTTCTAGATTTGTGTTGTAATTCTTGTTAATGATATTATGTGGTGGATCTACGCAATTTTGAGACCCTCCATTCACAACAGTTAATGCAGCAAGTACAACAGCAATTACGCTCTGAAATATTCAAACGTATAAACGTATCGGTGAACAGTTTTATCATTATCGATACTAAAAGGATAAAGAAAGATTGTCTAAATATTTGCTTTCCCAGTTAGCAGAGCTAAACTTAAGCTGTAGGTATCGCTGTGGAGCTCATAAATGCCCCTTTCGTCTGCAATATATATATCTTTGGCCTTTTTTGCATCTGTTATTGGCAAAAACGGACTTAATATTTCAGCTGTAGCCATCAGCCCTTCAGTTTCCTTAAATTACGATCGTAAAGGATACTTAAAACATTAAGTCGGACAGCCGAGATAGACAAGACAATATCTACCTTGTACAGAATTATAACGCTATTTCTACTAGTTTGATCCCAAAAAAAAATTAATATTTTGGAATATAAAACAAACAAAACTTATAATCTGCGACCAATACATGATTTTGGGAAGGATAATAATTAAACTTTTCCGTAAGTTACTTCGACAAATAATAAAAAGAAAACCATAATTTATTGAATCCTCTGTTGGAAAATGCTCAATCAATTCTGATTTTGCAATGGATGTTACTATCAGCTTCAATTAACAATATCTGAATCGATTTTCCTTCTAGTCTTGCTCTCACAAGGATTATAACATGTATTATTAAATTTGGCTGAAATGTAAAATAGTACTTACCAGCAGAGTCTTCATGTTAAATGTATTGACAATTTGTATCAATGCAAAAAATTCAACACTTTGACAATTTGTTCAAGTTTTGATTCTAACGTTCTCCAACATCACTTTTATAGCAAAATATTGCTCAATAGTCATGATGGAAAGGGTCGGGAAGTGATTTTGTCATCATAAGATGTAAAACGCAATGTTGTGGGATACTTTTAGATATTTATAAATAGCATATTTTTCAATGTTGGTGATGAGGGTGGGAAAAGAGGAGGAATACTAAGAAATCAATAAATAGAAGTATGGGAAGTAATTTGTGACACGGATCAATCCGATCCTCTGATTTCAAATTATGAATGAAATGACGCCGTGAAGAGATTTAATGGGTAGCTGATGGGAATCCCTAATTTAAAGAAAGTTAAATGGGATAGTCGTAGTGACACCTTCCTATTCACAAGGTTTTTTCCTTGATATTAATGTTTAATGTGGCTAACGATATATTTTTGTTAGAGATGTTGCGACAAAATTTCAATTACTACTGGCAATTACAGTCATGTTTTTATAATAACCCACTTTTCTATTACAAAGTTATATGATTATATGAATTTTACAATAAAGCGCTATGTTTCTAATGCTGCAGTCACCCAGCACTGCATAATATTTTCATATCGTTGTGATTTTACATAAAAATGTAACGCTTTCCTAAAAAAAAAAATTCAAATCAAACAAAATCTTTAAGTTATTCTTCAGAGTACTCTTGGGATAATTGTACCTATAAATTTGGAATAAATACGCTTTTCTGCTATAAATTTGAATTTTTCAAATTCCAATCATGCTTAATGAAGTCCTTTCTATCGTTTAAACGATACTACTTGCCAATGGCTCCTATTCTATTTTTTGCATGGATAACAAAAGAATTAACAAAACACCTTTTAAACACTGACTAAAGTATTTTATTATACTACCTTTCGTCGTCGTCTTTTAGACGACTTCATCAGGTGGAATGATTTTGAAAATATTTAAGACATATATTATTTGTTACTTTTTTTTAAATATTGATATCCACCACCATGATTTTGTAATTGGTTTTTTTTGTTTAATGTTTTATCTAAAAGTAGATGTACGAATGGTTAGTTTCAATTATGTTAAAAGCCAAATTTAAGTTTCCAGTGTTTCAATTCTCAAGTTGTTAAACGACTGAAAGTATTATGAGTGTGTGTTTATTTTAATTTAAACCAATTAATATGATTTATAATACATATATTACATCTTATTACTTAGACTGATAAACGTGATTAAATTTACATAATAAATACATAATCTATTGAATATTACACATTCTTTCCTATATAAACTCAAGCTACTCCCTAATTCTTCAGTTCTTTCTGTTGAAAACAAGAATTCAAGAAAATACACAAAGGTTTGTACTATAACACTTTGGTAATGTGTGAATGATATAACATATCGAAGATGTGGTCCTTATTTTCTTAACTTCATGAAGTAAAAAGGATATTATTAAGTGAATGTGAATTGAAAGTCTTCTTTGTGAGTAGAGAAAGGTAACCATCATTCATTGTGACATGCACAACAGTTGTGCTGTTAATGGCTTCTCCAACAGGTATTGGATATGCATAATTCAATATTACCAATACAATGGTCGAAACGAACATGTGTGTTTATAGGTTTCAATATTGCAGGAGGGGATTGGCACAGTAATATCATGAGTGTGGCACATGCAATTTTGTGATATAACTACGTCAAGCCCAGAGTGTAATATTGAAAACCTACAGACACACGAGTGCGGTTGGCCTTTTATCACATACTATTTTTGTCAACTGTAAGTTGATTGTTCAGGTAAAACACACAATTCGTCATATTAATATGATTCGACCCACGTTCATGTAATACTCACTGGGAATCCCCATAGAATGTGATAATAATAATAATAATAATAATAAATCTTTTATTGTAATGGGTCAGAATAAGGCACAAGAAACAGGACATTATCCTGTCTAACATTCTGCCCATAAGAACAGTATAATGAATGAATGAGGGAAAATAAGAATAAACATACGATGATGTCATAGGCAATTTCCTATTATACATCGGTCAACCCGTAACTTTGTCGTTAAAGTAGGTAAAAGCGGTATTGATTGTAGGAATTATAGCCCATGGGTGATTAAACATGTTTTTAAATATGGTTAAATGGTTATTCATTATCATTTGTGTTATTAAAGCTTAGAATGCGAAAAGCGAGATAGAAACAAAAATGGTTCAGCCCGTATTTCACATAAGTGTAATATGGATATAATTATTACACAGGCGTCAATCTCCTGATTTGTAATAAAAAATATTTATTTCATTACTCATTTCTTTATTTTTCAGATGATGAAACTCGTTGTTGTTGCTGCTCTAGCTAGTTTAATTGCTGTTACATCAGCAGGCTATGGTGGTATGGGTATGTTAGGAGCTGGTATGTTGATGAACCCAATGATGTATGGTGGTATGATGAACCCAATGTTAAGTATGTATGGAATGGGTATGATGAATCCTTATATGATGGGCATGTATGGAATGTACCCAGGCATGTACGGAGGATTTGGTATGGGTGGCCTGGGGATGATGGCTGGTATGACTCCTTATGGTGTCATAGGTGGATTTGGGGGTTTAGGACCAATTGGCGTTGCAGGGAACACCGCAAATAGTAAGTTTTATTTACATAAAATTAAAGTGATTATTGACAAATAATATGCTTTAAAAAAAGCTGGCATTATAAAAAAATAGCGAATATGTCTGATCTTAGAAAGTTAATCGTCGCCTCAAAAACTACTCCTTTTGATAATTAATATATGTCGGCAGAACGGAATGAACTGCAGTCAAATAGAAATAACTGATAACTAAATTCACGAGGACTTTCTATTTTATGATCACTGAAATTATACCTTAAAATTTCGTTTTGTTTTTCAGGTCAGACGGTTGTCTAATAATTTTTTTTAAATTGTTTGATGAATTGGTATAAATAAAGCAAACTTGATTTCTACAACAGTGAATTTTTTTCTTCATAAAGCCAGTGATGAAACCCGTCTATTTGCTAACCTAGATATTTGCACAAGTCATAGGTCTTGAAATCTAGATACTTCCTTGTCAACCCCGTTTCCCCAATATATGATTGTTCATTAACGACCAAATTCTGAAGTCCAGTGAATAATATAAAACCCAAGCACTAACCAGTCTTGGGGACTAGATATTCTGTTTTCAACCCCGTTTCCCCATTTTGACGCGTTGGTCAAAAAGTGCAAAGATGAAAAAGAATTCGTACCGGAATTCAATATCTCACATCAATTTCATACAATTTCACTAGCTGATTACCACTTAAAAGTTTAACTTCTAAGCTAATGCTTGACAGTTCTTATCATGGAACTGTTATTTTCCTAACGTATTATTTCGATATGACCTTGCCTTTCTGAACTGAAATATTAAATTAAAATATGGTCAAGAAAGGTAAAAATTTCTTGACGGTCATTATTATTGGTCTTATGTCGCTGTTGTGTACGGTCGAATGACCGGTGCACAGTAGTTCTGCTCTGCGGATTGTCGTAGCGTTTATCTCTATCCTGTTTATCGTCTATAATGTCAACAAAATAACTGTAGCATAGGCAATGTGCATTCGCTCGATTGGTAAAAGTGCCACCTTGTGCAGCATAGACTGTATGAGCTTAGTAATGTCAAATTTTGCAACTTTCTATGGTGAATGGGCAGTTGATATAATAGTAGTCGGTGGCGCGTATGACACAAACAAGTAAGATTGTTTAATGAATTATAGACATAAGAACAGCACTTGTAGTGTCAATATTGTCTTTGAACCCGACCATTTTGTGAACCAGCCCATTGAATTCATCAGGGATTATCAAAACTGACTGTAAAACAGCCATGAAATACCTGCATTCAGGGCTTAATCAAACACAAATAGTGCCCCTTCATTCAACAGCAACCATTCGCGAAAAACTTAACCGGACGCATGGCATGGTGCATCGTATCATGAATGCGGGTTTTTACATGTATTAAACTACGCCTAGTACAGTTCGTTTTGGGGGGTGGGGGGGGGCGTGGAAATGAGATTGGTGGCATTTTAATCTGACTCATCAGGTCGGTTCTAGAACGGAAATGAGGTCATGTAAACAAAACACAACACCGCTTTGCCGCCACCCGTTTGAAAAGATAAGAACACATTCTTTTCTCTCGGATTCAAATTCTTTGACGAAAATCTCACTCAATTCTGTACCGTACATAATCATCAAAATATGTAATGACACGCTGCTTTCGTTTTGTATACGTTTGCAAACAAAACGTCATAATGAGTTATTTGTTTTAATTAGCTGAAATTTGCTACCATTACAGTAGGGCCAATTTTGATTGGACAATATTTGGCTATGAATACTTAAATTTTCTCACTTGTGTTACCACAGGCCCGAGGAAGTATGACGAATGGGGTTGGTTTTGACCCTATGGACATGGTGATTGCTGATCGACGATTGACCGGTTTTATGGGCATCAATCATGAGGCGGTTGAGCACATTTTCTCCCAGTTGGGAATGACAAAATTTTCTAAAGGAAATCTGTTACTCGACTTCCTTGAAAAGACCAGACTATCAATGGAAGATATTTTGCTGACCAACGAATTTGACCAACGCACGTTCGCTATAGAAGTTTTGTTCAACAACGAAAATGATTCATAAATCGATAAAGCTATCATTGTTTGTGGTCAGCCTTTCAACAGTTTCCCAGAATGAAATGAAAACTTTTGATTTCGTGCGGGACTTTTCAGCCAACCCTCGAACAGGAACCACGAAATATTAAGGGAATTACATTGAGCGAAGAGCTAAGGACTGTAATTAACATTCGAATTTGATTTTCATCGCCACTTGGAGTTGATGATGTAATGGAAAGGCACTTTTGGCCAGTATAAAGAGACAAAATCACCTTGTATCCATCTAAAGACGGGCTGCAATATTCTAGCGATTTCAGAATCAACCCAACTAAAGCTTTAGACATATTCTGATCCATCATGACATGAATGATCATTATGATTAAGCTTAGTTAAGACTATTTTCACCTGTATTTCAGTTACCAAGCGTAAGCTTTCGATCTAAAAGCACTAAACTGGGGATATTGATACACCGTTATATGAACAAAATATGTTTTATTTACACCGATTAAAACTAGTAATTAGACAATCGTCTGACCTGGAAAAAAAGATGAAATATATATATATATTTAAATGTCCAATGAAGGTATTTGTCTCTTAGTGGAATAAAAAAAATTAGTAACTTGTATTTCGTTCTTGGGTAATATTTTTGCAACGTTAAACATGATTGAGAAAATTTTCATTCAAAAATTTATCATCAGAAAAAAACAAGAACTTACTATTAGCGGAGTTTCCTGCAGCACCAATTGGTCCTAAACCCCCAAATCCTCCCATGGCACCATAAGGTGTCATACCAGCCATCATTCCTAAACCACCCATCATCCCTAGGCCACCCATACCAAATCCTCCGTACATGCCTGGGTACATTCCCATCATATAAGGATTCATCATACCCATTCCATACATACTTAACATAGGGTTCATCATACCACCATACATCATTGGGTTCATCATACCGCCATACATCATTGGGTTCATCAACATACCAGCTCCTAACATACCCATACCACCATAGCCTGCTGATGTAACAGCAATTAAACTAGCTAGAGCAGCAACAACAACCAGTTTCATCATCTGTAAAATATATAGAGCAGTATTTAAAACATGATCAATTTAAGTACCTTCCTTGCACAATTTTCAACATATTCTACAAAGCAACTTCCATATGAAAATTAGTATTTTGAAGGACTAATTTGTTGTCTTATTTGAAAAAACTTTCAGCTGTAATATATATTACCTTGGAAAGGTTTACTTGAATTCTTCGATACAGAATGAACTTAAGATGATGTGAAACGGAGTAGTTTAAATAGTATATTACACGGAAGTCGTTACACCTCGTCTTATAAAATGTTATACTGATTTAATTATTGAGTAATATGACAACATAAGTAGCAATCAATATTCATTTTCAAATAATTGTTTAAAAGTACAAATTGTAAAAAAGTACGGATGTATCATTTCAATGAAATGTGTATACAAAAATTGAAGAATGTAATAATGAATAAAATTTAGTTTGTACTAGAAACAGCTCTAATACCTTCAAGAGTTCTACAGGCTACAAATCTTTATTGATCAAGGTTGTATGCATGAGTTAGTTGACATCCTTCTAACCTATCTGGAGACAGACAATAACTTGTCATCTTCCAACCATTAACAGGGTTAAAAACTTTTAATGGAAAGAATATATAGATACCAAGGTTTTGGTGAAAATACATGCAGATTTAGAGTAAAATTATACATAACACGAGTCCTTTTGGACTCACACAAAAAAAAACAAGTAATAAATACAACGAAATATTTGAAAGGGATGTCGCAAAATTTGGGAGCTATACTGGACAACATTGCACTGATACAAAGCAAAGTTTTATTGACCCTACTTCTCCCAATGATATGTTATGTAACGATCATATCATTCTGGTTTTGTTCACAAAATTAATGACATATTTTCCCATGCCGGCTACCGATTTGCATCACTTAAGGTACCAATTGGAGATCAAAGAATCCTCCAGTACAATTTCGCCTCTTAGACACAATCGAATAGACCCGCAC
This sequence comes from Lottia gigantea, assembly GCF_000327385.1. NCBI lineage: Eukaryota > Metazoa > Mollusca > Gastropoda > Lottiidae > Lottia > Lottia gigantea. The sequence continues at coordinate 979,566 of NW_008710834.1, read as the reverse complement.
ACAATAAATATTGAATTAATTACGTTGAATTCCTACCATGCTGAACATCTGTGAGAAAGTATGTAATCTTCTCGAAAATGAATCTGGCCTTTGTTAAGCTTAGTACATGTGCACAAATCATAAATATAATGAGCCCCATCCTTTCAAAAGCTTTGTGTGAAGAGTTGTGCCAATCAATTTCGAGAAAAATTGTCTGTCTTTGATGGATGAAATTTTGTCAGGCCATCAAACATAATTGGCACTAACAATTAATAGGAATCTGTGCAATGAAATGATATGTACACAAAATCAAGCGGAACCAGTGAATTAGATCTAATGATCCGATTTCCATCTTTTCTGATAATGAACAAAGAGATCATTAAGGCAATAATTATTTAGCTAAAAAAATCTTAATTGATATTGTATGTTATGTATGTCATCATATTACTCAATAAGTAGGTATAATACTTAATAAGACAAGATGTAAGACTTCCGTGTAATATACTATTTAACCTGCTCGGTTTCTCAACATCTTCAGTTCACGCTGTATTGAAGAATTCAAAAAAAAATCTCAAAGGTAGAACAGCTTACATTTGTAAAACGTTTTGTTTTCATTACTGACAAAAATTGCCATTTCAAAAAATCTAGAAATTATCGAAGAAAAGCATGTTTTCAAATATTTTCATTCATTTTACAGATGATGAAACTGGTTGTTGTTGCTGCTCTAGCTAGTTTAATTGCTGTTACATCAGCAGGCTATGGTGGTATGGGTATGTTAGGAGCTGGTATGTTGATGAACCCAATGATGTATGGTGGTATGATGAACCCTATGTTAAGTATGTATGGAATGGGTATGATGAATCCTTATATGATGGGCATGTATGGAATGTACCCAGGCATGTACGGAGGATTTGGTATGGGTGGCCTAGGAATGATGGGCGGTCTTGGAATGATGGCTGGCATGACTCCTTATGGTGCAATGGGAGGATTCGCAGGTTTAGGACCAATTGGTGCCACAGGAAACACCGCAAATAGTAAGTTCTTTTTCTTTTAATTAAGTAGTTTGATACTAAAGTCCACATTCAAAACATTACACGAGTTAATATTGATTTCTTTTACTATCTATATATGCATATTGCATATAACTTACATGTTTATAATATAACCATTCAGGATAATACTTTAAAGCCCGTATTTTAACTACCATAGCAAGGTTTGATCACACTTGTTTTGTGTTCAAACTATTATTTGATTATTCCTGTAATACTTAATTCCCCTATATTTAATTTTCAGGTCAGACGGTTATTTAAATAAAGAAAAAATATCTATTAGGTTTTTGCTGGATATGAGAAAAAGTTACTTGTTCATCTTGGGCACATAATTTCTGGAAAATGGTAATAGTATTTGATAACAGAAATGTAGTACAATATAATGCTGGAGCTGGAGAAACGGCTTACATATCTTTAGCTCTGAAGGCCCACGACCTGTTGAAATGAATCCAATGTTTTTCCTTCAGGTAACCGACCTGTCACATGGAGCCTAATCAGCTCCCTTCGTCGCTGTTTATTTAGCCAACAAGTGAGCGCCTTACACAGGTATAGGTTTATTTTCACCACATAATTGGCAAAGCATATCCTGGAACTTTTGCGCAATATTTTATTTCGAATTTAATTATGGATGGGCTTTCGACTACTTAAAATTATTGACGTGAAAATCAGGCAGCCTCCTGAAGGGCAAGATGATTGATTCGTTTCAATAACTCGAAATCTTTCGAGGCTTAAAGCGTAGGTTAACAAACTTTAAGACTATTCGTCTGGATGAATATTTAATTAAAAAAGAAGCCCTTTTAGATGGGTATCAGCATCCTAGTCACAGAATGAAATCTTTCCAGTGTGCATCTATAATCCCCACGGGACACCGATCATTGTAATTGTCATGATTGTAATAATTTGTCAATAAATATTTTAAAAATTTGAATTTTTTTTCTGAAGCCAATATAAATATCTAATACCTCCTTTGCGTTAGCAAAGTTTTACAAGAAGTTATGACCAACTGAAATCCAAAGTTCACCTGAATCAGATAAAATGAAAGTTGGACGACTGTGAACTATATGTGAGCAATACAGTTTCATTTGGATCCTGAACAGAACAAAAATAATGATGCGGATTTTACACTAGATGTTTAATTCAGCATTTGTCAGCATTTGGCAGCATAATTTACATTTGAGTTATAGATTGCATTTAAACCGTACTGATGTACACACTGTAGCCAATGGCTTTTGAAAAAGTATCTCCTTTACGATTGTATATTAGCATATCTATTGTCAACAAAACTGTTAAGACGGTAGCCTTGTTTGTTTTCAAATATTTTCAACTTTATTAAAATTATAAATGAGGCTCATTTCATCGTTGTATTTTGAAAGCAAATTGTAGTGTGACTGCTAGCTAGTTTTTATTTGGCCACAACAGCAAGGATTTATATTATTTAACCAATGTCTTCGAGGTTTAGAGTAGGGTTTGTCTTTCTTAAAGATATGTTTCCGTCAACAGTCACATATTAGATTTCGGGGAAGGGACAGTTTGATTCTCCCATGTGTACAGGCCGAAGATGGGGCAATTACCTATATCTTTGAACAATTGAAATAAGCGGTTTGAAACTGTTGGATATTTTTTCTTGTCCTGGTTATGTTCTGAAATTAGTGATGAACATTGTATGTAACCTCAAATCCTATATATCTGAAAAATCGCGATGTTCCGTAGTCGTTCATAGACCACTCCAGGTTGACACGATGTTACCTTTTACAAATATTATTGCCTCAAGGTAAGCCTTACCCTGTACTGTTTAATTGATTTTAATTGAAAAAATATACCATGACTAAGGATTAATTATGCTTAATTATAGATTGTATGATAATATTGTAGGAATGTGATGACACTTTACGTAACTATAAAAGGCTGGCGAAACGATAAGGTCGATAACGATAGGAATTGAACTACGATCTAAGCTGTCAAGGTATGTTATTCATCTTATTCAATTTAAAAATCTAAACTTGATGTACGTGTTACAACCATGTATGTTATGTGTATATATTTAAGGTCCTTATTTAAGGACATAAGCAAATGCTTTGAAAATTCAAATCGGGAAAATTAATTCAAACGTACGAAACATAGGTCGAGAAAGTAATTAATTGAAATTCAAAAACGTAATTGGGGTTTGATCTTGAAAATAGTTGAATCGATGATAGACTTTCTGTTAAGCATTTAATTCATTTCAGATGATAAACGTGGTAGTTATTGCTCTAGCTTGTCTTGTTGCCGCCTCACAGGCTGGTTTGTATGGTGGAGGAATCGGTTTGAACCCGTTTATTGGATACCCTGTAGGACTTGGTACATTCAGTCCGTTTTTTGGTGGGATTAATCCATATTTTGGTGGAATTAGTCCACATATTGGTGGAATAAGTCCGTTTTATGGCGGATTAAGTAAATTTGGACTAGGTGGTTTAAATGGTTTTGGTTTACATGGTCTTGGTTTTAACTCATACGGTTCTTATAACCCATTATTAGGTGCCGGTATTGGATCTTTATACGGGTTAGGAGCTGCGAATTGGCTTGGAGGAAATAACGTTGGTAAGTGTATTCCCGTTTCTTTTAAATATTTTAAGCGCGGTACTTTTACTACCACAAATGTTATAAGCATCCAATTGAGTAAAGCTTTGTATATCAAATATTTTATCATTATGGAAGTACTAGCAAATATTGAATTGTGATCCAGCAATAGCGAATCGCTTGATATTGTAATTAGGTCATATTTACGCATCAACTAGCCAATTGGCTTTATCCATCTATTTCGTAGAATAAGAATCCCATTTCAGGACAACAATTGCTTCGCTACAGGGGGTTCTAGGTAACGGGGTTTTTTTTTACCAATGACGTAAAAACGAGAATTGGGCTTTCATAAATCGTGATGATTTAAACAACAGCATGATATAAATGTCGAAAATAATTTTGATTCGATATCATTTTGTCTTATTTCTTTAACTGGAGATAATTATGTTTTATTTTAGACCAAAGTCAACAGAATGTTTAAAAATGTGAGTGAGACGGATGGATGATATTTAACGGTTGGATTGTAAAATACATTGAAGGAGCGCAACATACATACATGAGATGTATTATATATATCTATTATTTATTTGTGAATAAACTCAATATTACAGTATTTTAGTTCATTTTGTTCACATTGCAATGTCCGCATTATTACTGGTAAGACATCGGCATTTGCTGACGAACGTCAAGGGCATGGCATCAAGGAACGACAAAACTGGGCGCTGATTTGGTCTCTTCCAAATCATTTAGTAATATCATGATCAACACGTGTCAAAATTAAGTTTTACAGTTATTATATTCGGTGATTACGTTATATTTTATTTCATAATAATTGTACAAAATGATCCGAAAACCTTGTACCCTCTCGGCGGGCAAACGGAACTGAAATCGATGAAGTTTTCAAATTTGGTCATAATGTAGCAAAAGTCGGTATTTATTTGCTTAATCTTCAGAACATTGACAATTTCAGAGAAACACAAGGCTATTTAATTAATCGTAGATAAAATGCCACCAGTTGAAAAATTAGTTTTAATCTTTCGAAATTCGATATTTGTTTAAAAAAAATTCAGCACTCTTCAAAAACAGTGAGAATGTCACTTTTTTTTAAACTGTGTACATAACGAATGCATTGTCAAAGAAATGAGTCATATCGTTACTCTTCTCAACTTAATTCGAAAGTTTTCCTTAATCCTTGTGTGAATTACAATTTGTAACGTACACCTCCGGAATGCTACGATATGGCTTGACATATTACAGTGATATATTTAGTTCACTCGTGATAAAAAAAACTATAAATGTATATTATAGTTGAACGGGCATAAACTACAACTACTAATCTATATAGACCGTGGGAAATTTGTAATTTTGAACCAATCAAAAATTGGGTCGTGTACCTTTTCTTCATACCAGTTGAGGTAAGCTGTCATATAATATTTCTTCGTGGGCCATTCAGGTTTAGTGTAAGGATGAATGGTCTTTTTATAGACTTAAGAAACTGGGTGAGGCGAATATGTGTTTATGGCCAACGTTCAAACAATATCGGAGAAAAAGAATTGGTATTTTTCGGGTCTCAAAATATAAACGGTTCCCTTTTGTATTTTGTGCATATACACTTATGGAGACGTTTGAAATGAAAGCCATAATCTAATCTGACACTCGTGGTTGTTTCTTATTACGTGAGAAAAACAAAGCAAAACTGTGCACGTAATGAAATATAAGGAAATTATACCTGGGGATAAAGTTATTAACTTATAAAAAAAAATGATTCGAAGACCCGTCCCTTTCTACTGGGATTAATTTAAAAATTTATTAATTATAACGTTTTTTTAGCAACATCTGACAATACTATGTTTGTATCAAATATGTTGCTTGATGTACTTGCAATCGTTCAAAACAATGTATCATCGCACATATTTAATTTAAAATTTACCAAAAACACAGTTATATAATTAAGAGTCAAAAATATATTTTATCATGAAAAACTATACTGTATTTTTAAAATGAAAAAAAAAATCATTGAAATTTTCCATTTTCCATGCGTTTGACGTGCGTTGGGTATCAGATATTAACCTTTCTTAACCACAAATAATTACCAGAGTATGAATGAAGAAAATAAAAAGGAAGTGTAGTAAAACGTATTTGTATACGTATTACATTATACGGACGGAAGACTTTTTCCATGTGACTGAAATGGCTTAAACACGTGAATAATAAGGAAGTCAAGAAGGACCACATTAAAATATAATTGCTCTATTTTCACACCGTCTTTAATATCACGGGAATGAATTACGCGTAAAATGTTAATTGCCGTGATGGTGCGTCTGTTGGCTCGTAAACACCAATTCATGGAAGATTCTGCAATATCATTCGTGGATATGTAAAAAATGGTGTTTACGTCTTACTGCCTATTGATATATGTAACATGATTGTTTACGTCAAAAGAATTGGATCGCATATCAATTACACTTTCACGCATGTACACTTACCAAGTCACTGCCTAATCTATGGATATTTATTACATGACGTCAATAGAATTAGATCGCATATCGCTTACACTTTCACTGTTTGCAGTAATCGCATGTTCACTTCTCATCTTCTGATCCCGAAGGCTGGACAAGACTAAGAAGGAATATCGTGATGTTCCAACCCTTTCTTGGTAAAAGAATACAACTTAGTGACATAGTGTGCATTCCGATTCCACACTATATTACAATATTCTATCTGTCATAAATGCATTGTGACTGTACAGGCGTGATGCACAACTGCACTTAGTCAAAGAAATATAGATTCGAGAGTCACAGCTACTGATCGGCTACCTTTTTAGAACAAAGCCGCGCCGGACGAGAACATAATCAGCAGGTGACACTTCAAACTACAAAATCTCGAAAATGCGTTCCGCATTAATCTATTTAGAAAAAGTATTAAAACGTTTATTCTAGTTCACTATCTACGATGTTTTACAAGGCTTTATGAGAATTTTTGGTATACAATTGGTAGTTAGAAAAGTCATAACATATTATACTGCTGTAGACCTCGGGCTGAAGTGGATCATACCACTCGTTAGTGCCATCCTTAACTTCACATGGTCAAATTTAAGACTTAAATAATTAAATTGAAATATCGTTAAAGATTGGGCTACTGGCAACAGTTCACCCGTTTCACGTCTACATTAACACATTAACATCGTCTTTCAAGCTGAGAAATCTACTACATACCAGTGTTTTTAGGGTAATTCAAACATCACACCTAAGCATCCAGTGTTATGGCAAAATTGACTAGATCAAAGACATTGATTGAAAATATTTATTTTGAAAATATTCTACCAAGTACAAGATGATCCTTGCCCAACCTTCAGGAAAAAGGCCCTATACAATTTAACTAGGTGAAACACTATATTGGTTTCACTTGACACAAAGTTAATTTTCTTTAACACATCCCAGAAAGTACAGAATGGTCAATACCAGACAAATTACTCGCTGGATTCCGCCCATTAAGTGTACAGAATGACACTTTCTGGACATATTGTCTGCTGCATTAGACCTATAACACAATGTTCATGTTCATCCTGTTAAGTAATCACGAGGACGTCGATACACTAAGTTGCATTTTATGATACTGATACTGATATAATGGTCAATCTTTTGGCAGAATGACTGATTCAGAGCAACATCACCACATACCATCATGGGTCGTGGATTTGAAAACAGTCGGAGATATATTGATGTCACGGGCATCGTTTCTGCCTTAGAGGCTAAACCTCTTGAATTTGAAATGCCAAGACAGCAGTTCGAAGTGACTGAACAGCATCATCAACAGGACAGTTTAAGAAGTCATTCGAAATAATGGAGAAAGACACCAAAGTGACAAGCATCAAATTCTTTGGAAAGAAAGATTTCTCTGTTCCCTGTATGACATGGGGAGAATGACAGATCAACGAGGCCAGACATGCCACGTTTTCTCAAGATATGACCAGGAACGTTGATATTTGTCTATAACTTAGCAGGAGATTAAAACGCTCAATGCACTATGGCATAAATGGAATTTGTAAAATAATATTGTATTTAGTTATCTCTGCGCTAATAATCTGTTGTTGGTGGCTAGAAGGCATCCATCGAAATATTATTCTCTAACTCCACCCGGATTCACACAAACATTTGCAATCGTCTGAGTGCACATGAGGCTGCAAACTCTATATCTAAACTGCCACAGTGTCTTACAGGATATATACGAAATTGACTGGTAAAAGCACAGTCACAGAGAAGCAGGCTGAAAGATACTGATTTTTTTAAAGAGTATCAACCCATAGAATAAATACCTTAAAGCTAATGTTATACGAACATTAATAGTAAGCATTGTTTTAAATGGTGTACACTGCTAAAAAAAAAAACCGGTTTAAACAAGCTCTGTGGTCAAAAGGGTTTTTTGAGTGGTCAAAAGCCCAACCCTGAATATTCATATACATGTATTACTATATCATAATATATATATATGAGATTCACTTTTTTTCGACACAATTTTGGCGATTCTTTAACTGACTGATGGTCGTGACCAGCCTGTTATTTTCTATATTCGTTGCATGTATGTTTCTTTATCAAGAAAGACCGGGGTTTTCAACCTTTTACTTTCGTTTACTACTGTCAAGATCATTGATCGTTTGCATTACCCCCATTCCCCCTATTAATCCTTATTTTTCGTGATTTTTTTCGAAGGTTTTCTCTGCATTCTTTTTCCTGTCGGAGAATATAGCCTGACTGAAATGAACGACATAAATTATTATTGTCCAAATATTTTACGCTAGGCTACGAAGCGCCTCATTACCTCCCAAAATTTCAAAAGTAGTTGAAATCCGTAAGTAAGGCGACTACTAGAAGACCAATGTGAGAAATTTGGCTTTTTAAATTAATATAACCTTTGTTTAAGTTTGATAATAGAGATTTTATCGTATATATTTTAGAGTACAACAAAAGGGAAATAACTACCACATAACCGTTCAAATGAAATACTTACATTAAAAAAGATCAATAGTCTAGAAATTTTCAGCACGAAAAGAACTTTGAAATAATTGTATGCATCATATCGCAATATGCATTAAGAAATAATAAAAAAAAATAGAAAATATCCAACAAAGGGACACTTTTTTCTAACCAATTCTATTGTAAAATCAACATGTATTTGTGATATCTGCATTTGTCAATGTTCTGCAACACAGGCAAATAAAATTAAATGCCAAGAGTATCTCAGTTTAGGCAAAACATTTATGACAAAATACCTAGTCATTATGATAGTACGAGATGCCCGTTTCAATGCAAAATGTTTCGAAATCTGAAAAGGGGCTTTCCGGTTTTTCGTAGGTCGAAAATCTAGAGAAATGTATCCATAAACGTTTCTGAAAGTTTTTACTACAAAAAGGTTAATTTATTTAAATGCTAAAACTATTTAAAACTATTTACTTAGTTGACGTAAACTTCTAAAGTTCGTTGTGTTTTTTGGAAGCTGTTAGAAAATTACTGTACGTTTTTTATTAAACCTTCTAAAAGATATTCAGTTTGATTATGTAGATACATATATATACTACGACGTTTTTGATAATGAAAATTTTGCGAACTGCCCCTTTGAGCTAAAAAAAAAAAAAAAGAAGTAATTTATGGGACTTCAGTCCACTTATTGTTGTATTTTACAGTGATATATTTCACACCGCGGTGGTTTAACAATTATTACCGATTGTGTCATAATTTAATACTCCACTTTAGATTCAATAGCCCGTTATTATAGCCATCGCCACGATATCGTACATGACAAGGTTAAATTATGAGCCATATTAATCTTCCAAATCACTCTCCGTTTATCACGTCATCGAAAGTGTAACATTTGTTTCAAATATAACCCTGAACACCGAAGATAATATAATGAATGAACAAAATTCACAATACATCGATGGACAACCAGTTTAACACAAACATACGTATTAAGTGGACATACTATGTTGCTGTTATTAAGTACATGGACATCAGAGAGGTACTAACTCTCACAGTTTAACAATATATACAAACAGAAATATACATATACACAAGTACATGTGTATGAGATGGACTTGACCCTCATCACACATAAGGCCCCTCTACCCTTAGAGTACCTCTGTTTTTTATGTCCTAATCATCATCTTACATCTATCCATACGAAGGTTGTACGTTCTGATTTAGGTCTAAACTGTAATTTTTTTAAGTGTTTCATATGGTGAGAATGGTTTGTTTACTACGAGTGGATATTTCGCGTAGGATAAAGCGAAGGATAGATTCACAATCGTTTCTTTGTGAAGATCCACCTTTCTGTAGTATTTAAAAAACATGTGGGACACGAATGGATATCAAGAATTAAAGCAGCTTTATAGAACCATATAAACCATATTTATTTTCTGAGACAAATGGCCACTGAAAATCTTAACTTAATTTTCATCTAGTAAAACACTATAACTATAACCTACGTATGTTTAGGAGGGTTATGTCCCTTACCTTTTTTAAACGTTTCAGCTAAAAAAATAATCAAGCTTTGATGACGTCACTAGTTGCGAAGGATCTTAAATTTGAAAAAGCATATTTTGCTATTAGTGACGTCTTCAAACACTTATCTTGTGTGGAGTTGCAGGAACTACCGACGTCTTACTGAAAATTTGATTGGTGCAAATATTGTTTCTGTTTCTGTATATGTTTCCCCGATAAACATACAATTTTAGAAAACCCCTTTAATTAAAAAAAATCATCTATTTACGTAAACACCTCAAATCCCCGTGGACTCCATATTTATAGTTCAGGCAAACATTAGATTTTGAAGTCTTTGAATGGGCATTTAGCAATTGTGAGTACGATATATAGACACAGCTTTATGGGGAAACACGTCGAAACGTTGCATAAAACTTTAACCAGTGATTGTTGTTCCATAAAGCTGTGTCTATATATCATTAGATTTTGATTCATCCACCATTGTTAATGGATCAATCAGTAATAATTTCGCAAACGTACCTCCGGAAGTGAAGAGTTACAGGTCCGTAATCCAAATTAAAACGTCCACGAAAAAGCAACGTCTTGTATATTTAATACAGCAATTTTCAAATTTAATTCAAGGTCGCTAGATAAGGTATGAAAGCAGAAGTCCATTTCTACACGCTAGTTAAATCGGATGGCTCCTTTCACTATTATGGGAGTCTAAGACTGGTTCTACGTTGTTGTTAAGGAGTAACAGTGCTTTCTAAAGAGGACAGGTACTAGGGATGATTACAAGTTAATGTTAATATTATTAGTTCACAAGGTCCTGAACTATCAACTCTACTGTTTAATTTACTTCCTGTTTGAGATTTTAACGTGTGTCGTCTTGAAAATTAGATCACATGCGTAATGTGTAAGAATCAATGTGTAGATGAATGAATAGTTGCAGTGGTCACAATGATTTATTCTGAGGATTCGGATTATATGGGGAAATATCAATCTAACAATAAGTGATATGTTAATGCATATTTTGAAAACTATATCATATGTAAGTGTTTAATATTACTCTTTTCTAAACATATTATATATAGTATTTGATATAAGATACATGTACCGACTATTACACGACTTATCTACGATTTTGTATAGTGATAACATATTTTCTTTTCGATAAATGTTCACTTTATACCCGGCCCTTTTGAAATAGGTTACCAATAATATATATTTATTCAGTTTGTTTGATTCATTTTGATGGCCGTATTTTGCTCTATAATTCATAGTTATTCTTCGAGAAAAACTAAAAGCCTTTAACTGAACAAGAGTTGTAACTGAATTAGGCTTATATCTTTTTTTTTGTCAGCAGCATCATAAATTATTGTAAATATGTATTATTTAGCATATAGATATGCATAAATTATAAAAACAGACGAAATAATACCTTAGAATGAGTATGAATATGGACACATATATTTTGCACGAAAACTGGAAAACTTCGGATTTCTATCAGCATCAATCCATATTTTGTTTTGTAAACATAAGAAATTAATCAGAATAAGTTTAGAATGAAAACCTACTAAATGGAACGCATGCAGGACAATTGAATTTAAGAACGTATGCAGGATAACTTAATATCCTATATATAACGTTTGCGAAATCATTGCTGATTGATCCATTAACATTGGTCATCTTAATTTAAGAACAAAAACATATTGTCTTTCTCGTTGATCTTTCAACATTCCAGATCACTTGATACTACTCTACGACTGGGTTTGTCAACTCACATCACTTTCGAAGACCCATTATATTGATTTTGTTTTTCCTTTTATACCGGACATCAAAATATGAATGTATATAGAATCTCAATATAAGAACCTATGCAGGATATCTGAAAAAAAAGAAGCTATACAGGATATCTGATAAATAAGAACCTATAGATGCAGGATATCTGAAAAATACGAACCTATAGATGCAGGATATCTAATAATAATATTCGGAACATGATATCTAAAACAAAAGAAATAAGGACCAATACAGAATTCTTTGAGATCACAAATAGAAAATTGACAAATTCCACAATATTTCTGAACAAAAAAACCTGAAGAATCTGCATAGACTAAGAAACACTAACAAAAGCCATCGAGATATAAAAACCATCGACCTTTTTGCAGAGATGAAAGAAAAAATAATTTAAACTCGATAGTTAAAAATAAGAACCTAAAATTGCAAAAGAGATCCTGTTTGTAGAATCAATACCAGATATTTGAAAATGAGTCCTGTTTAATGTTACCGATGATGAATCATAGCGAAATAATTTTTTAATATACTTATTCTTGCGTTTGTGAAATCCGATGATTTCTTTTCTTTACTTTGTCACATAAATGTCAAGTCTTTTTCTTTATATTACTTAGTAACATCTTGATGGACATCTATATTATACTTAATCACATCCAATATCATCTTGATATCATTAACACAGTATGACACAATTTCAGATACACATACATTCTTTTTTCTTTGGATAGTCCTAATGTATTATATGGATTATGTATTGCAAAAAAAATGTGTTAGGTATTTTGTTAACATTTGGGAAACCATTCATATAAGATTTTACACTTAAATAATATTGTGAAGTTTTTAAATCGTTTAACAGCAAAAAATCTAAAATCATATTTCAATTAGAAACCTTACGTATCGACTTTTACATTACTAATATTGTCTCTTATCAGAACGGAACGGGTGAAATGTTTAAGGGTAACCAATATGAAATCCGTTTGAATTCTGGCCCACCTAGAGATGATGGTCTCTAAGCGGACTCGATAAATTAGTGTAATGTACTAATGTGACTATAAAAACTTATCCACAGATAATCATGCAGAGAACGGTTTCTGTTTACATTTGAAGAACCAGTATAATGCCAATGTAAAAGTATTTTAATGAAAATAGTCCTATTTTATCTCGGTCTCGATAAATTAGTGTAATGTAAATGTTAACCGTTCTAAGAACGATTAATTGGGCCTTCCTTATATTACATCCGGGTGACTACAAAAACTTATCCACAGATAAGCATACAAAAGAACAGTTTCTGTTTACAATTGAAAAACTAGTATAATGTCAATGTAAAAGTATTGTAATGAAAATAGTCCTATTTTATCTCGGCCTGGTCCGAACTGAGAATAGAGGGCTTTATCGTCTGTTTGTAAAATCAATACCAGATATTTGAAAATGAGACCTGTTTAATTTTCGGGGAAGGGAGGGTTTGATTCTCCCAAATGTACAGGCCTAGGGTGGAGCAGACACTTTATTTAGAAATTAGGATTAAGGGTCTTGATATTGGGTTTTCTTCTTATTATACTTAATCATATCCAATATCATCTTGATATCATTAACACAGTTAATTAACACTGGTCCGAACTGAGAATAGAAGGCTTTATTAACACCTAATAATTAAATTTCAGTGCTATACCATACACTTCATTTTATGAGATATTTTATATTAATTTTCAGGTTATGTTATTCACCCTACCAAGAACGCTATCATTTCCGAGAGCTTCGAATCTGAAAAATTCCAATATTGACGAAACATTTTACCTGTATTTGCCATTACGTCACAAGGATGATTTGGTCGACTTAAAAACGCAACAGACATTATTGTACCATTATGCTGGTAATAAAATTTGTCCAGATCATAAACAAACTAGGCGACATGTTTATAGATCGACATCATATTCAGACCAATCAATCCAGCTTCCAGCAACTATGACGCATAGCTCGTGTCCTTCTCATTTGAGGTAAAAATGTATACTAATTATTACTTTTGAAGGAAAGTTTTGTCAGTTTTGACAGTGACCTCACAATCCTTCCAGTGCAAACAGATTGCAGACTGACTTAATGGGGGAACAACACAACAGCCTTGGTTGAGCCTCCCAAGAAGCGTTTGTGAGTGATCTCTCTCAAAACATTTTTTGGATATAGTAGAATAGATTTGGTTTCCACACATAGGAGAAAACGATAATAAATCATAATTTCTTAGAATTGAGTTGGGGATACAATTGAGGGTATAAACGTTCTCTGTACACACAATGGGACTACCGCTGTTATTTATCATGATTCATATATCCAGGTCTATATTATAATTTAGAAGTCAACCGTGGCATCTAGTTAACTTCACGTCAACATCGTCATGACAAATCTGTGCCACCCATCATCTGTACACTTTTTGTCATACAGCCCGAAATAAAACTCAATTTTTTCTTATTCTGCAAAAAATGTGGATGGAGACGGGCTTTTATTGCATTCTCTGTTCGTCAGAAAATTACGGCAACGTTTACGATGCTAGACTATGATTTCGAAAGCAGTTTTACGCAATTTTAATTCAGATTTTTAGTTTTAACCCGTACTCAATAAGTCTACCAATCCAACAGCCTTCGAATTATTCGGTCACTAAATTAATCTATAGCTTCCACTTAAAAAGCTACGACCATGAAAAAAATAAAACAAATTTTGTAAAATATTTTGGTAGTTGTGTACATGTAAGATTGAAAAGAACATGTGCCTAAGATTAGCTCTTATTGTTAGGAAAATATTATGTTTTGAAATAATGACAGGGTGTTTATAGATATCGATATTAGCCACTTAATGCAACTTTATATTACAATTATAGTAATGTTTTAATAATATAATTATACATTATATTGTTTAATGTTCAATGGGATTTAAAAATTGTCGAAAAAACATAATACTTAAAAACGTAAATAAAAAAATGTCATAGCTCCGAATCGGTAGAAATATGAACTTTCTTGCGCCATTATATGCTATTCCGGTCTACGATATAGGCAATAAATTGTGTAACATCGATGCCTTCTGAAGAGTTCAAAATAAAATAGTATTTAGATATAGTTAGATTTCCGATACATACCAATTTCCTTACCCTTAATATTTCAGATTGAACTACGATAGTTACAGAGAACCCAAATATATATTAGAGGCCGCATGTAACTGTGATAAATGTTTTAAAAACTACCAAGGAATATGTCAGCCGGTTCAGTATCCCAGAAAAGTCATGAGAACAAACCCTTTGAATGGTGTTTCTCAGTGGAAACTAGAAGAAATTGCTGTGGGTTGTACATGTGTTTATCCTGAAATGGATAAAGGAAGGCGTTAATATCAACGACTTCACTGCAGGATATTACTCACGGTTTGTTATTCTCTGGAATTCGGAACATTTCAAGAAGAATTCCCCACTCCTTTCGATGTGGACTACCGATGTTATGGTGTGATCGTTTAAGCATTAATATTTAGCAACAAAAAGCAAAATAATGCTCCAATTATTGAACATCCCTATTCGTAGTGTTTTAAGGTCAGCATTGTTCATCCGACCAATCTCGTAGATAATTTCGTTTTTGCTGTGTGTTAATGTCCAACGAATTACTTAAGATTAAACTATTTTTGCACCGATTTTGATAGATTTTGCCTCGAGCGTTTTTTAAATCCAAGGTACACTCAGTACAAGCCGCAAAAGATGAAGTAAAGATAATTGGAGAGTTGTAAAGAATTACTATGTAACTCACAAATATATCATCCTTCACAAATTATTATCTATTCATCATATTTTTTTTTTAATTGACCCATGTTATATTGCTTTATACATATAATTGCATTAATATTTATTAATCGGTCTGCATAACGTAACGTCGGACGTGGACTATATTCCATTAAGGTCGACGTTGCGATTATAACAGTAATTCGGAGTAATTGGATTTTCAACAAACCGGAGCGGTCGAAAGGCTGTAGCCATCAAATTGAATGATTTTTTTCCAATTTTTTGACGGATCGAATGAACATTAGAACGCCTTTACAGGTCTCCAAGTTCTTAGAGAATCTTTGACACTACAGTTCGGAGGCAGTTTCTAGTTGTCGGAGACTTTTTCATGTTGGCACTTCGACCGACAGATGCCATGAGAACCTTTGAATCGCCAGTTGGTCCGAGCAAACCTTTAACAGGTGAAAAAACATGCTAGTACTTAGAAGCCACTTTGCTAACATATTGTACACATTGTACAAAAGTACTAAAAACCAATGACTAAGAGTTTTGAATTTGTAAAAATTTTATGATTTTATTGAATGGACGAAATACCAAAAGAAAACCATTCAACACAAATATATTATACTTTTTGTAATAAAAAAAATTACCTAAATGAAATTTTATTACAAACTGCCATCAAAACAAGAAACGCTTTAAGAGAGTTGTATAGTACGTTGTTGGCCATTTTGTCAGTCATGTGGAAAAGTTTATATAATAAAACTATGATATATTGTCATTATGTATTTGTTTGCTTTGAATTTTGTGACTTTTCTGTTTGCAATAACGTATGTTTTAGTGTATCTATAATATATTTTTTGGAACACGGAATTTTTGTATCAACGCCCTTTATCTATTGACCGAATTATGTCCGACTATGTCTACTAAATGTACATAATATGTTAAGCTTTCCATCATTAATGCCCCGATGAACACTTCTTTAAACAAACATTCCGAATTCGTCTCGAAGAGTAGACATGAGAATAAGTTCTACTTGTCCAACTTCACCAGGAACGTAAGCTGAATTGTGTAGGTCAGTTGTCAGAGAGATCGCATAGCGTAAAGCCCTGAGTTACATGTTTCTTAGGTTTTGTTTTAATATTTGTATGTCGCTCTACATTTTATTATAGAGCTCTATTTCAACAGTGATAATACTGTTTTATTGAATGTTAGCAGATTATTTTTTTCGGCTCCACTTTGTATATACCAAAGCTTAATGGTTCACAATCTAATATTATTGCAATTTCGCCTATATTACCCCTTTAGCGAAAAATAAATTTCATGATATATGTAAAGTAATACACTGATAACATTAAAAAAAAATTATGAGAATTTTGTTAATTTGAGATAAAGCTATACATTTACGTGTATGGTCTTAACACCTCAGTGCGGGTGATATTGGTTGAAAATCTGGGTAATACAAAACCTTTGTTTCATTCGATGAAATTATGAGCTTGCTCGAATACTATTATTAATGATTGTTGACATGGTGTTTCAACTGTAAAAAAGTATCAATTGATATATCAGTAGGATGTTAAAGGAAAAATATGTAGGTGTGGGTGAAGGTATCAAAATAATATTCAAAGAAGGCATTACACGAGGTTAGCCCTGTTCACTAACGATAAGGTTAGCAAAATTGGAAGTTCCTAACACTTCTAACATAATATAGTTAAACTTAATATGATGAGATTAGTTTTTCGTGCCTCTGAATGTTCCGGACAGGGGTGGAGGTTCAGAGTCTTCAAATTGGTTACCACAGGAGCAATTGGGTTGTCCGAATATATCGTGATATTGACGATTTTGCTGTTAACACAAACATATAAAAGGCCCAACCATTTGATGGTTTACTTTTTTTTCAAATTTATAAATATCCACACCCACCAGTTTATCAATAGTTTCGGTAGTTGTTAGGGGGTTTCCCTTAATTTTCTAAAAATTGAATTATTTGTTTTCTAAGAAACCCATTTGATCAAGTCAATTTGTTTGTGCAATTATGCATATATATTAGCACAGGGTATTAACTAATATGTTTTGAAATGAAATAAAAGATATATTCGACTCTTTTCAGGCAAGGACAAAACTGTTACACTAGCCTTATCACTGAACATAACATTGTTCTCAAATGCGGGGTCTCGGGGACTAAATGGTTTGGTCCTAGCAAGAATTGACACAACTGCAAGAAGACGTTGATACCAAAATCGGGTTAGATACTCATGATATCGCCGGATTTTGGTTTATCCTTGATCGAGCCTAGTACCCAGAACTAAGCCTAGGACTGTTCCTTTTCTGGCAAAAGAGTATTGTAAAAAAAATTTCTCATGAATAAAGTGAGGGTACTAACTACACAAATGACCCCCTCTCCATCCTTCATCTCCACTAACGACACTAAATCTTTTTGTCTGTTAGGAATATTCTGTTACTACCTACGAAGCTGCCTATGACCATATAGCGCTAGGAATTCCGTAATGGAAACACCCTTTCTTCAGACGCTCAAAACCTGGATAATGAAGTTGGTATATTGTACGAGTTGGTAATTAAATGCGTACAGGTTTAGATTATATGCTAGGTACATGGCTGCTTTCTGATTAAAGGAATTGGGATGGGGTCGCGATTTGACCCGCCTTGATGGAAATGGGGTCGGAAAAATCAATCAGCGAGAACAGCGGATTTAGGGTATAACTCATGCTGCCGAAACGGTTTCGAATGTGGACGTTTGGAATTTTGTTGTTGTTATAACTTCAAATGTATGACCAAATTAAGTGACAATATCTATTGTGATAGAATCTGAAACCACGATATAACAGTTGGCAAGTGTTTCAGATATTAAAAATCTCGAAATAAGATTAAAAAACCACACCTAAGCAGATCGATCCAACTGGATGTTACAAAGTTATCGAAAACAGCCGTTCTGAATAAGGACACAAAAATAGAATAAATACAATAGTAGATTTGTTTGTGGTCTGAGTCTCTCTCAATATCATGTTGGTAGTCTCGCTTCAATTACATGTTCTCTCTTCGCTTTCGTTACATTTACATGTGTAAAAGTAGGATATAATAGAAATGTTAAAATCACCGTCGCGAATCTTACGTAAAATCTCACGATCATCGCGTCGCCGTAAGGATTTATTACATTTTGAAACTGTAACATTGAAATCTTTTGCAGATTGTTTTATTGTCAGCAAGATAATCGTCATCGTCCAATCAGATTCATTTTCACATGCATGATCGACATAGTGGAAACGAGAGACTGTAGTTTTGTCTCCTCGTGTGCCCATAGTTGATTGGTGAAACTCAAACAAGACTTCAGTCGTCGACAAAATCGCCGAAAAACCGTTAGTGTGCCTGCATCATTCATAAGACAGGATGCAGAAACCGAAACGAGAAATTTAGCTGCGGTAATCGGTAATAATTGTATTCACAGCTCACCTTCGAAATGTGAGCCTCAGATGTATATGGACTCACTCCACTAATTCATTTGCAATCTCTTCCCATGTTAAAACACGAAATTCAACCTTCTACAACTTTTTCCAGAAATCTCGTTGAAAGCTTTCCAATATGTCGTATGAAAGCCTGACCAATTCTCAATGTCTCTTAAAAAATTCAATATATGATGACCATGAAAATTTTGAGCTACTAAAATTGAAAGTAGACTACTACGGGTTATACTCATCCGCTAGAGTTTGGCACTTCACAAAACGACTATTTTTAGAATTAGCCTTCCGCCTTTAGAGTCTCTCATCATCTCACCAATTCTGAAAGATAATGCTATTTCAGACATCAAATTCCAAATCTAGACTAAAAATAGACATGCAAAAACCCCAAAAGAGAAGATTTCTAAAATGTTTTAGTGGAGTGAGTCCATATAGGGGTGTCGTAAGTAAGAGTACAAAAGCAAATATTTAGTATGAGTTATTTCCCTTGAAAACGCGTTCAATATTTAACCTAAATACTCTAGAAGACACAATACTTGATAGATTTTGACGAAACTTGGTATGAGTTATTTCCCTTGAAAACGCGTTCAATTTTTATTCGTAAATAATCTGGAAGGCATTATACTTGATGGATTTGACGAAACTTGGTGTGACTGTTCTAAATCAAGGTTGAACTATCTTAAATCAGAAGAATCGAAAAGTATTTAGTACGAGTATTGCCCTTATTCTTAAAACGCGTTTAAGTTTTAGACTGTAAACACTTTCGAAGGCCAATTTCTTCACTAATTCTGACGAAACTTAGTAATATTATTCAGTATCGCCTAAAAAGTTCAAAAGTATTGCATGACTGAAGGTTGAATATTTAATACTGGTAATATTGTTACTGTACTGCCAAATATTTTTATATAAAATCAAAGCTGCCAGTGGGCGTATATTAACTTACCTGGCAAGCTATCTTTCTAAACACAGTCAATTAAATGAATATTAAATATCAGTGACCTCATGTCATAAGAGAGTCACTCTATATGGTTCAAATTAAATTTTCAAATTTAACCCATTTGTCTCGTGTCCCCTCAAATATATATATCAAAATATATATATTTAATCTGCTTAGTTCCTAAACAAATAGTTTTTGTCGTCTGCAATGCGAATATTTTTCAAAACGATACATATTACAATAAGAGAAAGCTTCAGTTTCTTTGTGTTTATATCAAGTGGTATAAGAGAAATAGGCCTGAATCATAGTATAGCAAACAGTCTGTTGTATTTTAACTGAACGCCAAATCCCCATTGAACCGTTTACACGCTTTTCTTTCTTTCTCGACACACACTGCTTCTCTGACAAGAAGAACACATTGAGGGGAAATAAAAGGCAGTCTCGTGGGTATAATTGTTCGACAAAGGATCACATTAAATACATTTTAAAGTTTGCTCTGTTGCAGTGTTCTCTCAAAGGCTCAAAAGCGTTCTTGTATATACCTGACGATTTCGAAATTCCTGTTAATTGTTATGTTTAAGAATTAAAATATACTACTTGTAATCTACGATTAGTACAATAATATACAATGCTCAAGTAATTGGTATAACAATTGACTACTAGAAAAATGAACCTAGTATCGGTTTGGAACTGTGGAAGATCTGTGTGGATATTACTGATAATTTATGTGGAGTATATAGTTACTCTGGATGAATGGAATGGGTAAGTCAAAAGATTTATTTCTTATCATAAACACCATCATCCTTTAGTATTAGGGAGTGAAAGCCGCATCTGGCGGAAGGCAGCAAAACCATTTTTACCCTAAGGAGGATTCTAACCCACGGTAGCTAACGACGAACATCCAACTCGCTATCAACTGAGCTATACAACTGCACTGTGTTATTGTTCTTTATCAATTATTGCTTTTGTTTCCATCCACAATAAAGTAATCATTAGTAGTAATACTGCATTGTTTGAAAATGATTTTTAAAGCAAATTATTACTCCGAACAAAGCGTGCTGTGCAAAGTTTCATTCAAATGGAATCTTCCGAATCGCACACATTTTATTTGGGTTTGAATATTAGCAGCAAAGTTCATCCAATATTTTACCACCTATTTAAAACATGAAATGAAATGATTGAGTTTAACGTCCTACTTTTTTGCACCTTGTGGGCTCATGAAGACGGGTAACGCCATGAGGGAAATTTTGTCAGGACAGCGGCATTAGCCTGCTCTTTTTTCGATTTCCAACTGTCGAGGGATCTTTTACGTGCACAGTCTGTAGCACACGGGGCCTCGGTTTATTGTCCCATCTGAACGACTAGACGCTTTTTCCATGTCAGCCCCTCTTACCTGCATCACTAACAAGGGGAAACCGGGTTGAAAAATCCGAAGGCATTATCTCGACCTATGCCGGGATTGAACCCTAGACCTTCAGGTTAGCGAGCAAGCGTCTAACTCACTGAGCCACCGCTACTCCCTACCACCTATTTATACGAACACGGAATAGTATGATCAACCTTTGGTCTAAATAGCAGAATCACAGTGGCCACAACAATAACAACAACAAAAAGAAATCACATAATTCTGTACAACCTCGAGGATGCCTACTTATCTTCACTTACTGCTGGATGCTGTCGTTGAATATGATTTTGATAAGTATAGAGATTTGTCCCTATCATCAAAAATGTTATGTGGTATGTTAGCAATTAAAATTGGTGGTCTTTTAAGTCAGTGAATTACCCATCGTTTATATAGTAAATAATTGTAGGTTTACAAGTATTACTTTATCTATCTACCAACTTGATTTGTTTAGACTACTATCTTGCCTCAAAGGCCCGTTTGTATTAAATTGAGGTGTTTTATTAATTTAAATCTTATCGCGGTCGATTCACCTTTTGTCCCTGTTGAGAATTTCCAGATTTTTTATTACACATTTCTATATTAACTTTTTCTGTCTTAATGTGTACTAGCAGCATGAGCTCGTTGTGCCTTACATAAATATGCTGGCCCCTATTTCTCAAAATAAGTCGGCAGCAGGATGAGCTCTAGTCAACCGTATGATTACTTAAACCATCCAGAAAGTTTGGAAACATGTCTTTAAAACTATTGTTAGCTCATTACGTCGATTAACTGGTTAGTTTCATGGGGTGACGAAATATTGGGGTGTTAACACATTATAGACAGAATCAATGGCGTTTCTGGGAACCATCAGGTGGAGATGTCGGGGCCACAGAAATGACAAGGAGGCAAACAGCACCAGGAAATTGAGAACACACTGATAAGAAATTATAAAAGTTGGCAAACCCTCATGCCCAATTACCCCACATCATGTAGAAACGCCACTAAAGATGCCTTCAGGAACAGGCGAATTGTTTATTGTACTGTGGTACTATGTTGGAGAGAAACCCAAATATGTGCAAACTTTCAAAGTACATACAAATTATTTGAAATAAGTTAACAATTTCAACTTGATAACAAATAATTAGAGAACCCAGCCAGACGCTTCCGCTAAATTCTTATATCTACCTTTCTAATGAACTTTATCTACATGTAGTTATGATAAGATCGTGGTGGTGTTATTGGAATAACCATGCATCATCAAAAATACATAATAATGTTGAACATAAGACAACCAAATTGGCTAGTATATTGTGAACATAATCAACACGGAATTTAAAGAACTTCCACAACTGTTCTTGACCAAAATAATTTGTCCATTATGTCGAATTAGGCTCAAACATAAACTTCCTAAACCGTAATGTGCTAAAGTGTAAATTCAGTTGTTCCAGCATTAATAATAATGTACTTCTTCACAGAATATAATCTATAATCAAACTGAAATTCTTTCTCGCATTGATTTTTAACTTAAACAGATCACAAATTATTTCTTATACTGTGTACATTTAATAAAACACATACATTTAAGTTTCCTTTTGAAAACATTATTTCTGTGTTTGTTGACGAATATAACAGGACACAACTCAGACAAGCAATGGTTATAAGTACAGAGAAAGAGTCGACTATTGGATCATTTATTTTAGTTTTTGCTTATTGTTTGTGTCTATTTATAAATGTTCAGTCGAATGTTTGAGAAAATATCTTTTCTCGGTATCTACAGCTGTCCGGGTAAAAATGTGCACATGGTTATGATATTGTAGTGGTGTATCTGTGGAATGTTCATACTCCATGTTTGCTGCCTAAATAAACAATAAGAATTACTTCAGCAACTCATCAATAAATCTGTTCGTCGTCTACCATATGGTTTCCCTTAAGAGTGTTTTTGTTCCGACAGTACTTGATCAGTTTTTTTGTCGATCGGTTGAATTTTTGCGAAAAAGTTGGAAATCTGCGAGCCAAACACTAACTTACAAATTCAGGGGAAGATCTGCCCGATCTGGACTAGATTTTACCTACTGGATACATTTCTTTCCAACATTTTTCGGGAAAAAATCCCATCGACCACAAAAATAATCGAGTACTATCGGGACCAAAACAATCCTTGGATAAACACCAATTACGTAGAGCTGCCCTGATCAATGGGGTCAAAAGAAGGAGATGATCAAAGAAATTTCGGTTTTGGTCCAGAGAGTTTCAGAGTCTCATTTGGTCGACCAATGATATTGGCCATATTTTGAGAAACATAATCGGGATTCTTGCCTATATATTCCAAGACAGATCAGAAAACAGTAGCCAATAATAAAAAAAAAAAAATTCGGGGCTCCAAAGGGTACAATGAATTCAAGCGACCATTTGGCCGGAAAAAAATATTATTCGATCAGATTTCAGATCAGGCGATTTGAAAAACACAATCCTGGGTGAATTACGGGTACGTTTTATACGTACCCTTCAGTTGAAGGAGTTCTTGAATTGTGGACACTTTGATAATCATTTCCTGCGATACCTTTATTAAATTACAGAATAATTAGTGTAAGGAGATAGATAAAATAGATAGTTATTAGTAAAATAAAACCAACGTTTCAACTATAGTAGACTTGTCTTCATAAAGCCAATGGCGACGATGAAGAAGGGTCATGCTATACCTTACTACCCCTTTGCAAAAATTTTGCATCAATTCAATTACATGTATTATCAAAGTAACATTCGAAATTTTGATTACGAGATGGAATTTAATCCCATATATATTTTGGTTGTCAAAATTTCACTTTTAATCTAACACCAAACCAGAAACAAAGCCTCTTCAGCATAAATTAGAAAAAAAACTCAGGTATAATGATCGTTGTTTGTATTTTCCTTAAATAACCCGTCTGAATATTATAATAGTATTTGAAGACAATTCCACTTATCTGTCTGACATTTTCTATTGGTACGGAACATTGTTCTCTCGACTTGTTTTTATATAATTGGCACATTATTTCTTCTATCTTTGACCCTGTTTTGAGATATATGTACTGTGTATCTGTATTTTAAACCATAAACGTGGTATACAAAACATCATTTTCGAGGGTAGGCCTATCTTCTTCTTGCTAATTGAACCGGTAAAGCTCATTTTAAGCTACCTATGCTACTTTTCAAAATTGAAATTCGACGTTGGTTTCAAATCCTGTGTTACATGTTATATCTCCATAGTACATTTGCCGAAGGCTAAGAGATAGAAATGTGAGGTACAGATAAGTTGGAAACGTGAAACATTCGACACAGTTTGAGCTTTGTTAATTTACTACCATTTTACCTCTCCTGAAAATCAAATATTTTGTCGGAAATGTATTCTGACGTCACTTCCGTCAGTGTTGTCTTGCACAGTTATGATACGGAGCATTGCATAGGAGATTGTTGCAAATTCTATATTGGAAAATTTCACTGTACATGCATAACTTATTGGGGAAATACCTTAAATAATTGCAAGGTACTAAAACGAAGTTGGAAACGTGAAACATACGACACATTTCAAGCTTTGTTAATATACTGTCATTTTACCTACCAACGGATTAAGAGTAATCTGACAACGTAATCCAGGCAATAACTTCTGATTGTATTGAATTCTCAAACATATATTTCATCATTAAATAGCTTCTCATTAACATTGTTCAAATAAGCGTCTTTTCTTACTAAACCGTTCACATATCGTGTATCAGAATGTTTGAAATAGATATACTATAAGAAAAGAGTCAGTTGACTTATACAAATAAAATGAATGGAGTTTTACGTCCTACTTTTCTGCAGTTGACTTATACGTAAGATAATCACGTAATTCACTTACGTCCTACTTTTCTGAAGTTGACTTATACGCAAGACAATCACGAGGTCAATATCTTAAACGCAATCCCTGCAGGATATGAACTTGAAAATGATTGATATCGGGCGTAGTGATAATGTAGTTGCTCTGGAGTACGAAACGTTCTTAAAATGGATTAGTTAATACAGACTACTTTTAAAATTTTATCAATTTTTCTGTTCCGACTAGCTAACTTCTCGTACACAATTGAGAGCTA
The DNA here is from genome assembly GCF_000327385.1 of Lottia gigantea. Lineage (NCBI taxonomy): Eukaryota > Metazoa > Mollusca > Gastropoda > Lottiidae > Lottia > Lottia gigantea. Next base: position 954,064 of record NW_008710834.1, on the reverse strand, counting down.
CCCGTCATTTGTACTTTCAGTCACCAACATATGTTCGTCTAATGGTAATGGTTTTCCAACAAAACTTCGAATTTATAAAATGCCAAGTCTTATCCGCTTGTATAACACAAAATATATTAAAACAACATATTTTACCAAGAAGAGGAAGTTAATATTGAAATTTTTTATAAAAAGTTAAAATTAGAAAAAGGATGTAGACAATTGAACGTAATTATTTGTTTACTTACTGACCTACTTATAAGAAACACAAGAAACTTAATTTGAAGTAGAAATGTCTGTAATGATATGACCAAATGTCAACGCCCATTTGATGGGCGATGTGATTCGATGTGAATGAAATTTTTCATATTCTACGCAGGCTACATTTGTAAGATGATTGCGATTTTTCTATAAACGTTTTCTCAGTTATTGCCCTTGTTCCTTGATAATATTAATATGATGTATAGTATATGCGACTGTTATTTACCGTCATGGTGTTTAGGGTATCAAAAAACGATACACAGAACAGGCTTAATATCAGAAATATAAAAGTTACATTGCTTTAAGTATACATGTAATTGGATAGGAACTATCGATGGAAGATTCAACATTAAAAACACCCGACTGATCTTTTTGCCTTTGTTTGCGATATCTCGACTTTCAAGCTGTTTCAATGCATCGTTTTGGGTGTTGTTTATATATAATGATGACATTTTGTACGAGTCAAGTTTTCGTTGTTGTTCGATAAAAGTTTTTTTTTTTTTTTACATATTTGCCTTAATATGACCACAAACAAGCCTATCAATAATATGAAAGTTCCTGTGGTTTCTATTTTATATAATGTACATGTTGAATATCTTGAAACAAACTGCTGATGGCATTTAAAAATATGCAAAATACGATATAATATAAATGTATCGCATTGCAAACACACATTTGAAATTGAACAGAAACAGAATTGACTCTATCAATTATATCATATTTCACCAGTTATAATTAACTTTGACATTTTCGAAAAAGGTTAGAAATATCTTTAACATGCAGATGGTCTTTTTCAGTGCATTTTTTTTATCCGTATATCTTGTTATCTTTAGAACATAGGATATTGGCATTTTTGCGTCAGAAAACTTCTACAAATTTAGGTCAAGTTATCACATAAAAATTCCTATCCAAATGAAATTGACTCTAGTGATAATGCTGAATTTGTAAAATTTTGTTTAAAACATTTACAATTTATTTATTTTAACAAATTTTTTTTTAGTTATATTCAAAATTGAATTGCCACCTAATATGAGACAAAAGACAAGGATAACACAGGTTCCCTTGTATATCAGCTGCTATGTCTACACGCCTCTTGGCATTGATCTTTCTCGGATCATAGCACCATCACTTATAGCCGAGTCGAATGGAATAATGATTTTTGAAAGTCTAGTAGATTTTCACACGTCATCTGAGACCACAAGATATCTTCTCTTCTAAATGTTTATGTATAAGTTGTACATAACTTATGAAAGTTCAATATATGTTAACGAAAAAAGGATGATTCCTTTGACGCTTGGGTTGACTTTTCGCCCTTCTCTTTGATACACCGAGGCATAAAGCACCAAAAATATAATGAAAATGTTTTGAAAGAGAATACTTTTGATAAAGAACATTTGAAATCATCCAAATTAAAATTATTATTTACGTTAATTAATAAAATTAAAACATATATGTGATCTTTTGAAAGATGTTTTATCTCGTGGGCACTCAGTGCATATTTAAATTGCTGTAACAAATATGTGTACTTAATGATCCTAAACGCCCATTTACAACCTCCAATTACGAGAAATTTAATCTTATGAAAAACGGGCCACAGTATATGACCAGGGTTGCAACACTAAATCGTATCGTTATAAGACCGATTTTTTTTTATCCAAAAGCAACTTTTGAACTTAATCGCTTTATATATCTCCTTTCCTATACGGTTGTCACATCACATGATTAAAGCAAAATTTATGATGCGTATCTTTGGTGCAACGACTGTAATTCGATTATGCAACCCCATAATCAAACTTGGGGTTGGACATCTTGAATGCTTACATCAAGCCCTCTCATAAATTTAGAGACCACAAGTTCATCTGCTGCAGTTGAAAATGGCGTTAACCTCATTCGTAAGTACACTACTGTAGAAAACCCCGTATTATATGATAAGATGGTGTAAGTGTGTGGATTAATTCGGCATAGACATCGTAGCATCGGTAATAACTGTTAGCAAAAGTAATTGTAACATCAACGGGCCAGTCCGTTAAGCCAGTAAACAATTAAAATCTGTACTATTAATGGTACTTATATGATAGAACTTTTAAAAAGAATGCGGAAAGCCGAAATTTACCTTTTTCAGCCAAATATATTTAACTGTTATACAATCAATACTTTGAAAGGTTTTGGTAGATATCGGTTATCTACTTGTGGTAAAAGAACTAAAATTTAAAACATTGCACAGTTGGAATTCAGAGGAAATGTCTATTGAATACTTGAACAAAATCTAAAAATAATGTGTTAAGTGATGTCTTTACCATTTACACACGATAAAAAAATACTTTAAGTGTAAATTCTGTCGAACAATGTTTTCTGCAGTAAAGATTATCAATTTTTCATTTAGAAAGGAAATAAGATATTATGTTAAAGGCAATAGAAGATAGGCAGATATATAATTCGGGTATTTCGATTTAGATGAATCGAGTTGAATGTTATTTCTGCTGTCCTGGCAAAATTTCTCTTTCCGCACAGCATGTTATGGAATGTTTTTTCTGGCCCAATCACGTGCAGAACATTGTGACGTAACAAAACTTTACCTGTATATCATTGTAGAGCAACTGGAAAAATATTTTTTGGTTTGGTATGCCAATAAGCATAAAATAGTGTAGATTGTAGATCCAAGTTATATGGTTTAAGTTTATGTCAGTTTGGCTAATAATGTTTACAACCTCTATTGGGACAGAATGCTGACTCTTAATAGTTCATCTTTCACACAGAAGAACTGTGGGCATCATTTGGTTCAATATATTTTGTTGTCGCGGTTGATGAAAGGAACTGTTCGAAGGCATCAAGCACCAGCAATCGTTTGACATGTCACTAACATAATCTGAAGTGAAATATCCAGAAATTAGCCAGTTGGGGTATGTGCCCTCCTAGAAAAATAGCTTTCACCTTTAAGTGTATCCCCCATTGCATTTTTGAGAAATTTCAATGTCTACATAAGGAAATTCGCCTAAATTTCAGCATTACATGCACTTTGCAAAAGAGCTATGTACATTTGCAAATTACCTGTTTATTATTATTTGCTAATCAGCAAGGGTCTGTTTTTCACTAAAAAAAAAAAAACTAATAAGCTAATATAACGTCAAGCTAAGGTTAATTTTGATCTGGAAATACGTTACGAAAAGTGCGTCTGATCCTTCACTTAAAAAATCACCTGAGCAAGCAGATAAAAATAATTTTAGTAGCAGACCTAGAGACCTAAATAATTTCTTTATAATACTAGTCTAGACTACAGTACTCTGCTCACCTATAGAGTTATTCAATAAAAACATTCATACATCTGTCACTATCAGTTTCTTAACCGATTGCTATATCTAGTAGTTTTCTAACTGATATTACAGACACAAATTAGTGGTATACTTGTTCATCATTTAAAGGATCTTTGTTGAGAAATGTCAATATTTGTCTGAAAAGATTATTTCGAATTTTTTCCCTGAAAAAATGTTTACTTCCGCCGTTTCGGTGTTCACACGAACACGGTTTTAATTATTTTGAAATCATATAAATGGTTGAAAATGCACAAAAAATGTATATATTATTTTTGTAAGGCACAAATATGCACGCTAAGTATGAACACCAAATCTCAATGGGCAATGGATTCAAAGCCACACGATTTGAAATGTCGATCCTGTACAAATAGTATTCAATAAACAGAAAATATCCAAATGAACATTTGTCTCAACCAAAGATGAAGTTAAAGAACAAACTAATGCCAATATTTTTTTAGAGATCATTATTCGACTTCTACTCTTATGGAGAGATGTTAAATTTCTTATTATGATGATGTGAGCTAATTTGGTTGATGCTATTTTCATTTTCAAATATTCCCAGAAAACTAACCTGCAAGCATAATTAACATACATCAAAATACTATATATGCACATCGTCTTGATAAACTTTTAGTTGATTTTGCTCTGACCATAGTCAGAAGTATAAAATGCTCGTTGAACATCCAGAGGTACAGAAGGAATGTGGTGATTAAAGGCATTCTGACTTGAGATATAGTCCCGTTTTCCTCCTCAGTTCACCCCCCTCAAATAGCCGCTCAGAAAATCATCTGTTACCATCAGTTCACATTGGTATTTTCAGTAGAGAAATTCTCAACGGTGCATGTTTTATATATTGAATTATTAACATAAGTATTGTTTGTGCTTTGGACAGTTCACATATTATCTTATATATTCTGATTATATATTTGAATAAGAGAAAACATTCTAAAATGAAAATAAAGAAATTGTATTGAACTATAAGCTAGTAAAGGATCAACCATACTTAACACCTTGTTATCAAAATGAAACGTGACCACTAAATGTAACCTTATATTTACTTTCATTGTTCAAATTATCAAAGTAGACCTGCTTTTTTGTTCCCGTCTGTGTATACCTACAGGTGGAAGGCTAAATAATCATTACAATATCAACATAATTTCACTGTCAAAATAATCACCAATACACCAAGACCGATATCGAAATATTAAAACAGAACCTGGAATGGTATGCTCTGTGAAGATCGCACAATGTGAAAATCCAAGTAACAACATGTTTCAGAATGAATTCCGTTTTAATATTCAGAAATCCTTGTCACATTCAATTAACGAACACAAAATTGGTTGAAATAAAGTGCGATTTTAATGAGTGTGTAGCCACGTGTGTACTGAAGTTAATTTCCTTAACTATTACATCCAACACATGTATATTATAATGAGCTGATGAATGCGAGATAAACCACTCAGTATGCAATGAACAAATTTTTCGTTTCTGATTTAGGAATCTAACGTGTTCAGTCTGGAGTATACGGTTCCATACCATCTTTCTAATTTTGCAAAAATTATTTATATATATGGTATGCATACTTCAGGGTTCACAGTAGTATTAGATACTGGATTGATCGCTTCAAACGTAAAATAATAACACTGTAAAAGTGCGTTAGGGAAGTTGTTGACACCTGATTTTGGGTGGTCTGTCATATGCCTGGTCACACCTGCATTGAATAAATAATCAGCCTTCATATGGTCAGTCAATGGACATTCGTGTCCATTCATAATGACACGTCCGGCCGATGGCAATATTTATGTTATTGTATTAGCTTTCGTGGCCTCCAAAAAACAATTTAACCAAATATAAACCAAATCAAGAAATATGGCACAATCGTACAATACATTTATTAATAATATAGTATTTTAATGCCCACCAGAACAGATATTTTGTCTGGTTTTGCATCTTAACATTTTTTATAAGATTGTTTAATATCTGTATACATTATCATTTACTATTACTCTTTTAAATAAAGCAATAGAAACCCATAGGCCCAGGACTGAGCGTTAATGTGCAGGAATGCCAGCTACCGGATCTAATCTTCTGGTCCGAATTTCTTTTATTCTGATGTTGATCGCATACGTTTGTGGTTGATAAATAATAAACGATTCGTTCATGTCGGATGCGATCCCCCTTTGAATTTGAGCAAAATCAAACGATGAACAGCATTATGTAATATATATGAGTTACATAAAATACCCTTCTCTTCATAAATCAATTAAAGTCATAATTTCGTTTAAGGACGAAAGAAAGGAAACTGGTTTCATATTTGTTCCATTTTTTAATGTTGTAAAGGGTGGAAATGTTTATAGAATAATTTCTCGCCGCGAGAGGAAAGAAAACGTTCTTATTATACTGATATATGAGAAGAAACAATTGGATTTTTGTATCAATTTTTTAAAGACCATATAATTCCGGTTTTGTATGTCGGAGAAAGAGCTCTCAAACTAGTCTGCTAGTAAATGATTAAAACGGCAGTAACTAGAAACTACCACGTTTGTTGCACCTAGTTTTTTGGATATATCGTTGAAGAACCACTATCTAAGCGATGTATTGAGATTTGGGGTTCGATCAAGGAAGTTCTGTAGTTTGATATCTAGGGTCATTTGCTTGGATCTTAAAAGAAAATAGGATTTTTGCAATGCAAAATCTGTTAGATATCAAATAATAATATTGAAAAATTTAAATAGACGTTCGTGTTGGTGGTTGAGACGTTGATTTTTTTTTTGGGTCTATTTTAATTGGTCCATTTTTTGCCAGTTTCGAAATTAACAAATTGAGTTTGGAGTCGAATTCGCTCCCTATGAAATGGACGTTATTTAAGTAAAAAACAATTACAGCAAAATAAAATGATGTTTTTGTATTTCAGAAAGTGGTGTCCACGGGTACAAACAAGAATGGTAACATGTCGACAACCAAGATGGGACTGGAATCAAGACAGAAGGTAATGCAATTTGGAGGAACAAAATACTCGAATAATATATTGACTAAGGGTTTGAAAATGCTGAGGACCAAGCAAGGTTGTTACAAATTAGTTTCTGAATGTGTTGAAGTGTGCTTATTGAAGCGCGAATTGATCATTCAGGGCCAAATTAACTTTTCTCATAAACATACGATGCATGGAGCACTTGGTAATGACAGATTTCTCTCCCTTAACACAAATTGAAATAGCATGCAGTCTCTTAACGATAAATTCAACGCTTTTCAATTTAAAAAAAAATCTCAGTTAAAAAACTAGACTGATAAAAATAGGTCGACGACTTAAAGCAAAATGACGATGACCATAAAAATTAATGCTTAAACTAAATAATGTTGTTCCGAAATTCCAAGTGGGAACTAAACCTAATGTTATAAACGTAAATTAAGACATAAGGAATAAACCCACTACGGCATTACGCGCCAAGTGAAACACTGTGTGGATGAATTCCACATGGAACGCTTAGCTATAACGCTCTCCCTCGTTAGGAAACATAGGTCCAATATATTTGTACTGGCTTGTAGAACAGAGGCGAAAACGCACAGATGGTACTTTGCGATATTGGTGTTTCAATTTTCATGCGGAGAAGAATGCTCTGATGTTTTCAACGCGACACCGTAATGGAATTATAACTACCAAAGGCTTAACGTGCCATTCATTGACAGAAAAATTAATATTATTACAATAAATCCATTTAAATGAGAAATAAAATGATTTTGATCTACTTGTCTTTTGTACCACAGAACACAATAACTATAGAAGAAACAGATACCATCACTCATTTACTTATAGTTCTCATATTGTTATAATAAATCATTTGTCATTTGAACCTCTACTATTAAGGACTGGTTCATGCCAGAGGAAGATAAAAAAAAAAGTATTTTCAGAACGCAGCGTGTGAAGTTATCTATATTTTAGAATTATATGACGACCTTTTTTTTACAATGAAATGAAAAAGATTTTAGCCTGTTACTTTTCGGCTTCCATTTTCAGTACCGACCGATAAAGTTGGTAATAACTGCACAATATGTTAATAATATCTTGAAAGTGATACAAGTCCGTACAGATTACTTTTTATACGCTTACATTCAAATGTGGGTGTATATTGCCGTCGCCCCGTTACGTCCATACTGTTTTCGTCCTGATTCTACAAAATATATCGATGGGTGTTTCAACCCTTGAAACATTGAAAATACGTTAAAAGTTTTAAATGCTATAGAGGCAACAATAGAGTCAAAATTTTATAACATTTGGTATGTAGGTGTATATCCACAAGACAAATTTCAATATTTGAAGAGTTTGGTACTTATTTCAACCATTTTGAGGGAGTTACAGCCCTTGATATATTGAAAATTTATAATAAAAGTGGACGTTATGTGCTTGGCAACCGCTGATTGTGAAATTATACAGGATCCGGTTGTCGGATTTTAATTTTGAATAGCTTTATGGATAATTTTATTCAAACATGATTCTAGTTAAATAAAATGAATAGTCTCTATGTGTCGTGTGTTGCTATGCCTATGCGGACATAAAGTCAGTCGTTGGGTTTATATTTTTTTAAATTGTGTCTCATTAAAGGGAAGAGTTTAGTAGAGGTGAATAAGTTAAAGCTTCATAACGGTCTTTGTGTGATTTTTGTCACCTTACAGAGATATAATCAAAAGCTGTTTTGTCAATTGGTGTAATTCTACACTTGTCAATATATCAGATATCCTTTCAAGATGAAAACTGATAGGAATAGCCGTAGGGCACAACCTGTAATTGAAATATTGAAATAGTTACACGAATAATGAATAAACGAATGTTCATAGCTACATTTACTTATTAAGTTCTCTTTTAAACATCATCCTGTGCATTTTTTTCACAATTATTGAAGAAAGACTTTGACTATTATATAGGTTAAGGGTTATGAAATAAAGACATTTTTTTTTTAATTTTCTTAACATGATTAAGATCTCTTTATATCATCCACCCGTTCCCACAGTTGCTTGATAAGTCCAAATCTTCCCACCTTCGTCGGTAAATAGACCTGAATTTGGACAGTCAGTTTTAAAATAAAAAACAACGACTTTGATTAACAATATAAAAATCTTTGTATGAATACATTTAATGAAAGCACGCTTGTCTACGATACATTTCAACCTAAAATGACTTGAATTTGGGGTAAAATGAGACAACAGTAAACATATTTGCACTGAAAATATTTACCCGTGTTTATGCTATCATCAAGTCATTTGCGGGCCATATTAACTGATCTATATTTCAGAGGATCACAAGGTCCGATGAAAAAGTACTATACAGTAGTTTATAGAAAACAGAAAGAAATCAAATGGAGATGCTGTCCTGGTTTTCAGGGGGAACATTGCGACTTAGGTAGAATTCTATTATTATTTTTTCGTCGAATGACTGTGATATCTACTGACTGAATTCACAAATCCCCCCAATAAAATCATTTAGGCTATATCACTATGATATCAGATTGTATTTAAAGAAAACTAACTAACGAGTCGAGGAGTTTGTACTTGAACTACCATATTGCAACTAGCAAATCATACTTGACATAGTATATTGTATGAATTGTTCGATAACTATTTGTGCTACATCTGGGGCAAAAGATAAAACAAGTAAGTGGCGTTCGGTTGTCGAGTTCTGAACAGGTTATGTCTTGTCTCAACGGTTCGGAACATTAAAATTTTGCCTCCGCCATTTTGAAGTACAACGTCATTTTAAAGTAGACGTCAAATGGATGAACTAAATTTGTCCTTACAATTTTCAGAGTGTTTTAATTGCACGACCATACAAGAATTAAAATCTAGAATATCAAATACAGAAGGTATAGTACGGAAGGTAAGGTTTTGTTATTAATTTATTCTGTTTAATCTGTAAAATCTGTACACTATCACAATGGTAAAATATATATGTACACTTTGTTCTGGCGTATAACTGTTGCAAAAGCTGTGAACAGATACACCAAACCATAACATTTATAGTATAGCATCTTTTTGTATTTATATGCCTCAGTATAACTATCTGATTTGTTTCAGTTAACGTACCTGCGTCACGGAGGAGATAATAAAAACTATCAAACAACATCTTCGCAATGTTCATGTCCACGAGGAGAGAAGGGTGAACGAGGTGGTCGTGGTGTACCTGGTATTCCTGGAAGACCAGGAACTACGGGACCTCCTGGCCCTATTGGTCCTAAAGGTGAATCGGGTACATCATCGGCAGCACCACAAGCCATCATGTCAGGAAAGATGGGACCACCCGGTATACCCGGACTCCGTGGGGATAGTGGGAAACCTGGTATGAAAGGAGAAAGGGGTAACCCTGGATTAAAGGGAGAACCTGGAGAAGCTGTTCTGATCAACAAAGATAACTTTAAAGGTGAGGATATGGTCATCGTTGAAGAGATTTAAGCGTCGTTGCTCATCATACATTTATATGACCGTGTTGGAAGACAAATGTATTATCGAGTAGAAAGCTTTTCCAACAACGTTTCAGTCTCAGTAATCATCTTTAACAAATCGGCAGCCATGTACACGTACCTGTGACTGCCTTCCATGTAACTTGGTTTTCAAAAATGGCGAACCTTTCCGCCGATAAATTGTCAAAATTAAATAACTGATGAAGCCGCACCAATCCACAGACTGCATTGAGCATTGATGTTGAATTTATTTTGCCTCAAAAAATTATTTTCTCTCTGGATAATTGGCGATACTCGGGTCATATATCATCATAAAAATGTTATATCGTGTTGTTCAATGTTGGACAATGTAAACAGAAAACAGCAACAAGCTTGGCCATGGTCGTACAAATAGTGTTATAAATATTCTCATCTGGTTCTCAACTTATTGGATCTGTGAAAAAAAGATGCTGTACTAATCGTTTGTTCAATATGTCTTAAACCAATCTACAATTTTTCAACCTTGTATTTTCTATCAAATCACGTTTTTTTTTCAAAGTATCCTTTTTATTGCAGATCGGGATAATACAATTGCTTTTTTCGAGGAAAGGCTTCAGGTAGGTAATTTTTAGAGACTTTCTAAAACATAGATAACATACGATCCTCATTAAATAGTTGAAAGAAGCACTTTTCATTCAATCCGCAACGGCGTTTTGGTACATATAATTATTTCAAAAATTATTTGGCTTGAATGGAATTTTACAATAAGGTCAAAATCTGGGTTTAATTTTTATTGAAACAAAATCATCGCAGAAATTGGATTGCTTCATGTTAAAAAGTCTCGTTTTCAGCTGTTAGAATCCAAAATAACTAAATTAGAGGACAAGTTAAATAGAACAGAAGAAAGGAAAGAGAATTATGAAGTATTGGAAGCCCGTGTCGTATTATTAGAAGAAATATTCTCCAAATTATCAGGTTTGTTTAAAATAAAATGTATGTCAATGAAATTTGCTAAAGCAACACTCCACTTCGTCCAATTATTTACTTTAGGATGATATAAAACACAAAAAGTGGCTAGCTTTCGACCATTTTCAAAAATATTACCATACGCATACATAATAATACGACAATAGTGCAAAATTTCAGCACTTCGTTTAAGTTCATGATCAAGCTGTTCTTTCGGAGACCAGTTGGAGTAACGCTTTGCACGGCCTTTTCGTGTTTCCTTATAGTTGTTCGCTAAAGAGCCGAACCCGTGTCTACAAATACACAAAAACAATTAAGTAGAAAAATGATTCTCCGATTAGAGGCAGTCTATTTGCATGCAATTATTTTCAATCCTTTGCACACCAACATCGGTTGAACCATTAAAACTGTATCAAACACGATATATGGAGATTATTGGTATATATGTATTTTTTTTTAAAAAATCGATCGTTGCGTTTATGAAATATTAGCTTGGTTGAGTGAATGCCGCATGTAAAATTTCAAAACGCACGTGCCTAATTTTTTTTAATAGCGGCTTCATTATATGCATTGTTGTAATTCATTATCTTCAACATACACTGTGAACACTTGCATTGGAGTGGGGGGTAATGGTAGTCGTAATACAAAATATCGTCGATGGAACGAATAGTTTATTGATAAGAGAAACGTCAACGGAAGATATCTTAGTCTATCTGTTCTCATTATGATCACATTTGAAGATAAAAATAAATATCTTTCATCAAACATTATGTCGTTTCATCGATGATTGTGTAGATTAACCATCAATTATTCCATAATGACTCGGAGCTGAAAGCATGACTGCCTTTTACAGAACCTTCACATTAGAGCCGAATATCATTTCTTTTTTCACAGCACTGAAGTTAGACGATGAGAATGATCTTGCTCCGATCCTTAGAGCTTTAGCTGATCAGCATGCTGCAGTATCATCCAAGAAATCAGGGAAACCCGACTCTCAACCTTTCAACAAGTATATAGGCAAAGACCCTGCCCATAAACAAAAACCTCATGATAGAAAGAGAAAACATCCCCGCGGTCGCAGTTGATTCAATGTTCAGGAAGTGTAGGCATAATGACTGCTTCTACCTCATACCATTCAACATAGACTAATTGTGTTTCACTGAATGATATTAAATAATAAAGAGTAGTAAATAACATAGATTAGTTCGAAATATGTTCTTTGGTCGTGGTATGGCTTTAAATGTTGTGTTTGATATTGTTTTGTGCGACGCTGTAAGTCTACATCTGCGTTGAGGACGAATCATTTTTAAAGTTTCTGATGTAATAATGCTTGGAACTCTCATTTCCTATACCCCCTTTGAAAAACTGGTGAAGATGAATTTGATGTCATGGATACTTCATTACCTAGTTTCAATGGACTCAGTGGTCTTCATATCTTCGACTAATCAGATAAGACAAATTATATGAATCAAAAACAGTGTCGGTGAATGACCATGAACGTATTAAAAATTGACCTCCTTATAAATATTGCTCAAAGCTTCAGGCTGCTATCCATTGGCTATGAAACGTGGATGTCTGTATGGAATGCGAGAAATTAGTGTAGGCTTACAATATAGATTAAAGAAAAATATCTAAATCAATGAGTTGATGAAAACCATTAGCTCTAGGTCCTGTTCTTAAAAGCTTTTTAAGGCGGTCTCAGGGTGGGAGTGTTGCAAAGATTCTCCCTCTTATTTTTTTCATTTTATGGAAGGAATTACCCGTGAGTTATTAACAATTCTGTGATGCCTACTCAACCAGCTCCCATCACTTACTGATACTAGAAACGCCACTGTCCATAATCACAAGTTTTCTACGCAAATAAATGGCATTCACGTTGATTGGTTTTTTTTTCTTTAAGTACAAAATTTCTTACTTGGGAGCTGGTATTTGATCCAAGCAGAAAAATAGAGCAGAATTCCAAGGAATTTCCGTTGATATCAATACCATCGTTCAGCAGGCAAACATGATATTATATTTGTTGCCCATGTTCCAAATTATTTATAACTTTGATTATTCCTACAAATTCAATGGTGTGAAAATCTGGGCTATGAAAACAGTGTCGTCTGTCGAGACTGGGGACAGACTGACCTAATGGGGGACAATTGAAGCTAAGGTGAAAAATACTGCAGTTCCGAGGAGGAAATTTTGGCGCATACCGATATATTTTTAGACAAGAACGTAAACAAATTATATTTGTCAATTTGTTATAAATGGAGTAGCGGTTGAATATGGGGAACTTTTGATGAGGGACACATAACCCCCGACCCCCTGGTACCACAACTGTCTCAGCCACTCTAAGAAAAATTACTCGAAGATGTTTACCTTCTAAAACTATTCGAGCAATTGTCAGGCTTATGAACCATAATGCTACCTATCATTTTTCTTCCAGAATTAAAAACAAGTGATATTGAGGATTCCAATGAAGCAGAATCAACTCAAATTCAAGAACTAAGCAGTAACTGTGAATGTTCTAAACCTCCAGCTTTACCAACATTCCCTCCTGAAATTGCTAACTTTTTAATCAGAAACAATCGTACAACGACTTGCAAATCTATACCTTTAGTGGTTTCGAAATATTTTAACCAAAGTTTTGTTAATGAAGGTCACACGAACTCTGAACCAAATCTACCCGTGTTAAATCTTGCTGAGAACTCTGTACAACTGAGGCAGCAATCGGTATCATCTTTAAGTCCTGTGAGTCGAGACCATATTTTTACAAACAGTGTCTTTAGTTGTGTCCTTATCTTGTGGAATGGTTTTTATTGTGGATAAAATTGTTGTTATTGCAGTCTCTTGAATTTACCTCCCTTTTCTGTGAACAATCAACCAATAAAATTATTTAACATGAAGAGGAAATAAAATTTCGACACGTCTTCGCCTGATTAAATTATACTTTACAGACAATTCGCGTTTCATTTATTGACCCATAGTTGATCTGAGAGCGCCCTAATTCTCAAATTAAGATGCTCATTTTCTGAACATAATCATCACCATTTATGACAATCTAGAAAATTGCTTATCGTCAATACCACTGAATTTATTGATATTATAATCTTCAGGTAGCTTTGCGAGCGTGGATGTTGGGGTGTTACTTATATACAGACAATTTCTAATATAAGTTTAATAGGTAATGTGATATCGGGTCACCTTGTTGCACACCCTTTTCTATTGGGAAGAAATAGGTGGTTATAATTGTTGTTTATGCATATTTTATAATATAAAGTAAGTATCCATAAGAGGACTTTCACCATAAAATGATGACAAATTGATTCGAAAAGTAAGTCTGGCCACAGTATTAGGTTGTTGCTTCTTGGTCATTGGTGGTACAAGTGTATTGTTATTGGACCACTGGCAATAAAAATATGTTGTTACTGGGTCACAGGTAAGATCAAAGTATTGTAAATATAACTGAATCACATGTAGTACTAGTACCGAGCCTAGTTTACTGAGTAACTGGTAGTGCTAGGCTATCATTACTCGACCACTGATAGTACACGGCTACATATTATTTTCCATGGAATGTATTTAAATAAATGGAAGTGGAATAATGTATTTATGCTCTAATTCGACTGCAATAAAAATAACTCAAATGTTCACGCCAGATAAGTCTCGATTATTTACGTCTAGATAACATGGCCAAAACTGTAGAAAATTCTGAACAATTTTACATTTATATTGGATCATTCATAGTTTCAAAGCGCCATTTAGTGTAGAAATTGAGGTATAACAAAAGAGTAAAAGTACGATCAGTGGCAGCACCAGCCTTCCGAGACTGGGGGCATAAATAGGGCACAGACTGGCTCAATGGAGGACAACTGTTGAGGCTGAATTCAAATTTTGACTACACTGTTGTGGTGTCATAGTCGCAAGTCTCTCATAAAGTGTCTTAAAGGGGTTCTCTCAAGAAAATTTTAGAAAGATAGGATTGATTTTGAGCAAATATTTAGGAGAAAAACGGTGGACATGTAGATCTGTTGAAAATAAAGTGGGGGTACATTTTTGTTATCTTAATTATCATTTTTGTTTACTATTTTGTATTGTTGTTACTTGATTTATGATTTAACAACATGTCTGTGAAGTATGAGTGTGAAAGCGTATGATACGCGCGAAGCGTAGTAAGTATATTGTACCAGAGCATAACAAATGCTTACTACGTATTTGTGTTTTAATAACACGGCCATGGAATATAGTATAGTACGGAAGGTAAGGTTTTGTTTACAAATTTATACTGTCCACTATGTACGGACACTTACGATAACATAACATTAGGGTTCATTCTTGGGTCAAAATCTCTTAGGACTTGTGCCTTCTAGAGTGTTTATGAGATAAAAATTGAGCGCATTTCTAAGAACAAGGGCATCAACCCATATTAAATAGTTTTCGATTTTTCTGATTTCCAATACGGTTCATCCTTTGGTGATAACAAACACTCACACCAAGTTTGTCAAAATCCATAACGAAATGTGCCTTATAGAGTGTTTACGAGCAATTGTCGACAGACGGACATGGGTGACGCCAATATGCGCTGCCCGTTTCAGGTAACCGTACAAAAATCACACTTCCATCACGTCAAAACATTTTTAATGAAAATGACACACAAATTGCAAATAGGTTTATGTAATCTTTGGAAAAATAGTCAATTCGTCTGCAAATCTAATCATTTCCAAGACGTTGATGTTGGGGTCTTGTATAACTTACTACTTACAGAGAATTTATGTGAATCGGTTTAAGATAAATAGGTTAGATGAGATCGGGTTACTTTGTCGCAAACCCTTTTCTATTGAGATGTAATGTGTGGTATAGCTATAATGTAAGTCGGGTGAATACCAAAACCAAATTGCTAAATTGAATCGAATGCCTTAAAAAATTGATTACCATAAAGAGTCATCAAAAGCTTTTTGTTATACAGTCATCAACAATTCTAATATTTTCTATCATAAAATACATCAATTGAAAGGTTATATGGGTCCAATGTTATCTTTTTATTTATTTTATTGCCAACATAACGTATACATTAATTCAAAACAATTCACATAAATAAATTAATACAAAACAATTTGATATGACAATATCTAAATATAATGATATTTCTAACATAGCTTTGAATTCCAAGGTTAAAGAAAGTTTATATATAAAGATGGATATTCACGGATGGGTTGTCACTTGTTGATTAATTATTACTTTGTCTTTGTATATAAAAACATCATTCTGTTCTATTTAAATATTTGTATATCGCTTTACAATTGTATTGAGCACTATTTAAATAGTGAAAATATTTGATCATTATATTTACATAGTTGTATAGATATTTCCATTTTGAAATAAAATACAAAAAATAGCAATGCCATCGTAATACGCCCACATTTGTAATGGCAGCTAATTTGTCCGGGAGAATGACAAGAGTTATCAGTAAATGAATGTTTCTGGGAGTGAAATTTTCATATATCATGGGTTTTGTTTACAGCTTACAATTCAAGAACAAGGGCAATAAATCATAGTAAATATTAATGTGTAGGCGTATATATAAAAATGAATACATTAATTTTCATTTGGTATTTCACCTCTTAAAAATATTTTGTCATAATTAAACAGTGATTGATAACGTTAATGTCATTACTGTCTAGACTTTAACTGGTATACTATTTTTGACTATGATTGCATGTAGCTTGCTCCAGATTTATTGCGTATGTACGAATTGAATTTATACGATCTATTGTTTCAGCTATTGAATTTGAAAAGTTTAGGAGAATAATGTATTGTTCAGGGAAAAGTGGATGCCTACGATTATGATAGAGGATATTTTTGCCAAATCTTTTATTTTGCTGTTCACATCAAAAGCCTCTGAAATTAAGTGAGCAGGATATAGCTGAGCCTGATTGAGTGGCCTGAAGTTTCTGTGTCACGATCTTGTATCCTTTTTTGTATCCTCTGATTCGGTCATTTAAACTTGGGAGTAGAAATTACCTATGTCACTGAAAAAATTTCTCATTTCCGGGCGGTAATTCTGGAAATTTTCTAGGGGAGGTTTCCGGCCACCAGTTTTTTTTTTTTATTGGCTTCAGGCAACAACTTAATTATCGTCCTTTGGATATCGAAAGGCATTTATTTTCGAAACCTTTATTTACCGAATGCAAATCATAGGGGGTATGTATGATCAGGAGCATATTTTTTTTCTCTTATCAGAAATATATTTAAGGTCGGGGTTTGGGTATAATATTTATATATTGGGCTTTAGTATATTTCTATTTCATGCATTTCTTCTCTTTGTTGTTGTTAAACTGTTCCGCCATCTGTTTTAAATATATAAAAATAGGCCTACCATCAACATACTTCAGCATAAAGTTACAACACGATTGGTTAATAACCTAATATTTGTCTTGTTGCCAATCCTTATTTGATAAGTTTTTTTTATGACAAAGAACAGTTACTGCACTATGAAACGGTTCATACAAATACGGATCATGACCAAGATCTCATCGATATAAAGGTACATAATCACCAATGTTACAAAACACCATTGTTATAAACTTTGTTAAAAAAAATTCAAGAAAAAGCAAGATCCATATCATTACGTGAATAACTTTAATTTAATTCGTCTTAACATTTTTAAAAGACGGCCACTGACCCAACTCTGCTTAATTTTTGTTTTCATTTAATATTTCATCCCAAATCTGAAGAAAATTCCGCTGATACCAGTGGCTGTCTGGTTGACCTCTTACTCCAAAAACTGAGAAAGGCCAGACTTTGCTCCCACCTCTTCTATCAATCACCTCATAACTTTTTATT
Source organism: Lottia gigantea (assembly GCF_000327385.1). Lineage (NCBI taxonomy): Eukaryota > Metazoa > Mollusca > Gastropoda > Lottiidae > Lottia > Lottia gigantea. Next base: position 936,291 of record NW_008710834.1, on the reverse strand, counting down.
GAGAAAGAATTCCCTGTGGACCTTCCTAGACAATACTGTGATCCCTTTATACGCCCTCTCACCACCTAATAATTCATAGAAACGCCACGGAAGCACGCTGTTAACTCCCTAACACAAACATAGAACTGAGACTGGCAAGGGTTTTCTCCCAACTCTTCTATTAATCACTTCATAACATTTAATAGAGAAGGAATGTCTCGGGAACCCCTCTTGACAATATTGTCATCCCTACTTGAGCCCATCCACCACCAAATGATTCATAGAAACGCCATTGCTGCACACTGTGTACGGTGTTTTCGTAGTTTACTTTCAATAAAGGTACAGAAAGGTAAGGCGGTAAAAGTACACCTGAATTGATATTCAGTGGCGATGAACAAAATCTTCAAATCGTATGTATAACTGTGGCTAAGCATAAATTAAAATTAAAGAATAAAAATCTGCTCCATATTTCAATAAAACATTTATTTAACAAGCAGATTCTTTGGCGTAAGTTGTATTTCTGTTTAAGCTTAAAACACGCATCATTTCAGATATATCTAGGTAATTAAAAATACATTACAGTAGTACAAAACAGTTATTGTTACTTTTCTAACAATTAGATGTTTCGATGATGGTTCTAAGTCTTTAAGAAGCTTATAGTAACATAAGTTCGGAAATATAGATTTCGGGGAAGGGAGAGTTTGGTTCTTCCGCATGTACAGGCCTAGGATGGAACATATATTTCATAGAGAAGTAGTGATAAGCGGGCTGGTTTTTTTTTTATTATTTTTTTTTTGTTCTGATCTGATTATAGATGATATATTAGGTTAATTTGTTACATACTCGTTTGCTATGATGCTATATTAAATTCCGGTTCTGCGGCAATCAATCAACGAGTGCGTGAATTATTTTTAGTTTCCCCTACATATTGTTTTGGACATTTCTTACATAACATAACATATTTTTTCAGTAGAAAAGGCCAGCAGCCCATAGTACAAGTTCACAATATACAATATTATAGTAACAAAATATATAACAGTATGTACAAAAATATATCCAACATAATAAATATTCATACATCATAATCATTTGGTAAACATCTATCATAAATTATAGTTTTACCATAATTCTTTTCCGTAAAATATATGCACGGTAAACAAAAGTTGCTAAATTTTCAATGCTGTTACTATTTACATGAGACATTACATTTTCAAAAATTAATTTAACATCGTATTTACACAAGGCAATAGTGGGCAATAATTCTTTCCTCATATCATCATATAAAGGACATTCTAACAAAACATGAATTTCATCTTCAATAATATTTACATTTCTTGTACTACAATATTTACATACTCTTTCGGGTTTAAGGATATTCTGCCATCTTCCAGTTTCTACAGATAAATCATGGTTAGAACACCTGAATCGAGTTAGTGCAACTCTATGTTTATAATTATGTATATTTAAATAACTTTCAAATTCTAATGATTTCTTAAATAAACAATAGTTTTCAAGTTTTGAGTTGAGATGGATGTCAATTGACCATTCTTGACGACAACAATCTTTAATTCTTTGTTTAAATTCCGACATGAATGTCGTTACACTGATAACACCCGCCTGTCCCAAACATATCCAAAACCGTATTCGTGTAATATGTTTCTGATATGAGATGCCCAGTTAACTCTCCCAGCTTCATGCAAACCCAGAAGCATATTATACGCCGCTTTAGGGTATCTATGACATGGCAAGCTTAGTAATTTTAACCAATATTGAACACAGTTACATATATATATTACATATAATGGGAACCTACATGCAGTATAGACTTAATGAATTTGAGCTGCAGTGCCTCAATAGAGTCTATGGGTTTAAAGCCCCATATAGGAGAACCATAACACAAAATTGGCACAATCATACGAACATCATACTTACAAGGAATTAAGTAAATTAAATTCGAGGTTTCACAATCACATGCTCTGGGAACGGATAGAATAACTCATAAAATATCGAACTTGCTATTCTATTTGACGAACAAAATTCATGTCGAACTATTATATAACAACGAATCTGTGACAAGTTATTGCCATTGATATTTTTTGACAGTTATTCTGTGCGTTACACTTCATGTTGATGAAAGCCTATTAAATAGCGTAATTGATCTTAACACTTCTCCACTTCGAGTATAAAGCCAGTAATGTAGTTGCATCTACTGAGGTAACTTTACCACATTATTCTTTTTATTTGTTTAAATGTAAATATTAAAAGGGCAGCTTGGTGTGTGACTGGCGGTCCTCCGTGGAAATAACAGTCTTCGATGGCAGACAGACGTCTTTCTGCCTCGGCTGAAGCTTATCTTTGCATTCTTTTTGATTCGTAATGCTAAGCGAGTGTCTCTTCTCTTGGGATTAACTGATGGAGGCCCGTTACTTCCCAATTGTTCTGGTCGACTTTCATGGCTTTTATGTCCTTTTTGCATTCGCCATTGAAAAGCAGCTGTGGAATGTATTTTTAAGATATCTGCGCCCGACACGGCCTAGATAGAGGATACATCTCTGTTTCAGCTCTTACGAGGACGTTGTTCGGTACCTAGTTCTGCCAAGCCACGGATGTGTCTAAGGTTTCTCGTGTGTTAACTATTAAGCTTTCACTTTTGTCAGTCAGACAAAGTCCAGGTATCGCTGCCATACAGACTGTCCCGTAGAGTACTTAAAAAATAAAGACATTGCTTGCATCTCCCTATATGAGGGTATTACCTAATCACTCCGAGAACAGGATAATACTTTGCAGCATACCTGATCGAAACGGACCCATGACAAAAACAATCCTTAACTAAACACTTGACATAACGGACTTTGGAAAAGAAGTAATAAAACAGATCCATTTATGATGAAAAAATGGAATATGGTTATAAATTTTTCTCTCTGCATGACTTACCGCGTTAATGCGTTTTAAACACCAATGTCGATCGATAAACAAAATATGAATTTGTTCACTTAGAGAATTGTTTACAGACTGGTGTTTCACCTTTATATAGTTATAAATTCTGGTTGCAAAGGTGAGAATATTAAGCTTAAATTTGAAATTTCAACACATAAGATAATATTTTATTATTAATATTGATTAAATGTGGCGTTAATGCGTGTGTTCTGGGTAGGCAATAGTAATATGTTGCCGCGTGTAGAAGTATCAATGAAATTGACTCACTTTCTCTTCAAATTCGGGAGTCATGTGTTTTTTTTCCAGCTAATATATGCGATAATTTCCCGTTAAGTTACGTTCTGGTGCGTCTTTTGTGGTGATACGATAGTAAGTGCAAGCCGCTGTAGATATTCTTATTTGCCACAAACGACAAGGTTGAACTTTTTAGGTAACTTACATTTGTATCGATAACGCGAAATATTTGCCACGAGATCCACTGATCAGGTAAGCTGTTAAGTATTTCGATGCGATACCAGAAATGATTTCAGTGATTCGATTAAAGAACAGTTACCAGTAGACTAAAAATCCATTAAGTTATATATATAGTAGGGATACAGGCTGAAAATAGATCAGTTTTTCAGAGTAACAATAATGTTTTAATATTTCCAAAGGGGTACCAAAATTATTTTCAGTCTGTCCACCAAGCTGTAAAGGAGTATAAATATTCAGTTAAAGATCACTACTAGGTTAGGCCAAGGAATATATTGAAGACAGATCCATTACGATTTAATTTCTTATCCATGTAAAAATTGACAGGTTTCAATAGTGTCTCATTCCGGTTGCTCATTAATGGTAGCTAAGGTTCATTTTCATTTTAAGCCTTCTCGTTTATCATCAAACTGACCTGACAAAAATAATTTGAAGCCTGTGAATTGCAAGATAAAATTATGATCAACCACGTTAACGTTATATCTAGAGGCATGCCAACTTTCACGATGGTCATAATTTACATACATTAAATATACCATGATTAAGTTGTTGCGATTTGTTTGGATTTTGTATAGTGAAAGGGTTCATTTGAGGGTTAGTCTTATACGAGAAGTCGCATTTTTCAAGACTTGGGAAAAAAATTCCCAAAGAAATGATTTTCGTTTTATTTGAAATTACATGCCTAGTAGACGCCAAGAAAAAAGGCCCAAAGAATCTGGCCATGGGAAAAAAAATTTTTATGGCGGATTGAAATCCATGAATTAACTCCTATTGACTGCAAAATCAAAACAACTTTGGACCTGAAAAGATAATTTCCAAACAAATGATTTTCATTTTATTTGAAAGTACATGCCTAATACCACAAAAATTCCGCTTGGGGAAAAATTTTATGAAGGATTGAAATCCATGAATTCACTACTTTGGACTGAAAAATCAGAATCTTTATATTAAGTTTTGACCTGCTTAGTAGGCTTCCCAGAAAAAAGTCCCAAATGAATGGATATTTTTTTAATAGGAATTCAAAATTGAAAAGGACCCTGTATGACATGTTATTCTCAATGCATATATTTCTCGCTATACCATGTAAGGCATGATTTCATTTTCCGGGTCACTGAGCCCAATCGGGCTATAGTTTTTCATACACGGACGTACTTTACACAGGGTTTTTGTTTACCAAATGTGATAAGTGGCAGTGAAACACGCCATATTATATAGGTAGCTTTCCAGAAACACGTGGACATAATATTGATGAAAAGCGCCTTGATTGATAAGGTTGGCAAAGTGGAACAAAGAATCTTTAGCATTTAGTATTGAGGCAGAAACCTTGCCCATTTAACTATTCGCGAAATACCACTCGGTGGTTCATAGTGCTAAAAGGACAGATCCAGAAGACGAACTCTGAAGAGCTGCAAATTACCACTTCGTGATCGTGCAGATGCGGCAGTGGTAAATTTTCGATAATGATGCACCAGACGCTCTCCAGAGGAGTTGGAAGATGGATTGAGGATTGTTTTGTCCTCTGATGACCGACATCGATGCGTCAAGAATGCCACATAAATATGGCCTGGCATACACCAGTTTTGGTGGTCGAGGGCAAATCGAAGGAGCACCATGAGGGTCGACCGTTGAATTGATTGGTTCTGAAAAACCTCGCATTCCGAATAGATTGTCTCGCCATCTAATCCCCATCACTGCTATGTGATAAACAATAGTTGGATTGGGCTTCGTGACCCGGAAAACATATGATTTGATACCTTACATAGCAAGAAATATATGCATTGTGAAAAACCTGTCATACATCCGTCTTCTTGAATTCTTATTAAAAACAATTCCAGAATGGGACTCCTTGAGACTTTTTTCTGAGAAGTCTACTAGGCATGTTATTTCAAATAAAACAAAAATCATCTCTTTGAGTATTATTTTTCCATGTCAAAAGTTAATATGAAGATTCTGATTTTTTAGTCCCTAGGAGAGAATTTATGGATTTCAATCCTTCATAAATTCTTTTTCCCAAGCCGGATTCCTTGTGACTTTTTTCTGGGACGTCTACAAGGCATGAACTTTGAAATAAAACGAAAATCATTTCTGTGGGAATTTTTTCCCCAGCTCATCTACCAGCCTAGGAAGTCGTTAATAAAACACGGATTCTGCATGTCGCGCAGTGATGGGTTGAAATGAACGTCAACAGTACGTGGGCAATGGAGGCCGAACACAAATATAAGGAAACGAAAATGTAATCTAATTTAATTAGATTGCACCTAGTCGAACCTCAGATAAAGAGTTCTGAAAGAGCCAAAAAGTATGGTAAGCTCGAGTCTGGGTTTTCTAGACAGAAGCATATAATTGTCAACCTTGTTAGAGGCTTTGTACGAGAAATCGGTTTGTTTTTAGAAATGGGATGAAGAGCAAAACAAGGAACTTTTAGTTTAAGTTTATACCTTGCATTTAGGATCATGTCGGTTTCATTCGATTCCAGGTCGGCGAGAAGATGAAACGTTCTAAAGCGGTTATGGTTCTTATACTAGCTGTTGCCTACATTGGATTTTCTAGTTCTAATCAGCAATCTATTTCTTTAATTATCAACCAATACAGGTAATTCTGTTTCCAACTTTACAAAAAAAACATCTCACAATAATAATAGCACAGCTTTTCGCTAAAAATCAGCATTCTCTTCTCTTGATTATGCCAAATACTGGTAATACTGTTTTCAATCCGAATTGCTAAAATACATCTTAAAAAATATTTTTTATTTATTTTCTGTCGGTTACATCATGCGACGAATAATCTTGCAACCTTTTCAACTTTGACCTGGTGACATTAATGCTATCCGAAGTACCTCTTGCGTAGCCTATTATGTAACCATAGGTTTAAATGTAGATTTTAAAAAATTGATCATGTTTCACAAAAAAGTACATCATATTGTATTGTAGTGACGATGGATATCTAAATGAAAAACAATTTCTGAGGTTGTACCATGACTTGAGTTGTATTGGTCATTCCTCACAAATGGTTCATGAATCTCGAAACGCACTGAATGTTCATCAGGAAATAAAGCCGGATTATGATGCTCATGAACAAAACATTTCGGTAAGAATTCAGCAATGTTTCAACTTCAAAATATATATCTATGAATGTGAATGGCGGTGCAACATCACGTCCGTCTTCTTAAGTGATTTGGACAGTATGTGGCTGATTATGGTACCCTCAATTTCAACATATAACCGCGATAAAGTTCATGCGAGGTGGCAAAATCTTTGCTTTTTAATAAATAGGAACTTACAAAAAATGAGCAGAACAGTGGGTCGTAAAACTTCATATCATATTTTATAATGAAGAGTGATATCGGGTGTCTAGAAGACAGGCATAACGGGATTAATTGATTTGTTCTTATCCAACCTACTTTAATTATTTTGATTTTCCAAGTGTCTGACAGCAATCGAGCTCTTCAATATGCATGAGATGAATTCCGAAATTACAACACTAGTTTTGGAGAAAATAATGCCTTCCATAATTGTCAATCTTCAACAATGTAGAAATATAACAGAACCTAGTCATGCGAGACGTGGTGACAGGCCAGCCTTGGGTGTAGGTAAGAGAATCGAACACATTTTGTCAACGTGTATAAGTTTCAACATACGCAATCCACGCACCATTGTGTCTGTGGTTTTATGTAATTTAACATTTTCATTATGAATTAGACGTATAAAAGACGTATTTTGTCTTTGAACATTGCACAGTTGTATCGTGTCGTATGTATTAGACATATGTACATAGCATCTAATTCTGAATACGATTGACATCCATATTTCTTTAGCTAAGCTAACCACTAATTGTGTTACAGTTCACCGTGGAAATTCTAGCCTTCTTATACATCTTTTATTCACAATTGTCTGCGTTTGAAAGTTACATTGTCGGCTCGTCTTTTCTTGGGACATTTAAAAACTTTTCCTGTATATAGTTCTGTTATTATCTGTTATGTGGTCGGAGGCAAATACTCCTTTCTTAATGAAAATTCAGTACAATCCTAGGTTTCTGCAATGTTCAGAGAATTATCAATGGATCACGAACCATTCTGCTCAAACGCAATTCATTTTTTTTTGTATATTTAAGGTGAATGAGGCATTTTTTCTGTTACATTTCTATAACAACTTACGTATTTCTATTTGCAGTGTGGGGATATGGAATTGGTTTTGCTATACTTATATTCATCATTTCTAATCTTGGGGCGTTTTTAGCACCGTTTATGGGAGTGAAGTTATTTGACCAGGTTCTGATGTTTTTGGTTGCTATGGCAGTGGGAACTCTTACTGCTACGGCATTATTGGTTCTAATACCAGAGGTAAACATTAAATTTTATTGAGCATTAATCTGCCGCCCTGAAGGTGGCTTTGGTGATTTTCAAATTTTGCACTGCAGAGTGTAGAAACAATGTTAAGGAAATAGATTTGCTAAATAAAAAATTATGTGATCTTTTGTTATCAGAGAGTAGAATCCATGGACCCTTCCTTTCTGATATGCATATCTTTGACTTATCTTCAGGGTTTAAACAGGTTATCTTGACTTATCTTCGGGATTAATACAAGTTATCTGAACAAATTTCCCCTGACTTCTCCAGAATTTAATCATATACCATCACAAATTTTTATGTAAAATAATGGATCTTTTTGAATCAATTCCGGACTGCCATTTTGTGGTATAAAATTTCATCACCCCAGTAGCCTAGGTCCTCTCGTTTGAATAAAATTGTATTTAAATCTGTTGCGCAACTTCATTTGGTTTCAACTTTAAGGGAGGTAATTCTGGGAAGAAACAAATACAATAACTTAGGTCAAACACAGTTCACGGAAGGTTATTGGGTTTTTTTTAATATAAGTTTGTTTTTACACATAGGAATATCTGTATCAATTAAAAACTTTCTTGATTTAGGTAAGAAATTCATAACATACTCTAAGAGGGGTATTCTGACAGAATTTACAATGTTTTGATAGATATAGGTCAGAATTATCTTGCTTAGATCAAGGGAGATAACTATGTTTCAATTTCCAAATGTAAACAATAGAAATATTAAGAATTTCAAGACTTACAACAGCTAATTAAGGGTTTATTATGATTTCCCTGATTATCTAGGTTTTCTATGACCCATGAGAACCCTGTTTGAATCTTTGAGGCAATTTTTGCAGAAATCTGTTGAGCAATATTTCTTCATGATTATGTTTTTAAGGCACTAGATCTCGTGGCGTATGAAGAACTTAATGAAACATACATAGCCAAAATGTCAACTGCATGTGGTGCTCTGCTGTTTTTCTTTTTATCAGAGCGAATGATTAGATTTCTGGCGAAACGTAGACAGGTAAGCTCCCCCCCCCCCCCCTAAATTAGCTCCACTAGTTATTACAATGGATACAGAAAAAAACCAAAAAATATAGTTGTTGATACGTTCTTGACACCCTTCAAAATTGTCATAAATGAATTCTGTGGGCGTTACTTCTTCCATTTATCTGACTACAGCACCCAGCACCAATTCATTCCTGGCGACGGGGCTGGATATATTATTACTACAATGAAAACGATAATCGATTATGACATATGATGTTGGACACTTTCTCTCTTCAAACCTGAATAACTGCTAGTAAAGAGGTTAAGAGTTTTATAAAACAAATTATAGTAACTTCAAATTTCAAATATAAGGGAGTTGTTTCCCATATATCTTAAACGTGTAATGTAATGGACAGTTCTTGATGAAATATAAATGTGGATGATCTTAGTGATATTAATAAACAAATATATAATATTTATATGTGTTATGTACATTAGGGAATTTAACTTCGGGTACAGCATGTTAAAAATATTACAGGAGGATAGTCCAGTAATTACAATATGAAATAATATTTTCAGAATACTTACGAAAAAATTTAAGAGCTAAAATGTGAAAGTATGAAAAAGTTCATCAAATGAACCATCTGTTTTTTTTTTCTGACAAGAACCCGGAGTCTTGGTGGTTTAGGTTCATCAGCGTTTTCTCATTGGTGAGATTGCAGCTACATAGGTAGAGATGGTACCGTCGGATATTTTACACTGCTATTCCATTTCAGTGATGCACGTTGAAGGGAATGACATAAAAATATCGCCTAGACGTTCTTAAGACCAATCTTTCGTTCCGTTTTTTAATAGCATTTAATTTTGATATAGCCACTTCAATTAGGGCCTAATCTAATTCTCACCCTCTCAAATCCAATGTGACAAAATCCCAGCGCCTTTGAGAGAAGAGGAAATTGATTGACTGGTCGTGTCATCAAACTGACGAATGTTCAAGAAGCCTTCATCAAACGAAATGTATTCATAAAAGCATTGGCTAATGCAAAACGCAACTCTGGTGCGTGTCCTTTTTGTGCTACTACTAAGTCTTCCTAGATGTGGCATTAACACATAATTGCTATACGTGTTTCAGAAAAAGAAATCAGTAGCAATAATAGTGAGTGAGGACACACTGATTTCATCATCAGGAGACAGTGGTGAAGAATCCGGGCAGAGTACCCCAACACAAAATGACCATGGTCACATTCATGCCCTTCCACTACTAGAGGACGGGAGTCAACCATCAGTTTCATCGGTAGCCTATATGATAGTAGTTGGTGATGGTCTACACAAGTTTGTTGATGGTTTGTCAGTAGGTGCAGCCTTCTCAGATAATCTACTGACTGGAATGACTGTTGGTTTGTCCATGATTTGTGAGGAAATCGCTCATGAAATAGGTATGATTCTGCTAATAGAAATATAAGTAGAGATATAGTGATTATTAAATTATATTCCACTTTCAGTTCATAGAGCTGTATCATGCTTCAGAATGGGATATTCTGGTCCATAATTACAAATAACTTAAAGCTGATATGGTTACATCTTCAGTATTTATTCCGTCATTAAACTATTTGATCATCATTTCGGCAGTAGAGAATCTTAATTTAAAGAGCAGTCGGGGTTTTTAATTAGTTGAGATGTTCAAATTAATGAAAAATGTAGACCAAAATGTACCCGTTAACTTATCTGAAAGTTTAATCAGAAGGGTATCTTGCTGTTAAATTTTAAGAACAACAAAGGTTAGCTTAAACATTGCTAGTTTTCGTAATGCATACAAATCAAAAGAAATACAGATAGCCAAATTGCTTTTTACTATTTTGCCTCGATCGTCTACAAAGAGAGTAAGCTACCTACCATGATTTTTGTCCGAATAATTGCTACGCCTTTACATATTGATGTGTTGTATTTTTTCAGGGGATATCGCTATGTTGCTACATGCTGGTCTCTCTATTAAAAGAGCTTTATTATACAATTCAATAGCGGCAATATTTTGTTTTTTTGGTGTGGCTGTTGGTATTATACTAGGGGAAACAACCACCGCTAATCAATGGATATTTGCCTTTGCGGCTGGAATATTTTTATATGTAGCTCTTGTAGACATGGTAATTATATTGTATTTCAAGTAACCCTCACAAAATAGCGACCAGCAGTTGCGAATAAGAATAGTGGTCATGAGTTTTGAACGCAATTCTCATGCAACTTTCATTTTTCGCAACTGGTAATCGCTATGGTGTTTACATACTGTACTCTAGTCCAAAACTTCCTGACTATGACCCAGCCTTTTTCAGGGCTTCTAGGGCGTCTGAGTAGAATATATCACACGATTCATTTCAAAGCTCAATTCCATTCGATCTGTTTTCATATAGATCGAAAGATGTATTCTACGAATGCGCCAGCAATTTTGATTTATATACAGAAAACTAAAAATATAATATCAACAGAAAAGTACCAGGTCTGATGTACAATTATCTGATGGTGAATACCACAGACAATTACAGACATATACTTTAGTCTCAGAAACGGGAATGTTTTAGTCAAGGAAAAGTGTTCTCAGCTCGAAGTCGAAATTAGAGCCTTCACCTCCTCGTGTGTCCAGAGTTATCTACGTTTGACTTTTAAAAAGACGAGTCGTCTTTTCTTGACATTTTGCCATATATAGAAAAGACATATATAGAAATAAAATTTTTTGAAGTATTTTTGAAGGAATAATGTGATGGTTGTTCTAGTAGGCCTACTTCTGAAGACTACTTAAATTTATTCAAGACCCAAATCAATCCAAGAAAAAAGGTGAACCCGTTTCTTTAATTGGCTGATTTAGTTATTTGAAAATAGTAAATTCACTTATTCACAAAAAAATCTGTTTTTTTTTTATTTTTCATTACAGCTTCCAGAAATGAGCATGGCAGCTGAACTGGCCATCGAAAAGCATTCCAGTCCATTTTTTATATCATTATTTCAAACTATTGGTCTTGTTCTAGGATTTTTCATTATACTTTTAGTGGCAATGTATGTTGGTGAAATTGAGTTATAATATAAATAATGATCACATTTTTACAATGGTACCAGTTTTTTGTACAGTATTGTATTTATTGGTATTTACACCACACGTGACAAGTTGTTAGTGTGAATTGTTCACATAATGACGAAATACTTGTACATGATAATCACTAGATTGTTATATAAAAAAAAAAAAAAAACGGGAATTAGATGGAATGAAAAGTAAAGATCCGAGGAATTGAGCCCGTGTCTTAATATGTAAAGCTCTGTAAAGCTCTACATCAGAATTTTAGATGGAGAGGTTAACAAAATCACAACTATCTTGTAGGTGAAAGTGGTTGTAAAAACAATACATAATCGATATTAAGAAAGCAAAGGCCAAATGAAAATTCAGCAACACTAATTACTGTTATGTGCAGAAAAAAGTGGCGATGAACAATACACTGTGAATGATCAATTCACAGTTCGCAATGAGAAAAACCAAATATATCAGATGTATCAGATTCTGATCTCGCTGCCTCTTATGCAAAACACGATGTATAGCATGATGGTGCTAAATTGAATGCCCAGGTAAAGCCGTTTGTTACTATTTTGCTCCTGAATCAACGTACTCATGTCGCACTGAATGAACTAAATCCTATTTCAACAATACCTATCTTAAGAAACGGATTTATTGTAAAATATTTCAGGCGGATCAAGGCGATAATCAAACAAATTGAAATCATCATAATAGATGCGCTGAAGTTCATGGAGGGAATCTAAAGGAATGAGTTGAAAGGCCTTTCTCCTCAGCCGATTCCTTTGTTCATTGACGCTTTTATGTGTTCTATTTGAAGATTGGTATGCTTTCCACATCATGTTCAAAAGTTTTTCTTTCGTTGACGGCATATTTTCGCGAAGCTGCTTATCGGCACTTTCTGGTATATATCCATTTAATACGAAAGCACTCAATATTCTTTCTCCCACGCTTACTGTATTTAAGCACGCTGTTAATAATTTGAGGGTATGTACGATATAATAGTTGAAATCTATAACGGTTTTCATTTCGTCATAGATTCGATCACTGATAACCGAATCTTTATCACCTTCCCAATTTACATCAAGCACTCTTAATACCTCTTCATTGTCATTCTTCATTGTTTCCACTTTTCCCACAAAATCTGGTTTCAGCAAACACGGGTTGCACAATCTAGAAATTGGTTTCATATGGTCGTCCATGGTGTTGTAGCTTTTTGAGGATGATATCACATAATTTATAAAGTGATTAAAACTGAAATGATAACACGGCCGTCTTGCTGGTAGAACTTTTAAGTCATTCACTTTAGCAATCTGGGGACCATGATACGACCAAAAATAATTATCTGCTAACACAAACTTATCAATGAACACAGACCACAAACGGATGTACGGTTCTCTAACGAACATAAACCGTGAAGTATTCAGGATGAAATCCTTTGCCTTCGGTTCTATAAACGAAAACTCTTTAATTTTAGATGTTCGAGAAAAGTGAGCCTCAATCTTGGATATTTTTGACGGACTTGAAACACTCCCTGTAGAGGTGTCGTTCCATAAATACCTAAATACCCGTAACCAATGTGTCGAAGCGACTTTGTGAGATATGCAATAAGAAACTGTTTTCTGTGGATTTACAATTACTCTTTCAACTTTCCCCTCTACATTGTTCACTTCACAATAATGCTGTATTCGATCCAATCTTCGCTTTGCTCTTGCACTTTTTGAAAAGTGTGGTCGTTTTAAATGCATAGTATGCAGATTTTCGGTATCTATACCCTTTTTTTGTCTTTCAGTAATCTTCTTTCCAAAATCTGTTAGTCTTTCACTGGCCCAGGGATATTTCATAGTTGGTCTCGAAAGCATAGTGATATTTTCCCTTTTCAATTGCTGAATGCTTTTCGCCACAAGAGTCTCTGGTACAAAATATTTTGGAATGGTAAGAGTTGTCTTTCTTAGCATACTTAAATTTCCATTGGTGCCCACGACAGGAGTTGTTTGTTGCTGGAAAAGATTTAAAAAGGGCCCGTTTAGACATTATAAGGGTACGTACTATGTTCCAAGGATTTGATGGATCAAATATCAACTGTTAGCTGTGAACACTATTGGCTTAGATAAAACAATTTTCATTGCTGAGACTAAGGTACGATTAGATTAGCGCATCTGTCCCTTTAATCTTGTTCTTTTTTGATTAATTGCGAAAGAGACATAGGATATCACAAAATACTTACATTCCATGGACAACTAAAGAAAGAAGTATGGAATACCAAGAGTTACTTATCTATTTTCACTCTTGCGTCCATGTAGACAGAGGCCACATTCTCAAAAATCTAATAAGGATATTGAAAGCCACAGAGAACAATGCAATTTCTATAGTCAAAATTAATTTTATATAGAGAATTTTTAATCATAAATTATATACTCATTTCTTGATTTCAAGCTTACTTTAACAATTGAGCCTTGAACAGCATCTACAATGAATACAAGATAAAGGATTGGAATTGAGTTTTTATTGGAATTAAAACTGGAAATGAATCATATTATCCAAATGCAAAGACCCTTCAATTAATATACGAGAATTGTATGGAGATATTCAGTCTTTTTCTGCCCTCCCGATTCAATGAATGATTTGGCAATTTAGGAACGTTATCCATTTTAATGAAGATTTTGAGGTTTGTGGTTTTTTTTTTTTTTTTTTTTTTTTTTTTTTTTTTTGCAAATGATGTGTTGAATCAAGCACTTACCACGTTGTATCATTATCAATTGTTGTTCAACCAATAAAATAACTTCAATACCAATAAATACTGAACACATATACAAAATAACTTTATTTCTGATCATTTTGTAATATTTAAATATCTGAAATAGACATAATGAAGTGTTGAAAATAATAATAAATACTGAACATACAAACACTAAATAACTGTGCCAGGGCCTTATATTGAATAGTAACTTGTTACTCTTCAATCACCCTAATCACTAAATACTGAATACACATAAAAAATAAACTTTATCTTTATTGTTTATAATAACAATTTCATATCTGAAATGTTATATCTGAAGTGTTAACAATAATAGTAAATACTGAACCCACATACAAAATAAACTTTATCTTATTGTGTTTATAATAACAATGTTATATCTGAAATGTTATATCTGAAGTGTTAACAATAATAGTAAATACTGAACCCACATACAAAATAAACTTTATCTTATTGTGTTTATAATAACAATGTTATATCTGAAATGTTATATCTGAAGTGTTAACAATAATAGTAAATACTGAATATACATACAAAATAAACTTTATCTTATTGTGTTTATAATAACAATTTCATATCTGAAATGTTATATCTGAAGTGTTAACAATAATAGTAAATACTGAACCCACATACAAAATAAACTTTATCTTATTGTGTTTATAATGACAATTTCATATCTGAAATGTTATATCTGAAGTGTTAACAATAATAGTAAATACTGAACCCACATACAAAATAAACTTTATCTTATTGTGTTTATAATAACAATGTTATATCTGAAATGTTATATCTGAAGTGTTAACAATAATAGTAAATACTGAATATACATACAAAATAAACTTTATCTTATTGTGTTTATAATAACAATTTATATCTGAAATGTTATATCTGAAGTGTTAACAATAATAGTAAATACTGAACCTACATACAAAATAAACTTTATCTTATTGTGTTTATAATAACAATGTTATATCTGAAATGTTATATCTGAAGTGTTAACAATAATACTAAATACTGAACCCACATACAAAATAAACTTTATCTTATTGTGTTTATAATAATAATTTCATATCTGAAATGTTATATCTGAAGTGTTAACAATAATAGTAAATACTGAACCCACATACAAAATAAACTTTATCTTATCGTGTTTATAATAATAATGTTATATCTGAAATGTTATATCTGAAGTGTTAACAATAATAGTAAATACTGAACCCACATACAAAATAAACTTTATCTTATCGTGTTTATAATAACAATGTTATATCTGAAATGTTATATCTGAAGTGTTAACAATAATAGTAAATACTGAACCCACATACAAAATAAACTTTATCTTATTGTGTTTATAATAACAATGTTATATCTGAAATGTTATATCTGAAGTGTTAACAATAATAGTAAATACTGAACCCACATACAAAATAAACTTTATCTTATTGTGTTTATAATAACAATGTTATATCTGAAATGTTATATCTGAAGTGTTAACAATAATAGTAAATACTGAATATACATACAAAATAAACTTTATCTTTATCGTGTTTATAATAACAACTTTATATCTGAAATGTTATATCTGAAGTGTTGATTATAATACTAAATACTGAATATACATACAAAATAACCTCATATATATGATTATTAAATATATGAAAGAGTAATAAAAATACTGTACTANACACACATATTATACAATATACCTTATCTCCTTATCATATTCCGCGTATGGA
>NW_008710834.1:779536-919598 GCF_000327385.1 Lottia gigantea | reverse complement strand
TTTTTAAGATTGGTTGGTTGGATGATGACAAATTAACTTCTGTTTGCAAATGATGCTGATATCGCAGACTATAAACGTAGTTAAAGACACTTAAAAGACATATTATATTAGCAGCGTTTGTGACAGTCGTATATATAGGTATATAGCAACTAGAAGCCATAATTTTCCCCGATATACATAAAACAGTTATACAACCTCTTTTCAACCCCTTTAAATCTAAATGATAAATACAATAATAAACTATTTTCACTGTTAAAAAGTGTTCAATATACAATTGTAGAGCGATATGGAATATATTAAAACAGAACTTGAATCATGCTGTTACTCCGATGCGCAAACCTGAGTAACAACATGAATCAAGTTGTTTTAATACTATAGATAAAATACCATATAAAAAGAACTTTTTTTTTTTTACTGACCTTGGAATATTAATAATGATACTAAATACTGTTCACTTGTAAATTATAATTTTATTCCTAAATTATTGCAAAAGAATCGCAGGAGTAATCGTCAAAATGGAAAATAATCGCTTTGCCAGCCGATAAAGCTCGATAAATCCACATCACTTTTTAGAATGAAAAATCCGACGTCTACTTTTCCTATAATATCTCACTCGAGTTAAATTATTACCAGTGAACATGGACTTGTACATGAGAGAAGAGAGAGCGTATATTTTTGTTTTATATTAGTACTTTGTTTCCAAGGCATCAGATAAGCAAGACGTCGGGTTATCACTTTAACATTGCGAATTGAGAGCAAATTTGTATATACCTATACAGATGGCAGACCCCCTACGTACTGTTATTTAGATTACTGCTGATAACTAATTTTGACATTTTTCTCGTGGACTATGCGTAATGTTATTAATATTAACATTTTCTCAAACTATTTTCTAGTATGAAAGTGGAACTACCAAACAAAATGAAATGAAATGGAGTTTTACGTCCTACTTTTCTGCACCATGTGGGCTAATGAAGACAGACCAAACTTAACAAATGAGTAAGGGCATAGAAAATCTAAACATTTACAATCTAGATTAGGTTGCAATTTCTGGCAGTAACAGCTGTGTGTCTAGGATTTTCGGGGGAACACGTAACTATATTCGGAGGGGCAGTGGGTATGGTGTTTAGTTGAAGTAATGAAATTTGTCTTTTGGAACTACGGGCCTGTGTATTTGTCTTGATGAAAATACCATTCCACGAAAAAAAATGTTATTGGACTTAAAAATGTTACAGAGGGGAATTTTCAGTCCGAACTGTGAGTGATTTCTTTGAGTTAAGTGTGTTTGTTTTAGACGTAAAATTCCAACCCTTATACTTCTATGGATATTTCATTGTTAATATTTGTGAAATTACATTAAAAAAATACATTCTGAGCTCTCTGTGGTCGCTAGGTAGTGTAAGCGGCGTGGGTGTTAAGGAAAATACTATCATCTTTTGACTCTTGAACCAATTGCATTAAACTCTGGTTGAGCAGAGCCCAGCAATACAAAGTTGCCTGCCATGTAGCGACAGCAAATTTGGAGGTCCTTCAATTATTTTAAACGATATTTTCCATTGACTTGTTGACCCATCACGTACTCTGACGAAAAAGTGACATCAAAAAACCACACTCTGCAAACTCTATGTTGACAAAGTTGTCAATCTGTAATATTTGAAATACTTGCCTCCATGATCCCTAAAGTGGGTTAGACATCACTTTTAAAATTCCGAATCCTGACTGAAGGAGGTTGTGTAGAGCTTTTCTGGACTTTATGTGTATCGAGACCATTAATGTCTTCTTTTTGCATCATCTAGATGTCCGTGGTTAACTGCATTGGTATTTCAAAACCCACCGACGTCTGACGATGATGATGCAAATCTATACTATAGTATCCCCGATACAACTAGAAAACCTCTTTACAATCCCTTAGTTCTACACCAATTTTCAGCAACGTCATTCCGTGAATAAAGTATTATTGTCAATATGTAATAATAGTTTTCAAATATAAATTACCTTACTGATCAACGAGCTTGTTTTGAGCTTTCCAAAATTTTAATTTTTCTTCCATGCAATCTCTGAATTTTACTTGATGATGCTGTTTTTCGACTACACAAAGCAAATTCACTTTTGAATCAATACTCCCTTACACGTCGCTGATTCTCCAATACTGATAAAATGTGACAGGTGACAGTAACATTTAAGGCAGCTCCTAATAAAATAATAGTTTAATGATATATTGGTTCACACTTCTTATTTCCAAATTAAGTTTATATGTTTTTATCAGGTCTTCACTGATCCATAAAATTGTAGCTAATTTTAATCCCAATTATTAAGTTCTTTTAATTTCTTTAAAAATGGGTCTGTAAATGCACGTTATGCAAAGTTTAATGCAAAGATTGAAGGTATAATTGCAATGAACTAGAAAAGAACGTTATTGATGAATAAACGACTTTTAATCTGAGTCCTCGTGCCGATCCAGTGACCGTGAGAATAAGTCACTTTTTTAAGCAAATATAAATAAATACGGATGACTTGTGAAAACTGTATGCCAGGTAGTTTGAAGTTTTGCCCAGGGCCAGCCAGTAGACAAAAAAGTTAAATGAAATTAATGGAGTTTTACGTCCTACTTTTCTGCACCATGTGAGCTAATGAAGACGGACAACGCCATGCGATGAGGGAAATTTCTGCCAGGACAGCGGCATTAGCCTGTTCTTTTTCGACTGCCTGTAGTACACGGGGCAGCCAGTAGACAGAGACAAACTATATATCTATCCATGCATAAACTATCTATTCATTATTTTCCCTTTCCCTTTTACTTCTCATTCATTCTAAAACACGTTTAAATGAATTTCAAAATGATAAAACATTTTTTTAAACAAGGATGGACTGCCTTTAGATAATTACTCCCCCTTTCAAGACGATCAGGACTGATTAATTAGCGTCCGAAGGGAATGAATTCCAATATTCTTCGTCACATTTCATTTTATAACAAGAGAATAAATTGAGTTAAATTCTTATATAATCAATGACTTGATTGAAGAAAGTACATGAATGATACCAGCGGTATACCAGAGATTTGTCTTAGTCGAAGCGATTTCACATTTAATGGTAAAACATATTTACAAACTTCAGGGCCAGCTATGGGCAAACGATTTGCCCCTTCGTACGCCAACCTTTTCATGGCAGAGTGGGAACGTGAGGTGTTGCCCCTCTGTCCATTTGACCCACTTGCATGTAAAATATTTAATTTCATGCAATAAATGCCCCAAACAATATGTAGGAGAAACTAAGAATAATTTACGAACTCGTTTTAATGCTCATAGATCGGATATCAAATTAAAGAAAGACAAGCCTGTTTCCAATCATTTCAACCTCAACGACCATTCAATAGACGATCTCACCCTAATCCCAATTGAGCGCATAGAAATTGACTTGCCCGAAGATGAAACTACCAAATTCCGTCAATCTAGGGAAACCCATTGGATTGAGACATTGGATACAGCAAAACCTATAGGACTAATGTAGGCATAGCACCCTTTGTTGTCCCGTTCAATACAACCAGCAATCAAGCAAGCAAGATAGTTCGTGCCCACTATAAGAGCCTTCAAGAGAAATTCTCCCATGTCTATAAGCAGAAAATGATAGTTGCATATTCAAAAAATAAGAACTTAAATGATAATATTGTTCATAGTAAACTAAAAACAATCAGTACATAACAGATACTATACTTCTCGCCCATTGGGAGATATTTTTTTCTCATTTCAGATCAGAATCAGAATCAGAAGAAAACCCAATATCAAGACCCTTAATCCTAATTTCTAAATAAAGTGTTTGTTCCACCCTAGGCCTGTACATTTGGGAGAATCAAACCCTCCCTTCCCCGAAATCTAAGATTAATAGTTGTTTGGTAGATGACAAGTTAACGTTCGCTTCCAGCGGATGCTGATATCGCAAACTAAGTTTAATCATTAAATTATCTGTCCTCGTAAGTCACATCCAACTATGGTTGTAGTAAATTAGAAGACCTGCCGAAATTCTTACAGATACTAATAGGTTTGATGTATGGCCGTAGCTATTTGCACCGCGACGGTACAAAAAATAAAAATGGGCTTAAAAAACATGGCCATCATTGGCTTAAAAATACAAAAAAACTAGCGCATCCATTGTGTCTTATCATATCCGTACCGTTGTTAGCAACCAAAGAGAAACATCATCTGTACAATCTGTGTTTTTTTTAATCAATATATACAGAAACATCATCTTTACAATCTGTGTATTTTAATTAATACATACAGAAACATAATCTGTACGATCTGTATATTTTAATCAACATATACTGAAACATCATCTGTACAATCTGTGTATTTTAATCAATATATACAGAAACATCATCTGTACAATCTGTGTATATTAATCAATATATACTGAAACATATCTGTACAATCTATGTATTTTAATCAACATATACTGAAACATCATCTGTACAATCTGTGTATTTTAATCAATATATACAGAAACATCATCTGTACAATCTGTGTATTTTAATCAATATATACTGAAACCCCATCTGTACAATTTGTGTATTTTAATCAACATAATACTGAAACATAATCTGTACAATCTGTGTATTTTAATCAATATATACAGAAACATCATGATTTGTGTCTTGAATATATGTAAAAATATTTTCAAATTTCGACAGTGATATGTGAACACTATTACTGATAAACTTAGCTAAAAAAAACATTCCCGTTTCTGAGTCCTACGTACAATTGGTCAAACGGATGGCGATCCTGTCCCTTTCATTAACTAAATCAAGAGCAATATCCCAAATACATAAAATATTGTGAAAACTAAATCCCTCTTTCATATTTCATGATGACAACGTGTTATACGAATTCCAGACCGTTTGAAAGTTACAGCTGTTTGGTTGGACTATTAATGTTTGTTGCCAGCAACAAGTCTTTACATTATAATATAAGGCTACAATGATAATGCACAAATTCTCAGGTCGAAGGTTTTGGTACCCAAAGGTCTAGATTCGGATTTTTCAAATCGGTTCTTCCAGTTACATTTGACGCATTTTACTGGGTAGGTTATCAGAATGGAATGTTCGAAAGCGCTAACGAACAAAGGGGCAATAGAGGTGTTAAGAAAAACGACAAAAACTCTGCAACTACTATGTTTTCTGTTTTTTCGAACAAGCCTTTCGAAACTATTACCAATGACAAATGGCCTCCGAAAATATTGTGAAGTATTCTATTTTGCCACCATCGACATTTTGTAATCAAAATGTATTCGCGTAATTTCTGCATTTGACAATGGCCGGACATTCGCGGCATGGATCCATTGGTCTAACGAGATGAAATATTTAAGTCATATAGGTTTATGACTGCAGAACGCTCTGCTTGTGGACAAAAATTCAGATTAGGCTATGATATGATATGAAATGAGCAAACTAAATTATTTATTCAACGAAAAATTTATTTTACCTGAAAAGATCACCAATACTAGAATCCCAAGGTTATAAATTTTTGCACAAGTCAAGTATTCCCAAAACAAAATATATTACAAATTGATTTTTGTGATGTTCAACTTTTCCGGTGTCAAGTTTGTTTTAAATTAAGCGTTTAAAATACTACGTGTGTTAACTACGTGCAGAGGCTTAAACTTTATAGTCCTCGTGAAGTCAAACGAGATGTTTTATTTTAACTAACATTTCAACTTTGGACGACTGCTGTTTGCTTTAAGATACATCAACTAACAAAAACGAAAATTGTTTTTATACGCCCACATGGAAATGTGGACGCATATTGCCGTCGCCCCTGTCCGTCCGCCCGTCCACAATTGGTTTGTGAACGCAATAGAGACAACAGTTTTTATCTGATTTGAATGAAATTTGGTGTGAACATTTATATTCATGAGATAATGGACCAGTTCGAATTTTTCGATGAACGATTTTATTGCCCTTGACATATGAAAAACGCATCAAAATTTGGTTGTGAACACAATAGAGACTACCCTTGATATACTGAAAATGTATCAGGAAAGTGGGCGTATCTTGGTAGGCAACCACTTGTTTATTTATTGACAGTAATCATTAGAAATTATGTTATTCAGTGGCGAAATGTAAATCATCTGTCGATAGGTTTATTTTTATATTGTTATTGAGTTGTATATAATACGAAAAATCAAATGGTAGCATGATAGACAGAGTAACATACGTCTACTGATAGTTTCAGAAATGACAACAATGTCTTCAAAATACAAATTTTCTCTTATTGAAAAATTTCTTCTATAAGCTTATAACTTTAAAGTTTTAATATTTCATCAATCTACATGAAATATGTTAATCTGTTTTAAAGGGACAATTTGCCATTTTTGGGGGTTGATTTGAGAGACAATTAAAAACAAATTGGTTTTAACGTCGGTTGCTCATGATCTATTTTTATAGCGTCACCCATGACTGTCCGTCCACAATTGCTAGTAAACACTCCGACGAAACTTGGTGTTAGTGTTCATTATCATCCAAGGATGAAGCCTATCGAAAGCGGAAAATGTTTTTTATGCATTCTTTCCCTTGTTCTAAGACTTGTTTTTAGCTCGTTAACACTAAAGAAGGCACAATTCTTGGCAGATTTTGAGGAAACTTGGTGAAATTTCTTCATCAAAATATTTGATTGAGTTATTGCCATTGTTCTTGAAAACATATTCAATTTTGAGCTTGTAAACACTGTAAGAGTGTTCTTGCTCGATTTTGACAAAACTTTGTGATACTGTACTGCCAAATACTACCCAAAAATTTTCGCTAGATCAAACATCATTGGTACGATTAGAAACAAAGTTGAATTTCTTTGAGAAGTTTAGAATGCCCAATGCCAGACAAATTACCCACCAGATACGCCCAATAGTTGGATATACACTGGATGTTGTACCAATCTATATTTTATCAAGAGAATTATTGTTTTTTTTTTATCTCAATTCGCAGCAGGGGGTCCGGAAGACGTTTAGTGCATTATATACACTATCATTCTTACATAATTCGGCTTCGTTGTTCGTTTGACCAAATTGTTATTGGCTATCGATCTATATCCAAAAGTATTATCTTGACCTATGCAGGGATTCGACCTTGGGCCAAACTTGACCTTCTGGTCTGTGGCTCCCATCAATATATTTGATGCCTATAGTGGCAAATAGCATGGGAGAGTGCGGCCCGAGGGGATGCCTTCTAGGGCTGATCATCAGATTGGGCTTTCATCTGTCCTCGGTAATCTCCAACAACACGTTTTTAGCTAATTTGAAGGTCTGGTGAAATTCTTACAGATAAATGCAGTATTAAACACATATTTTTATTAATCTGTCCAATAAACAACTTTTAACAACAAACATTACAATAAACATATTTCCAACATTATTTTTAAGGAAGGAATTGTACGGCAGGATTTATCTTATACTGAATGCTGCAGAACATTTAAAAATATGTTCGTTTTGATTCCTGCGTAAGTCACAACCCTAAACATTAACATGAAGAAAACTTCGACACTTGGTCACAATTTACATTAAGGGTTAAGACTCATAAACAGTATTTCATGATGTTAAAATTGCTGATTTGTTTTATAGTGTTACCACTCTACAATTTGGTAAAGGGATGTGATCAAATAAAAATTTCCTTCACCAGCCGATGGACCTGAAACTCAGATGCTTGTAGCTCTTTTCAGAATTAAATTCTGACATCTAGTACCTCTACTTTTCAACAACATATCTGCTGTCATTTCAGGGATGTTTACAGCATTTTTATGTGCAAACATCGCCAATAAGATGAAGTTTTCAATCAGAACTGCCTCATCTTCTCAATGTCAAGCTGTGTCTAATACCTTGACTTCATCAACTCTTTTCTTAAATCATTTGTAAATGCAATGATTTGGTTAGATTGTACGCTAGTAAAAGCAGCCAATCAGAGCCCTTGAGATTAAGTATGTCAACCATAAACATTAACGTTCAGTCTTCATGTTGAGGGCTCTGATTGGCTGTATTGACTGTTGTACAATCCAATCAAATTTCTGAATTCCTTAATACTAGAAAAGAAGCCAATGAAGTCAAAACTGCGTAACTGTCTTTGAGAATGATAATATTGTAAGAGATTACTGCCTCGTGGTATGAATTTGGTTAATTGCAGGAAAACAAGCCTTGCAATGTTTAGGTTAGCTATTTCAACTGAATTCATCTAGCTAGATATTGTCACATTGGCAATGATTGGAGGAAATCAAATCCTGTATGGACTCATCAATATCTCGCTTAATTTATCAAATCAAACAGACTGAAAGCTGACACCAGAGGTTATGGGCTGTAGCAATAAGTGAACACAGCTGCATCCCTTAAACCAGAGCTGTTGATTTGGCTCTATATGCCGGACATGACCAACAAGGAAGCACAAATGACCGACGGACAAGTATAGGTTGGCCATAACATGTCAGACAATGTCTTTCAAAGAAAAATAGATTATGACATTTCGGTAATGAAATACAAAATAATGTAACAAATCTAACACCATCAGATGATATGTTATGAACTAAAAGGATATTTTGGGTCCCACCATGGAATGACTTTGATATTCACAACAGAATCTAAAACAACAGTAGTACCTACAGCATCGCGATTATGCTGATAGCGAGTATCAAACACCAAACGTAGAGTATGGTACCGAAAGCCCTGCCCAGATACAGTTAGGTGCACATGGTTTAAAATTTGTCCCATAGCTATCGGTAAAGATAGAAAATGGGAACAAGTCACTTGTAATATGGTACACCCTTCTTCAACATTGTAAAATATATCGTCATAATTGTCAATATAAGTCCGTTGGTTTTTACAGACTGTTCGACAAGACATTCCTGGTCGCACCAATTTGAAGCAAAAGTTCCACATATTTTTCACCGGTTGGTACCAATAGAGCAGACATCTTCGACCAATCAGTTTGTGTGGCTCAGCTTCAAATGTACTGGCTGGATTAAGCCTATCTATAAATGGTTGGTAAAAATGATACAGTGCTCGAACAACATTGGGTTGAAGACTATGTATCCTCTCTAAACAAAGAGGTTGTAAAGTTTTAGGGAGTTTGATTTCCTTATTGTAAAACCTGAAATATAATGAAAGGGGGTTTTATAAACTTATTCGAAAGGGATCTTTAAAAGTGTTCAAATCTGTAGCAAACTAGGTCTTTGTTCTTTGTTCTGCAGATACTTTGACATCTTCACCATGTCAAGCTATTACTAACTTCGTCTTATACCTTGACTGCAATAGCCACCTTTCTTGTATTACAGAAGTATGTTTGTTGTATTATATGCTAGCAAATACAGACAATTAGAGTCTTCAACAGAATGTCTGTAACCAATAAGCCATAATGTTAATGATCTGTCTGTTGATAGCTATGATTGGCTGTTATCACTGGCATACAATCCAATCCAATTGTTGCAATCTGTGATACAAGAAAGGTGGCTATTGCAGTCAAGGTATAGGATGAAGTACATAAGAGCTTGACATTGTGAAGATGATACTTTGAAAAATAGAAAACAAAAACATTTATTCCACATAATTAATCTTATGCAACTTTTCTACCCTTGGTTTGTGACACAGCAAAATCTTTACATTTTACCTCTTGCTAAATGCACTTTTTCAAATAAAAAAATTGTAAATTGATTCTAGAATGCGTCCTAAAATTCATCATTATCTCTTCAAAGCCCTAAAGTTTATTGAAATTTAAAGAAACAACAAAAGAAATTTTCTAACCTTTGGTATAGATTTTTCCAGAAGGCAACAGTACAGACAATTTGATTGGTTGATTTACACAGTCTGGAGAAGACGGAAACAGATTCAGGATAGACATAGTATGATAATTGATACCATAAATCTACTGGATAATCTATCCCTTTCTTTCTACAGAGTTCTCTCCCTTTCCTTACTCTATTAACTTTTCTTGGTGATGCTGGTTCTGCCTGATCATTTTCTGTTTAGAACACAGAATGATTTAATTATTATGAATAGAAATTATTCGAAAAACATATTTACAATGGGGAAATGAGTGAGCCCCAATCCTAACATCTTCTCAATGACAAGCTATTAAGAACTTTGTCTTTATGCCTTGACTACTATGGCTCCTTTTCTTGTATCAGAGAAGTTTGTAAATGCAGCGATTTGGTTGGATTGTATGTTAGTGAATACAGCTATGTCCTGGACAGAACTGCAGTTAATAATAAACCATAATGTTAACATAAACAAATCTTTTGAGTGCTGGCTATGATTGGCTGTATGTGCTGGCATACAATCCAATCAAATAAATGCATTCCGTGATACAAGAAAGGTGGCTATTGCAATTGTGAAGATGGTTATAGGTATGAAGGAGCGAGTGGTCAGCCCCAGTCGTAGGTAGTACATCTTACACATCTCTCATCGGCTGAAAGAATAAGTGAAAGTGGTGCCATTGTCCTAGCAGTACCCCATTGTACACTGCATGACAAAGATGTTACCCAAGAATCTCACTGTGTGCAGTCTAACAGCAAGCACCAACATACTGCACTTTTTGTTTTAATATATCAATATTTACAAACTTTATTTCTAATTTGTATGGTTTGGAGCTAAGGTGTACCTTGATTGTTTGATTCTTCAGTTGTTTCGTCAACTATCTCAAATTCATCTAAATCCTTCTCAAACCAACTAAGATCCTCTTTGCCTACTTTAGATGTCATATTCAGATTCTTAGCTGAAATTAAAAAAAAACAAGTGGTTGTCTAGCAAGATACGCCCACTTTCCTGATACATTTTCAGTATATCAAGGTCGGTCACCAACCTATGTCAAATCATACCAAAAATCTAATTTGTGCAAGATATTGCTGATTTAAACAAACACACATTATAAATTCTGACATAAACTGTCACCTATATCGCCAACAAATTTTGATGCGTTTTTACTAAGTCAAGGGCAATAACTCAAATTCCGATGATCAAAAACTTGTCAAATTTAATCGGATGAAAACTGTACTCTCTATGGTATTTGATGTCAAGTTTTATTATTTATTACACCAAGTTCAGTATACATCAAATGAATCGCTGTACTACTAGTGGTATTGGTATTCCCATCAAAAAGTCTTCTGTGATTGGTTATTGCTGCCTGTTTTGTCTTTTTGGAATCACCACATTATAATGTGGGCATATTAAAATCATTATGAATATGCACCATTTGGAATAAAGTCATATCATTAAAAATTCAATTCCGTCCGTCAGGCCTCATAGTTCTGATGTAACTAAATGTCAGCAGATACAGTCCATCTGTATCACCTTTCAGAATCAAAATTTGAATTCAGGTTTATCTGCAATTCAACAATAAAGTGCTATGGAAGTTAAGTTTCACTGTAACACAAACATTTAGGTGAGTATTTCTATCAAGTTTAAACTTACCATCCAACTGGGCATTAACTACACTCTTTCTAACATGGGCACTGGGATTGTTCATTGAAGCATTGGCAAAATCACCCAATGTAACATCTGAAATGAAATGAATGGAGATTTTAGTCCTACTTTTCTGCACCATGTGGGCTAATGAAGACGGCAACGCCATGTTGGGTACACAATGAGGGAAATTTTGCCAGGACAGCGGCATTAGCCTGCTATTCTTGATTTCCAACTGTCGAGGAATCTTTAACATGCAAACAGGGTCTCAGTTTAAAGTCCTATCTTAACAACTAGACGCTTTTTCTATGTCAGCCCTCCTTTACTGGGTTGAAAAACTGAAGGTAGTTTCTCGACCTATGTCGGGATTGAACCCCAGACCCTCAGGTTAGCGAGCAAGCATCTAACTCACTAAGCCAAATTTAACATCTGAAATTTTTTTTTATATCATTGGAACATGTAAAAAATATCAGTGGGGTTTGAAATACTAGGCTTACCAGCTGTAATGACTGAATCAAAATGACCCCTAACAATTTTCAGAAAAACTAAAAGAAATTTTATGAAATAAGAGTTCTAAACTTGTGTATTAGAGCCATGAATTCCTTTTATTTGCATCATTCCAAATTTTCTGCCTAATGTCGGTTGTTTCTATATTTATAGAAATGCTTAATCTTATATGACGTCATAAGTTATTAGCAGCTTTTGCATTAGTGACGTCATTAAATACCTAGTGTTAGTGGAAATGCAAGACCAACAGACAGCTGATTGAAAACTGGAATGGTGCAAATTAAAGCTATTAGTGTCCCCAATACACATAAAAAGTTTATAAAACATCTTTACAATTCCTTCAAGACGTTATGTACGGATTATATTAAATGAAAAATTAATTTTTAATCGGCTTTTATTGATAAAATTACAGGAAAATATATTTCGAAGTACTTTTAGAAATACCAATAAAAGAGGGATTACTTTTCTATACAATCAAACTCTACAGTTCACCATGAAATCACAGTTAAAAAGTCTCCTTTAAACTAAATATTTTAGTTTATGTTGACAATTTCAATTCCAAGTGTATTTAACTTAGGTCAATATCTCTCAACATACAAGACAAATAAAGTCATTTGAAAACCATAATGATGAGTTTGGGGAAACACCATAGATTAATAAATAGGCCATTCACATCATTCTTAATTGTAAGGGATTGATCTGAGTTATAAAATGGTAGAATCTCCTTTCTATTTATTGTCAAGTATCACAAGAATGGATTAAAGATCAACAGATTTTCAATTAGTTAATTATTTGATGATCAGACAGATCAAAGAGAAGTGATAATCACTGGATAATGATCCTTCAAAGGCATGTCATCAGGAATATACTGGGCTAATATCACTGATGTTGAAAAGGAGATTCATAAAGATTTAATAATTTAGAGTAGAAACTACTGTGAAGTAGACTAATGTTTGACCCAGCTAAAAGCTCAGGTTGACTCTTGCTTTTTAGAGAATCGAACACGCGATTTGACAAGTTCGACCAGAGAGGATTAATCAAAGTCACCTTAGGGTGGGAGGCATTTGCTTGCCAAAGACAGTAACATCTACTTTCGATTTGTTGACCTACTTTCCAAAAAATCATTCGAAACCCGGCTGTTACAAATGATAAAAAACTATAAAGTAAAAGATAGAATACCATTTATCGCCATGTTCTCACAACGAGCGAGTCTTCTCTCTTTCTTGGTAACCCTTGGCATCTTGGCGTGTCTCGTAAACCCCCCTAATATGACCCATACTTCTACATTTTTAAAGAGTTTTGGTTTTCGGCCATTATTGTTTATAGACTAGCGCCACCTGTTGGTCAGTGACGTAATTTATTGGTAGTTGGAGCAAAGCACAAAATTCTGCACAAATTAACCCATGACATGTATTAAACTTACTTTTGAATCTATGGAATACGGAAAATTCTACCCTTTACTTATTTTGTACGACTTCAATCTTAAATATTAATCCCATAAACTATTACAAGAAATGTATCAAGAAAGTAATATGATTAACCAATCAGAGTTATCGCACCTGCTAATGGAATTATGGGATTGACCCACTTTCTAAAAGAAAATGGCTTCTTTGATAATGTGACGGAAATGAGTAGCCGGTATTTCAAGAGAATTACACCTTTTGTAGGTGTTAGAAGACCACATTGATGAAGCGTCGGAAAGTTCATTGTTTTGTCGGACTTATGAAACGTTTGAACGGAATATATATATTGTAAGTGGAGTCTTGGAGGACTGCAAATCTGTGAACATTTGAATGGTCTTGGAGTAAACTTCTTCCAACACCATCCCCAACTTTTAGGTTGGATCCCACAGTTTATATTGTGTTAGACGTGCATCGATAATAAATAAGTCGCCAAGATGATGTGCGATGTAATGCCGACCATCTCTGAGGATGGCACTAATGACAGAGACTCCCAGGATTGTGGGGAGGACTCTAATTTTGAACAGTTGATGGTGAACATGTTGGATGAAAGGGATAAGTTGATGGAAACACTTGGTGAAACTCAGGAAGCTTTATCTCGGAGCCAAGCCAAGTTAATGGAAGTTGAGAAAGACAGGGGATATCTGCAAAAACAGTTGCAAATGACAACACCTCAGGTAGGTGTGATTTTCTTTGATGTTGTGTGGAAGGTGTCAGACTACTGTGGTGAATGTCTTGTAATGTCATTGACAGTTCCATTTATGTGGCAGCCATATTGTATAAATTAAGCCCCATTTGAATAAGAAATGATGCTCTAATGGGTGTATGTTTCATATAATTGTTCATTAGCACTTATTTAAGTTGATATAGAGATTATTAGTCAGTTTTCAGCTAAAACATGGCTATCTATATCTTGAATTAACATGACTGGAGAAAAGTGATGTCATCCAAGCCTCATTTTCAACCTGATTGGTCAATATTTTACAATTTTCTTCAGAATTTCTAAGAGTAAGAGTTGCATGAAACATGTGAATGGCATGATTCAGTTTTAGAGTATATTTTATGATAAACTCGAAATAAAACCATACATATTAATTAGGTCATTTAAATGATGTCATTTTATTTCCCTGTAGGAAAATATTCCCCTACACTCCAGAATATTAAACTATAAAATATTCAATTTAAACTCTTGTTCATTTTGAAAGAATTTAAATTGGTTTGTGGTAACCTCATTTCATTCAAGAATTTGCATAACACAACTTATGAGTGAGGAAGTAAAATAAATCTTACCTGTTTACTTCTACCATGTCGGTTACCTTGTTATTATGAAATAAGCTTATCAAATAAGACAGATTGTACTTGTAGTTTCTATTTTTATCAAGTTGTCATGTCTATATTTAAAAATTGAAGACATATTGAGTACCATATATAAGCTTATACAAAACAATTTTATTTCAGAATCATAGTTAACTACCTGGCATATCTGATCATAAACAAAAGTGACAAAGTTTAGGGTGTGAAAAACTATTTTCTCTCTGCTATTTAGCTTGACAGTATTTCAACAAATCAAATCAAAACTATATTTTATCTCAAAGACTTAAAGTTTTTGACCTCTCATTAAGTTTATCTTTGACCACTCATTAAGTTTATCCAATCAATGTTTATATAAAAATATTAAAGATGATACAAGACTGGATTAGATTTGGATTTGAAACACTTGTTGGTAGTATAAGATTTACTCGTCCATTGTGTTGAATATATGCAATCTTTCAAGTGGGTTTTCTTAAAAATTTTTGTGTTTCGGGCACCCTGATAGCATCAATTTTCACCATTCCAATTTTTCATCAAACATTTAGTTTTAGTGGAATTGCAGTAACCACAGATGCTGATTGAAAAATTGGAATGTTGCAAATCAATACTATTAAAAAAAAAATCACTTCTTTACTATCACGAAAAGAAATCTAATAGTAAGACAAAAGATCTGAAGAATCTTAAAAATTTACCCAAGGACCCCAGATAAATAGTAATGACCTATCCTTAAACTAAATTATTCATTTCAAATTAAAGGGCCATTCAAGTAGGAGTCGTGCCAAGCCTAATAATCAAAAGTATAGAAGTGACAAAAGTGTACTGATATTTAACATTTAACATATTTAAAGAGTAAGCTTATTACCTTAATCTTGGAAAGAAAAAGCAAAAAGATTGAAATTGATTATGTATTTCGATAATCAAAATTATAAATTCCTAGCTATGATAATTGATAATTTTACCCAACTTTAGCTTTAGCTGTGACATAATTTTGTTTTTTTCTTTTTCGTTATTTTTATTCATGGTCATTGAATGCAGTTCTTACTTTTTTTTTGGCGTTTCTTTAGTAGATAAAAATTCTACATATAATCTTAAACACCTAAAATAAAAGCAAAGTAAGCGTTTTCCCAATTAACAAGAATCTTTGAAAATCATGTAAACCTCAACATACACAGAATCATAAACATTTTTGGTACCGGAAATAACATTCTTCATCTGGCTATGAACTTTAAAAAAATATTAAGCTTATTGCTTATCGTCATAATGTTAAAGAAGATAATTGCTGACTTTTAGACTATTATCAAAAATAACCCCACTTTTTTACTCTCAAATGTAAATGATGATAATTATGAACATGTTGAATAATTATGGACAGTTATTCATATTAAGTCATCTACAAACAATATTCTAACATTACTTATGAACAATGAAACTTTTGTCCATTGAGATTTTCTGAAAATAAGTCTAATACATGCAGCAGATCATGGATACTTGACTTAATGTCTTTGACTTCAAAGGGGCATGAACATAGCTTATGGTGATAAAAGTACCGGTACCATTAATTTCATCAGATAAGCCTGAATTGTCTATTGTTTCAGACTAGAAGATTTAATATCGCATATTGCTACATTGTCAATACATGTGTAATCTTATATCTTCAAGATAAGCCTTCTTCTGTTTCAGTTGTAGTGAAAGAGGCCTATTCATCTGATAGATAAACCTGTAGAGGTGTATTGGCCTCAGCCTTTATAGTTATTTGATCTAGTCATACCTTAGTATAGAGAACTGGTTAGCTTTACCTCTTACTTCTATGATCAAGGGGTGCCCTGAGTACAGTACATTCATATCATTATTAACATATGTCATATTTTGATATAGATCCTATATAGCAGTGTAGCTTCCCACCTGGGCTACTTGATTTCTAGACTAAAATTAGAATCTATTATCTTTCCTGTTTATTTTATATCTTAGTTCAGTATTACACAAATGTCCAGCCTAATTCTACAGTATTGAAGCAGAGTTGGTAGTCTTCTGGTTTTTAGCTCCCGAAAAAATGCCTTTTTGATTCATTTAGAATGGTTGATTTAGAATTTAAGTTATGCAAAAAGGTTAATATATGTGTACAAGATATCAATGATATCTAAGCTTAGGCCCTACACACATAATATCTAAGCTTATCCCCTACACACATAATGTCTAAGCTTAGACCCTACACACATAATATCTAAGCTTAGACCCTACACACATAATATCTAAGCTAGGCCCTACACACATAATGTCTAAGCTAGGCCCTACACACATAATGTCTAAGCTTAGACCCTACACACATAATGTCTAAGCTTAGACCCTACACACATAATATCTAAGCTTAGACCCTACACACATAATGTCTAAGCTAGGCCCTACACACATAATGTCTAAGCTTAGACCCTACACACATAATGTCTAAGCTAGGCCCCACACACATAATGTTTAAGCTTAGGCCCTACACACATAATGTCTAAGCTAGGCGCTACACACATAATATCTAAGCTAGGCCCTACACACATAATGTCTAAGCTTAGACCCTACACACATAATATCTAAGCTAGGCCCTACATACATAATGTCTAAGCTAGGCCCTACACACATAATGTCTAAGCTTAGACCCTACACACATAATATCTAAGCTAGGCCCTACACACATAATGTCTAAGCTTAGACCCTACACACATAATATCTAAGCTTAGACCCTACACACATGATGTCTTAGCTAGGCCCTACACACATAATGTCTAAGCTAGGCGCTACACACATAATATCTAAGCTAGGCCCTACACACATAATGTCTAGGCTTAGACCCTACACACATAATATCTAAGCTAGGCCCTACACACATAATGTCTAAGCTTGGCCCTACACACATAATGTCTAAGCTTAGACCCTACACACATAATATCTAAGCTAGGCCCTACACACATAATGTCTAAGCTTAGACCCTACACACATAATATCTAAGCTTAGACCCTACACACATAATGTCTAAGCTAGGCCCTACACACATAATGTCTAAGCAAGGCCCTACACACATAATGTCTAAGCTTAGACCCTACACACATAATATCTAAGCTTAGACCCTACACACATAATATCTAAGCTAGGCCCTACACACAT
Source organism: Lottia gigantea (assembly GCF_000327385.1). Classification (NCBI taxonomy): domain Eukaryota; kingdom Metazoa; phylum Mollusca; class Gastropoda; family Lottiidae; genus Lottia; species Lottia gigantea. Next base: position 901,749 of record NW_008710834.1, on the reverse strand, counting down.
AATATCTAAGCTAGGCTTTAAAATATTTTGAATAGACTGTAAAAACTTCATTTCTGCTGGAAAAAAAAAATAGAATGGTACGGTATTTGGACGAAGCACTTTTATTTATGAAGACTGCAATTAATAAGCTGACTGATTATTGAGAATGCCTAAACAAGTCTAAACTTTTGCTTGATTGTATAAGAACGTTCATTCTAAAAAGAAATCTTACAGATAGCTTAACAGATGACTTTAAAGAGACAGGTTCGCTATCAGTTGACCAATTGTACTTTTGTGTCAAAAAAGGGAATATTTTTAACTGAGACAATCGTAATAGCGTTCACAGCTCACCGTCCAAATTTAAGCCTTCAAATCCATGTGTCCAGAATTATTAGCGTTTGATAAAATGACGATTCATCATTTCAGAAACTGCCAGAAAAGACTTCATAGATAAAAAGTGAAAGTCCTAATTCGAGGTATTTTTGAAGAAATTGTGCAATTTTTGTACATTCATGAATTAGTACTTCTGAATATACATATATTAAATACCTTAATCAACTCACTAAAACTGCAAACCTGTGGCCTTTACTAATATTAAACCTAAATAGAGGGAGAATATAGATGAGGTTTTTTGTATGATATAAAGTAGTGAAATAGTAGTAAATCAATAATCAGTGAGCTAGAAATAGTTTCAGTAGAATCAAGATATACTTAGTATTAAACACACCATGAAGCTCAATGACTGATGATGCTCAAATGACTAACACTAAGTAAGGAAAGCAGATATATCAATAAAATACGCCTTACAATTAGCTTTGTTAGTTTCTTTATTCTGTTAGTAGATGAAGTTGGGTCTCAAGTCTTTTTTTTTTCAAATGATTAAATGATGGTAGTCTCCTGATATCATGATAAAACATGCCACAATAAGCGTATTGCACCCTGAGTTCATGTAGCAATACTTGATGATATCTCTCATTCCATAAAAAGTGGGGTTTATTTATATGTTATTTTTAAGTTGAATTTGGTTTGAAAGACTTTAAATCATGTTAGCATGCTTTCGGGAATATCATTAGTGATGTCATGATATAGCGGTGTATAGCAATAAAACACACCACTATAAGTACCCTGAGTTCATGTAGAGATACTCAATATCTCTCATTCCATAAAAAGTAGGGATTTTTTAAGTTTGCGAATGGAATCACAATCTTTTCTGGTGGACTTGACTGACATCGGATCTTAACCACTCTCATCAACTTCATAAAGTTATTAATTAATAATGATTGAAACTTTGGTGATTTTTATATTTTTATCCCATTACCCCATACGGCGATACATATCATATTGTGACCCTTGTGTTGCTATACGTATTGTGAAACTTGTATTGGGATACATATCGTATTGTGACCATTGTGTTGCGATCCGTATTGTGAAACTTGAATTCAGATACATATCATATTGTGTCCCTTGTGTTGCGATACGTATTGTGACCCTTGTATCACGATATATATCGTATTGTGACCCTTATATCGCAATATATATCGTATTGTGGCATGATTGGCAATACCCAGAACTAATTATCATAAGATATATTCGATGCCAAGAAATCTGATTGATCTACACCTGTATTATGAAAGGTTTTAAGATCACAGTATTATGTTGCAGGGTGGTTATTAGCATTTACCCTTGCAAATATGAACAACTTACTTTGTTGATGGTTATACCTAACTTTATCTAATAGTAGATGAACCACATTCCAATTTTTGTTTGAAAAGTGACACACATAGCTCCAATTGAGTTTTATATTGTGGTAAAAATGAGACACAACAAGGGTTATCCCCCTTCAACTAAAATGTAAACTTTTCTATGTAATTTAGATTGATGTGGAATTAGATTTAGAAAATAGGATCAGATAAATGTGGATGTTGAAGCCCCCTGAATCTTCAATGAATGTTCTTATTTTTAAAGTAAAAAAGTTAGAAAAGTTAATACTTATTGTCTGAGCAAAGTAAAATATCTTTTAAATTTTTTATGTTCATAAAAATATAATGTTATGGAACCCAAAAAGTCAAAAATTTGGGCTGAAATGGGCCTCTGTAAAAGCAAATTTTGAAGACATGTGTGCTTATCAAAGCAAAGACATTCTAAGACTGACAGTACTATTTTGAGGCTGCTATTCCAATTCGCATGAATACTAAAGAATAATACAAAAAATTCAAAAAACCTTTTACTTGGCTCAGACTATAGAATACATTGTATACTAAATGACTAATCTCATGATGAATAATTTATTGATCAATTAGTAATTAGTATACAGTTGATTTGTCTTATTATTTATTAGCAGTGTTTAGATTGTTGAGTCAAGAAAAGAGACTTGTTGATTATAACTTATCTCATGATGCCAGCACGTTTCAGATATATAATCATCATCAGGACAGATGGTTTACTTTAGATATTTGGATTTAATTCACATTTAAACTTAAAGGGAAAAGTTCACCTGTAAGACCGGTTGTACCTCAGTCTGAAACTTGAATTTTTTTTAGCTAAGCCAATCAAGTAATAGTGCTCACAGCTCACTATCGAAATTTGAGCCTTCATATTGATGTGTGTCCAGAATTATAAGCGTTTGAAATTTCTTTTCTTGAAACTCTGTCAAACCTGTATATAGAAAAAACATGTATGGAAATATGCAAAATTCCTAGTTTGAGGTATATATGAAGATATTATGTGATTTTGTACAGTTCTACTGAAGACTATTACATATACCAAATCAGGCCCATAAATGGCGAACATTGGCATTTGGCTTTAAATGCAAAATCTTTTTCTACAAATATTCCAATTCCAATTTGTTGGAGCAAATAAAAAAAGGGGAAGACAATTAAAGAGAAACTTTGTCTTAGAATAAACATAAAATTTAAAAATTTTAAACTTGGCCAATAAGAGCACATATTCATCAGTAGATATACCTGGTGTCATAAATAACATAACAGGATCCTTATATAATCCAATAAATCCAAAAAACTTAAAAATGAAACTAACTATTGAAAAACGCTCAATATTATGATTAAGTGTTTTTCAATAATTACTTAGTTTTATGAATTTCCAATTTTCTAGATTTTACAGGGATTCTGTTGTAAGTTTATGACACCAGGTAATTTAACTGATATATACTCATATTGACCATTCTTGAAAATTAAATTTTATGTTCATTCTAAGACATTGTATCACTTTAAATTAGCTGACAATCCATATATACCGGAACTATATTTGTGAAACAAAGCCTTGATTCAGCTATATCCAATAGAAATATGGTGCATATCAAGTTCAAGATGTAAAACATATGATATGATATGATGCAGATAAATTGTAAAAACATTTACATGATACATATATACATGCCATAAATAATAGTTTAAGAAACTATTCACTCTTTATCCAGACTTCTTGGGGAAAATTTGTATTTAGTTTGATTTGGCTTTCTAAATTTACAGTATGTTTAAACTTGGGTAATGCCGATTCTCATGTAGTTTGGAGGGACAGATTTGCTATTTTTGGGTCTTGAATATATAGTCTTCAGAGGTACTAAAAATGTTATAAAGCAAATAATTATTTAAAAATACTTCACAGAGTCTCAACAAATGACGAGCGGTCATTTTAACTTAAAAGAACCGTCCCTTTAAAAAAATTTTCAATGATCATTGTAAATGAAAAGAATTTAGTTTTGTGTTGAAATGTGTCTCTAAGGCACATAGCCACAGGATTAATATCCCATCTGGAGACCAGCTTCTCCAATCTGCATATACGGAAGAGGAAAAGTTTAGTTTAAATTCTATCTCATCCCATATTAGCCTTAGACTAGCAAAAATAATATGAAATGAATGGAGTTTTACATCCTACTTTCTTCAAGATCTATTAAAGACAGGCAATGCCATGCAGTGAGCATTGAGGGAAATTTTGTCAGGACAGTGGCATTACTACTCTTTATCGATTTCCAACTGTCAAGGAATCTTTAATGTAGCACACAGGGCTTTTCGGTTTATTGTCTAGAGGCTTTTTCCATGTCCTGCCTTACTATATTGATATCAGTTTTGGTGAATATTTTGTTAAATTATACATTATTCAAGTCAGATATATATATATATGAAATGATGAACTTAAGCTGCAAGTCTGTAGAGCTCTGTATAGTAAATATATAGTATGAATGATGTGACCTTTTCCTTCACAGACTCGTTCAGCTGTTAAGAAAACAGAAAAACATCAAGCCATCTGGCTTAGTTTGTTGATCTCTTAAGATATTCCATTGTTATAGCTTTTATTATCACTTTCTTCAAATACCTGAACATTATTATCAACAACATTACAGTAGTTTGGATTGTTTATAAATTTGTTATGGCTCATTGACGCACATTCAGATTTTTGTGTTATTATGTTTGCCCAAATATTTAGATTTTGATCTCCTTCAGTACCTGTCATCGTGATTTTCAAATTTTTTTGGAAGGTTGCAAGTGGACATTCTTTTGTATAAGGTTCACCATATGTTTTGACTAATAGTACCTAAGTCACAGAACAGTAATTTTGTAGCTAAGCTAATCAGTAATAGTACCGGTATTCACAGCTCACCATCAAAATTTGAGACTTTAAATCCACCTGTCCAGAATTATCTGTGTCTTGAGATTTATGCACCTGCTTCAGTAAAATGTGATTTTGCTGATAACTTATTAGAAACAGGTTGCTCAACTGTAGACATAAGTAGAAAATGCTAGAAATAGCCTTAATTATATGTAATATTGAACTTTGTAAAATTATTCAAATCCAATATATGACATTCTTAATTACAATTAGTTAGAATAAATCAAAAAGGTTGTGTATATAATGAAAAAATTCTTATGGATTACAATTACTAACTTTATTTGAGCGACGTTTCAACCAGCGTTCTCTGGTCTTTATCAATGAATTGCTTGATAAAGACCAGAGAACACGTCACTCTAATAAAGTTAATAATTGTAATCCATAAGAATTTTTTCAATATATCCAACACCTTTACTAAATGCCATTCAAAGATCAATGTTGTGTATGTTATACAGTGGTATAATCTAATTTTATATTAAATTAGAATTGATGGTTGAATATACTTATGATTGGTGGATATGCACAAATTTGTTGTTTAGTCTCTTTTTGTTTATCCAGACTGTACATACATAGACATTTATGATTGGTTAAAACTCTTAATTATATGCAATAATAACATAATGATATGATTAAGAATATATGATAATTCATTACAAAACACCAATTAATCAAATAGTTTGCTTAATTTGACACTACAGAATAAGGAAACCCATCTTTAATACCTAATTGTGTGAAAGTCAATTACTGAATGTTTTAACACTGATCAAAATGTGGTCTGTAGCTTGAAGTCTTACCTTATTTCTTGTTACCTCCCTTTAACTGTAACTAAAAGCTGACATATCAGCACTGATTGTCAGATTGTGCGATTTTGACCATGTTTGTCCACAAATTTTGATATTTGTGAGCTTAAGAAGTTAAACCATGTACTCTTTTTTGGCAGGTCAACAATGATTCTTGAATTCAGAAGAAATCACCATGGTTACTGTGGTTACTTAGTGACTGAGACATCCCATCTTCTGTCTCAGGTCCCATTTCACAAAAGTGTAGAATTTTACATTAAGAAATAAAATATTGAGGACAAAATTGCTCGTAATATTTTTTGTTGAACAAGGTCCAGGGTAATAAGTTTCATCCTGATGCAAGAGCATACACTGTTGACTCTATCAACCAGTCTATTTCTCACCTTCTCACCAATTGATTGGTAACAAATAGTGAGATGTGATTTATCTAGAGACAATAGTCAATGTGAGAAGGAGGTGTCCAGTCACTAATTGATTCTATTATTAAGATGTAATCTGAGGCTATAGCATGGTACCGATAGACTAAATATAGGATTAATTGCCGCTAATTATAGTATCAAGAGTACTTTATACTGTCTTAATACCAACTTCTGAAGATTTATTTGGTAATATCAGGCTGAACACCTTTCATTCATTTTGAACTAAAAGAAATAGATACTGCAAACCGATATGACAGAATCATTAAAGGGACCCTTGTGAGCTGATTTCGGTTTTGAATTTTTGTAAATCGTCTTCAGAAGTAGGAGAAATGTACAAAAATCCCCTAAATATATCCCTTCAAACTAGGCATTTCACTTTCTGTTTCTATAACAGAAAAGACGAGTGATCTTTGACCATCTGTTGCTGATTGGCTTAGCTAATAAAAATCTGTTTCTTAGACAAAGGTACAATTGGTTGATGGTGAACCTGTTCCTTTAAAGGGTGACTATCTGTAAATTCTACTTCTGCTTTGTGACTATTTCATAACAAAGAATCTGCCATGGACACAGTGTCCAGTTGTTGTGAAATAGATTATAAATGATATTAATTTGAAGTAAAAAATTGTGAACCTACATACATTTTTGTACACTTTTAGACCTTAGAGAGAAAATTCCTGAATGAAATGCATGGAATAAAAGCACATCTTATTACCAATTTTTTGGTACCTTTTCATTCTAAGGTGACAACCCATGTTATATACAAAGCTCAAAAAAGAAGCTTTAAAGGGACATGTTGGCTATTTTTTTACCAATCGTACCTTAGTCTCAGAAACTGGAATTTTTTAGGTAAGCCAATCAGTTATAGTGATTATAAAGCTCACTGTCGAAATTTGAGCCTTCAAATCCATGCTCACCTAGAATTATCCACTTTTCATCTTTTCTTGAGACACTGCCTAATATAAAAAATACATTATTGCGGGGAGAAGTTATAAAGACATTAGTCTGTTCTCCAATCTATTTTCTTAATGAAATAAAATATTGTTAACAAAAAAAATACATCTATAGAAATAGGAAAGAAATTCTTAGTTTGAGATATTTTGAAGGAATTACCTGAAATATATTCAAGGCTGAAATCATCCCCCAATTTGCAAATTTGTCTCTTTAAAAAATTTCAATAAGCGGAAATTACAAGCAAACACTCCTTGAAATGAGATGTTCAAATTCCAATATATCATTGAATGGTTGTCTCCTATATTACTACTCTTCTTAATAATTGATAAAGTTAATTAGTTTGCCTTGTCCAGAAATATCTTCCTTTACCTTGAGTTGTTACAACGCTTTCAATCTATCATATTGTCAGCTTATGATTTGATTGGTTGTACTTGTGTATTGTTTCTATGGCGTTAGTTAAACGGTACAGCCCAATGGTGATCAACGGAACTAGAGTTAAAATTTCATGTACAATGTATTAGCTTGAAACAGTAGGATATTGATTACTCAGTCAGCTTATCAAACTCTTACTAAAGCATACACATTTTCTAAGTACCAGCGTTAATGGAAAGGTTGTTTTTAAACGCTCTTATTTATTTGTTTTAATAGCACTTGGAAAACGGTTTAGGCTTATTTTCTCCGTGGTTTATGGCAGTTTTATTGAGGATTAGATCAGTATGGTTGCAAATTGCAGTGAATTGTTGTTAACAGAATCTGATTTTTGAAAATTTCAACTAAGTTTTCTGCTTGTGGGGTTAAAATTGATTGGGATTCGGAAAATTTATAAAATATTTTTTGTGATTACTCGCCACTCAAAATTTTGGTTGTGGAACTGGACTTTTTTTTTATATCATCGGCAAACAGTCGTGCCGTTGTTTGGAGAAAAAATAAAATTCCAATAAAGTTTGAAGAACTTTGGAAATTATTGTTCTTGGATTAAAAGGGATTATTTTGAATTCCAAATATTTTGGATTAAGATAAAAGAATTAAATTACAGATGGGAAGTTATCTGTAACAAACGTCATATATTGTGTGAACTTGTAATTGGTGTGAAGCAATGATAAAATGTGTGTCATGTAAAAAAAAAAAGTTAAAATTGTTTAAATTGGATGAAATTATTATAAAATGCTTCATGAGGAAAAAAAGATGTTTTTTGTGAGTGGAAAAGGATAAATGTGGAGGAAGACTGGAAGTCATGATGATTTTAAATGTCAAACAATTTTATAAATTTATGTTGATAACAATTCCTTCCTGTTGTTATTTTCTCTCAATTTGTCAACATGATTAAATGAACAGCTATATCAAAGTGTAATTTTTTAAACCAAATGTCGATCTTAGTCATTATCAGATTTCTTAGTTTTGTGTACAATTAGGAGACTCAATGGCCAACGGTTTTAATTTATATACAGATTTACAATATCGTGGATTGGATTTTGTGGCATATCGTTTAAAAAGTTTGGATGATAAGTATTTGAAATTCTTTATACAGGTAAGATATGAGGAACAGTCTTGCCTTCAACGGTTTTAGAAAATTTAAACAAGACTGAACTCTCCATCACACCAAGATTTTGATTTGATTTTATTCATCTTCATCAATAAAGCTTGATGCATATCAATTCCAGACAGCCTTGCTAAATTTACCTGATTGTTCACTGCATGGTATTGATATTGATCCATCCACTCTCATCTGGAAAACCTTTCATTTCATATCTGACTCTCATCTAGACAACCTTTCATTTCATATCTGACTCTCATCAGGACAACCTTTCATTTCATATCTGACTCTCCTCAGGACAATCTTTCATTTCATATCTGACTCTCATCTAGGACAATCTTTCATTTCATATCTGACTCTCATCAGGACAATCTTTCATTTCATATCTGACTCTCATCTAGACAACCTTTCATTTCATATCTGACTCTCATCAGACAACCTTTCATATCATACCTGACTCTCATCTAGACAACCTTTCATTTCATATCTGACTCTCCTCAGGACAACCTTTCATTTCATATCTGACTCTCCTCAGGACAATCTTTCATTTCATATCTGACTCTCATCTAGACAACCTTTCATTTCATATCTGACTCTCATCAGGACAACCTTTCATATCATACCTGACTCTCATCTAGACAACCTTTCATTTCATATCTGACTCTCATCTAGACAACCTTCCATTTCATATCTGACTCTCATCTAGACAACCTTTCATTTCATATCTGACTCTCCTCAGGACACCTTTCATTTCATATCTGACTCTCATCTAGACAACCTTTCATTTCATATCTGACTCTCCTCAGGACAATCTTTCATTTCATATCTGACTCTCCTCAGGACAATCTTTCATATCATATCTGACTCTCCTCAGGACAACCTTTCATGCTTTTTGATAATTTTTTCACTAGGTCTGTTTTCTGACACCTGGTAAAAAAAAGCTTGATAAAGCATGATTGATTCAAGGTTCTGGCATGTCAATATGGTTTCCTATTGTAATAAAACCAATTATCGTGAAAAACCTTATACACAAATAAGTCATTGAATAATGAATTTAAATCTAAAAGACATTTATAATCTGTAATTCTTGAAATCAACCACACGCATTTAAATGGCCTCATCCAAAACTGTGACTGAAAATTTGAGATGATTGATATGCCAAGAGATCTAGAAAAACAAAAGTAAAGACCTATTTATCACTACTCTATCAGACTTTAGCATAATTAGACCAATTAGCAGGCAACAAATCACATCAAACATTATTTTCTAGTTGACTTCTGTCAAGAGGTTTTTATACACCCACATGAAATGTGGAGCGTATATTGGTGTCATCCATGGCCCTTTGGATTTTATGCAGTCATTAACCCAGTTTCCTAGTGTCAATGATACAAGTCTGACATTTACAGAGGAGCTTACATAAAAAGGGCTATGTTAGAATGGAACAAAAATCGAGGCCCAATTTGCTACAGACGGTGAGCGTTAAAGATCCCTCGACAGTTAAAATATATAAAAAACTGATACTGGTTGATACTGCTGTACTGACAAAATTTCCCTCATTGGACACTGGATGACATTGGCAGTTTCATAAGCTTAATTAGGTCCAGAAGGTCAAGACATAAAAGTCCACTCATTTCATTTATTATGGGCCTGTATCAAAGGCTGGATATGTACGTCCTTAAGCATTATCTTTAAATGGCCACAAGATAAAAGTCTTTGAAAGTTGACCATGAGATCACTTGAAAGAAAGATGTTTGTCTGATAGAGGACTTTTGTCACCTAGGCATGGAATTTCAACTTATAATTACTTTATGGCTTATAACTTATTCATGCTCACTATACTTCTTTGACTATAAACAGTCAATGTATATGACGTGGAAAATTTCATTTTTCACTCCTGAAGAAAAACACTATCTGATTTAGTGCGAAACATCTGCCTCTATTCCAGCCTCTATTCCAGCCTCAACTCAAATGGATATTTTGACAGTTGTCAGCTGGAGAAGAGTCAGAAGAAAAAGACCCTGTTAAAAGGGGATTTTCCACACCTCCAAAGATTCGCTTTCTCAAACATAATATTGAATTACCTTTAAGTTGATTGTAAATTAGTGTTGGGCATCACTGTAACTTTCGTTTTGTTAGTATCACGTGACTATGACCTTTGAACTGTTGGCTGCGCATGCAGTTTTAAATGGCTGATGCTAGATCAGTTTTGCCAAAAAAGACTTTGATGGAACTGCGGAGACATCAATTGTGTAGGGAGAAAAGATGGTATGACTGAATTACAAAAATATTCATCTTTCCATACATACCTGGGTTTTCAGATCTGAGGGGAGATGCGGAATGTCCCGATTTAACAGGGCCTATTTTTTCTGTCTCTACACGGGCTGACATCTGTCCAAATAGCTATCAGAGGATGGAATAGAGACACATGTTTCGGTCTACACATGTATTCTCTTAGCTTTTTATTCTGAACTATTCTTTGATAGGTGACATTCTAACTTACTATCTTCATCAGTCTTTCTGTTTTTGCAAAACTACATACCAGTAGGCAGACTTAGGATTGAGAAAGATGTTAATGTAACACTAGCTTGTGACCATCTATAGACAGAACAAGAACTTCAACAAGCATTTAGTCCTTGGCAAACTTGCCTTTCACCCTTTTGATTGGTTGTTCAAAAAGGTTTCTAAAGGCTTTTCATTTCTCTAATTTTTCATACGGACATCATTATTACATTTTCAATTCACACCAAATGATTTTTAGATTTAATGTTTTGAATGAAAATTGACAATGAAATATTAGTTTAAAAAAAAAAACAATTGAAAGTTCTCAACTTTTTATGTTTGACAGCATCAATTTGCATAATTCCAGTCATTTCAGTCAGATGTCTGTGGTTGTTGCAATTCCACTAAAACTAAGTGTTTCATGACATCACTTTCTCAAAAACTGCTAATGATATCTAAGGAACTTTGAAATATTAAAGTTACAAAATGCCAAGTTTCAGTGGATTACACATAAAAATTATAGAAAACTGAATCTGATACCAAGGGACAGATGCTGCATATTGAAAATAAGTAAGAAGTACAAGAATTGTACGAAAATCACATAGTTCCTTTAAAAATACTTCAAACTACAAATTTTACTCACTATTTCTATATTATGTCTTTTGTACGAGTCGCATTTTAACATTCAAATGCAGATAATTCTTTGAAGGCTAAAATTTCATCGCTAAAGCTGTGAACACTATTCTTGATTGGCTTATATTGCTAAAAAAGAGATTGGTCAAAAAAATGGTGCTTCTGTCCCTTAAAAGAAAGGTATACTACATCTTAGGATTACCTTAACTATAAGACAGAATCTCTCTATAATCCAATAAATCTATAAAACTAAGTAATGATTCATTAAACTAAGTAATTTTGAAACACGCTAAGAAACATGTTTAATTAATTATTTAGTTTAACGGATATATCGTGGTATATAGAGATTCTATTCTTTAGTCATGGCATCTGGAAAGTCCAACTGATGAATATATAATCATATTGACCAAGTCCATTCTAAGAGGTAGTATTCCTTTAATGAAGATTTAAGAAATGTTTCATTTAATCAAGTTTTAATATTTTGTTTTTTTGCAGGAATTAGCAACAGTCACCAAAGAATTAAATCAAGCTCGTGATCAGTTATTAGAAAGAGAAGAAGAGATATCAGAATTAAAGGCTGAACGAAATAATACTCGGGTAAGTGGAATATGTTTTTTTACATTAACAACTCGGCAGTTCAATTAAAATTAAGCTAGGCTAGTCTCTGTTTTTTGATGGAGTAATCCATAGTTTCTGTAGATTCAGAATTCTTTCTCATTGCATTGAAAAATCAGCTCGATGGCTTTATTTTGCATGACCTTTTCAAATGATACCAGATTAACCTGTTTTGTACTTGTATTTTGATGTGTGGAGTTATTTGAAGACAAGGAGAATGGAATTGGAAAATTCTGATGACAGATCGGTTAAATTGTGTAATCAGATATATTCCATGAATTATCATAACTCATAGGTTTGATATATGGGAAGACATTTTCAAGAATTTCAAAAAGAACATCTGATAGCACTTTTCATTATGAAATACTTACTGACTTATGATTAATATACTTCCTCATGTGAAAACTTCATTAGCTGCTACTAATGCCAGTACAGTGTGTTATTTGGATTTCGGGTTCTGTTTTGCGGTTCGGATCGATATTACTTGGCTTATTTATTAACACATTTCAATGGACCTAAAGAACTTGAATAGGATTGTTAGGTTTAGCTCAAATCTTGAAGGTTTTCATTAGGTGTTGCTCAAGTGATACATGAAGAAAAAATTCGAGATTTAATATGTCTGCCTAGAAACGCTTTGTTTATCATCACTACCAACAGAAACCAAATGAAAATGAGTTATTGATATTATATTGATACAAAGGTATTTTTATGGCCCACCATTTATTTCTTCATTTATAATTAATATACTTTTTATTACACTGATTGAAATGTTATAAAAACACTTTATGTGCTTGGAATGAAGTAAACCAATTTAGAAAACAAATCAGTGGATTTAATCAACTTTTTATGACAATGTAGGTATTAAATAGGACTAACTGGAGATATGACATTTTGTACTTTTTTACTGAAAAAGTATGGTTTACACTGAAATTAGAAATATTCTGTCATTAGATTGGAAGCATCAGATGAAGAATTATATTACTCACTCAAGAAGTACTTGATAATGAAAAGTGGCATCAGGTGTCTAGAAGAGTAAGCATACCCTGCCTGTATAAATTATGTGTTTGGAGGTTATATCAGCTTGTTATGATGAAATGGACAGTGTATAAAAATATATTTAAATCCAATAGATCTTGATTAATTAAAAAGAATTTGATTGACAGTAAGCAAGAAAAAAAAGTTGATTCTATTAATCATTAAACATTGGTGATTGAGTACAATGTGCATGGTTGATTTGGAACAATAGTCATACCATAGTATCACTGACCTAGGTACTAAATACTAAAATAGAAATAGGTCAGAATCAATATAAACAATAGCCTTATAGTATAATGTTGGTTTTAATTATAAATTGATTATAGTCGGTTAATTTCATTAAATCCTGAAAATAAGTCAAGTTCTATTACACTGGCTATATATTATATATCTCCTTACATTAGTCTATATTCACCTAGAGAGTCAATATTTGAGAGTATATATTCGCCAAGAGGCTCTATATTTGGCCAGGTAGTCTATATTCATGGTCTATATTTGTCCAGGTAGTCTATATTAGAGAGTCTATATTTGCACAGATAGTCTCTAGTCCAGAATCTCTATTGGTCAAGATAGTCTATATTCAAAGTCCATATTTGTCTAGGTAGTCTATATCAGAGAGTCTATATTTGGCCAGGTAGTATATACTCAGGTCTATATTTGTCCAGGAAGTCTATATTAGAGAGTATATATGTGCCCTGAAAGTCTATATTCGATACTCTATATTCTTCAAGAGAATTTTTATTTGAAATTATATATTTTCTCAAATAATCTATAATTGAGAGTCTCTATTTGCCCTGAGACTCTAGATATTTGAGTCTATATTCACCCAGAGTCTATATTCGTCATACAAACCGTAAGTTATGCAACAATTTAAAAATCCATTAGCAAGGTAATAACAGATATTCCATTTGACTTCATTACAATCAGTAAATACCAGCCAATATAGCCTAATCAATAAGTAATATCTATATACCAAGCTTGCTTTTTTAATGATTACTAGTTATAAGTGCCTTGATTTTTATTTGTCCCAACCCAAGTCATCTAGTGCAATCTCGAGAGACAATCATTAGAAAACAATTGACAAGTTCTTTTTAAGAATAACTGTAAAAACTGGTGATGTGAAGAGCTTTATATTGGAGATTTATTGTCTTAGTTCAAGTGCTATGAAGGAAATCCATCACATTGTCGCAAGCTAGAAATTAAAGTTTTAAATGCAAGTAACTTTTGCTTGCAACAATTGAATATGGAATATTTTCTAGATCTAAAGTGGCGAATCTTAAAGAGACAGATGCGCATTTTTTTTGACTAATCCTACCTTAGTCTCATGAACAGGATTGTTTTAGCTAAGCTAATCAGAATAGTGTTCATAGCTCACCTTCAAAACTCAACGTAAAAAGGCACATGCATTTCTCTAGATTGCTATGTATAGTTTTCAAAAATTTTGACCTACAAAAAATGAAGAATGTCCTTTTAAAATCTTGATTCAGACAGACCACAGTGATACCCCTAAGAATGTGGCTGCATTAAAGGAATACTACGTCTTAGAATGAACATAAAATTTAAGAATTTTAAACTTGGCCAATAAGAGCACATATTCGTCAGTAGATATTCCTGGTGTCATAAATAACATAACAAGATCCTTATATAATCCGATAAATCCAAAAAACTTAATAATTATGCAATTAACCATTGAAAAACGCTTAATATTATTTTTTTCAATGTTTTTCAATAATTAAGCTTACTTAGTGATATGAATTTTCCATTTTCGATTTTACAGGGATTCTGTTGTAACTTTATGACACCACGTCATATTACTGATGAATATATACTCATATTGACCATTCTTGATAACTTAAATTTTATGTTCATTCTATGACGTAGTGTCACTTTAAATTATATTCATTAACCAAGTTCATGTATTATTGTATTATGTTATATGACATATACAGTATCAATATTTACCATCAATATTCTGTTTTGTTTTCAATAATTATTCTTATACCAATCTTTGTTCAAACTCTATATCACTCTACAATTAAACAGTTGTCTTTAATTAAATCACCTTACTCTTATAACAATGGGGTGGAACCTATTAAGTCATATTCTTCTTTCACATGTCATCAAAAAGAAATAGATTTCAAATAGCTTCCTTGTCAATGTACTCTCTGATCATAGAGGTGTTAAAGGTGTTCTCCCAGAGAATGTCTGACAGAGAGAGCTGCTACTTTCAGTCGTGGAGCTTCTCTCTGGACTGAAATTTTCTGCTTCTCTAAGGCTTTGAGCTTTTAATTGATGGTCATCGAAGAATATTGCAATACTCACAAAGGACTGAAAGATATCATCAAAATTTGTTTACGTTTTTTCTGTTTTGAAAAGTCAATTAGATACTCTTTGACCACAGAGGTGTTAAATGTGTTCTGCCGGAGAATGTCTGACGGAGAGTGAGTCCTGCTACTTTCAGTAGCACTTGGAGCAATTTGACCCAGCAAAAGTTTTAGAAATTTAGATGGGAGATTCTCTGCTTCTTTAAGATTTTGAGCTTTTAATTGATGGTCTGTGACTGAAGTTTTTGAAAATTCTTTATTTAAGAAATGTTGCAACACTCACAAAGGAAATTTAGATAAATCTAATTCGAAAGAGAAAGATATCAAAATTTCTTTTCTTTTTGCGAAAAATCAAAATTAAAAGACACATCTCTTGTAGTGTAAGCTTACTACAATAAGTCAAGATTTTGGTAGCTATATATTCAAACAGGAAGTTAATAATGGAAAGGTAAAAAACAAAGGTCTTTCAGCCAGTAGGGAAACTATCAGTGTTAAGCCAATTTAAATTCTGATTTATTTCGGTCCAATTAAGAACCGTCATTTCAATCTCATTTCATTTTTTCTCTATGTTGTTTTTTTCAGTTATTACTGGAACATTTAGAGTGTTTAGTATCCCGGCACGAGAGATCATTAAGAATGACTGTTGTTAAACGTCAAGCAACATCTCCTGCTGGTGTCTCCAGTGAGGTGGAAGTATTAAAAGCATTAAAGTCATTATTTGAACATCATAAAGCCCTGGATGAGAAGGTAACGTAAATAATTTATATTTGTGTTAATATCATGGAGCTCAGTTTCATCTATCTATAACATTTTCAGAATGATAATACATTGTAGAAGAACTACATGTTAGATTTGAATTCTGAGAAGTGATAAGGATATGTCACAACAATACAGAATCCCTCTATAATCCAGTAAATCCATAAAACTAAGTAATAAATCATAAAACAAGTAATTTTGAAACACCTAAGCAGTGTGTTTCAACAATTATTTAGTTTTAATATATATATAATCCTTTAGCGACATTTAGGGGTAGAGATCTCATTAAATAACGGAACACAATTTTATGGTATACTACTCCTTAGTTTTATTACACACTACGTTTCAACAATCTACATTGCCATCTTCACCTGATTGTTGAAACGTCGTGTGTAATAAGACTAAGGAGTAGTATACCATAAAATTGTGTTCCGTTATTTAATATATATATCGTGTTATATAGAGATTCTATTCTTTAGTCATGTCATCTGGAAAGTCCAACTGATAAATATATATACACTTGTTGGTCAAGTTTGAGACTTAAAATTTTATGTCCATTCTAAGAGGTAGTAACTTTAACATGCAGTTAAATACATAACAATAATATCTAAACTGATATTGATCATTCTTTTCTAATGATTAAAAACCAAACAACAAAGATATCAAACGGTATAAAAAATTTGTTGTAGGTGTATTCCTTTGATAATGGTCTAGGTTTCTATAAAATCTTCTATAGTCTTAAATAGAACTAAATCTCTTTGATTGAGATAGACACAAATGACTTCCGTTGAGATCAATTTAGATTTAGAGATATACAGGGGGCATCTTTCAATCTTTATTTAGATTTTACATGCTTAATTGATTTTGACAAGATGTAAGCTAGTTGTCATGGACATGTCAGGTACAATGTGACTCAATGTCTCGCTCAGTGTTAGATATTAGTGTGACTCAGTGTCAAGCGTAATATGATTCAAAGTCATGCGAAGTTCAAATCAGTGTGACCTTTGCCTGGTACAATGTGACTAATGTCAGGTACAATGTGACTAATGTCAGGTACAATGTGATTCAGTTTCAGGTACAATGTGACTGGTGTCTGGCACAATGTGACCAGTGTCAGGCACAATGTGACCAGTGTCATGCACAATGTGACCAGTGTCAGGCACAATGTGACAAGTGTCCAGTACAATGTGACTGTCAGGTGCAATGTGACTTGGTGTCAGGTACAATGTGACTGGTGTCGGGTACAATATGACTTGGTGTTAAGTACAATGTGACTTATGTAATTATGTTTGGCCAAATTGAATCCACTTTGTTGCTTCAACGTATCGTTACTTTTGAGAGATATGGCGCTTAGATTTCAATCAAGTTGCATATATGCAAATCTTTTGGCTTGTGATGTCTCTTTCATGTACTAAACTTGATTCTAATTTTGGTATGTTACACTGTGAAATAGAAACCACTCTGATGCAAATTTACATTATCGTGCTGGTTTAATTTACCTAGAGCATTTATGTATCAGTTGGATCTAGTGGAAATGACATCAAACTCTAATAATTGACCTGCAACTGTTCATAAAAGAATGCTAATGGACTTGTTGGCATTTGATTTTAACAATGAGCCAGCAGTTACATAAAACCTGATAATGTTATTACTGGCAATAGAAAATGATTGTTTCTTGAACGTGCAATAGAATTCATTAATTAGTGACTTCAATACCAATCAATACCATTAAAGTAATTAATAGTCATCCCTGTTGGTTTCAGCTGAATATTTGACCGATGTAATAATATCTAGACTTTCGTAACGGGACCTTTTTGTTCTCTAGTATTATCCATCATTTCGTAAGTCCCTTTTGAATTCCTTTGAATTTTCCTAATATGACTTGTAGTAGGCACTCATGATACACTCATGGTTACTGTAGAAATACAGATCTAGGAGCTTAACTTATTGGTTAAAGGGGAACAGTCAGCATTTTCGGGGATGGATTTGGGTCTTTATTGTGCTTTAATTTTTTCAAGAAGTACTAAAATGCACGAAAATCGCATAATCCCTTCAAATATACCTCAAACTAGAAATTTCACTGTCTATGTGTTTTCTATATATGGCATAGTCTCACTAAAATTTGAGTCGAATTTTTAACTTTCAAACGTGAATAATTATGGATACACATGGATTTGAAGGCTCAAATTTTGACGATGAGCTGTGAACACTATGTATTTTCCAAGGTGTGTCCCTACTATCTTTCCATAACCTCATAAAGGTTCATAACAGACTTAAAACTCCATTTCATTTCAATTCCTTTGAGCCCATTTATCTGGCTTATCTTTATTTTTTGGACTTTGGCAAACAGAAATGGTTGCTGCTTTGTTAGGGTCGTTGTTGTATTTTACAGATTGGTCTTACCTTCAGAAATTCCTACAGATCCATACAAGGTGTAAGCTTATATAATTTAACATAAGCTTAAGAGGTTAATAACAGACTTTAAACTCCATTTCATTTCATTCATTTCATTTGAGCCCATTTAGCTGGCTTGTTTTTTTTTTTTTTGGACTTTGGAGAACAGAAATGGTTGCTGCTTTGTTAGGGTCATTGTTGTATTTTACAGATTGTTCTACCTATCTTGAATTGTCTAAGATCCATCAATAATTACCTTAGATTTGTCAGATTGAATACTTGAGATAGTAGAAATATAATACTTATAATATTTACTATCAACACATTCAACAAGTCCTTGACATTTCTTTATCAAATGTTAATGTGCTATTATAGTCCCATCTTCTTCCTTTTCAACTATAATGAACATGATTCTTCATGGCGTGTTTTGAAGGTTAGGATAATGCCTAACGTTTTTTTGTGCTGATCAGACAATTTTTCTCTGATTTTTAGCTTTTGACATAGAACAAGGGCTGGAATAGTCTTAAAAACCATCTCCAAGCAAGTTTGGATGAATTTCATTCTTGGTTTAATTTGTCTGTGTTTGTTTCACGGCTGGTATGATTCATGTTGATCATTATCAGAAAGTTCCAGGTCTGTAGCTACAAGGGGACAAGGGGGGGGGGGACATCCGGCAAAACCAAATATGGATGGGCCCCCCCCCCCGGAAAAATTTTTACAAAAGAAACAATTCCATTACTAAACATCATACAGCACTATTTTACTTGCCCTATCAAACAATCAAGTCTCTCAAATGCTCAACAATATTTTTAGTTTGATGCTCAACAATATTTTTGGTTTGATGCTCAACAATATATTTGGTTTGATGCTCAACAATATTTTTAGTTTGATGCTCAACAATATTTTTGGTTTGATGCTCAACAATATTTTTAGTTTGATGCTCAACAATATTTTTGGTTTGATGCTCAACAATATATTTGGTTTGATGCTCAACAATATTTTTAGTTTGATGCTCAACAATATTTTTGGTTTGATGCTCAACAATATTTTTGGTATGTATCCAGAAGATCAGAGTTGGAATTGTCAGGATTTCAACTGCTGCTTATTCTAAAGATTGCATGTATCTTTTCACTCTAAAGATTGCTTTAAATTGAAGAGAGATTCAAATCTTTTGTTTTGTTTACAAGCATCAGACACACTGATAGTGATAGCTTTATCCTGGCTCCATTCTGCAAAATTATTAGACTGATGTCTGTGATTGCAGAAAAAAACAAATTATGACCTCACTTTAATCACAAACAATAAAGAAATGATGATGTCATGATTTGGTAGTCGGAAATTAAAGCTTTGAAAATCTTGAAGTTTGTTTTCTCAAGAGTTTTGTGCACTTGGAGTTTTAGTCATACCCAGTATGCAATAATTATACATTGTCCATACATACTATTACCAAGTGCTTGAAACTTGTACAAGTTGGATGTGATAATGGCAAATGGAAATTAGGAAAACAAAGTATTCAACAGGTTTGGCAATCAATATGTTAAAGGGATACGTGCACCGTTAGTACCTTAGTTTGTGTACCTTAGTCTCATAACGGTAATTTTTTGCTAGGCCAAGAGTAATTGTGCTCACAGCTCACTGTCGAATAATGTTCACAGCTCACTGTCGAAATTTGAGTCTTCAAATCCATGTGTGTCCAGAATTATTCGCATTTGAAAGTTAAAAGACGAGTGGTCTTTTCATGAGACACTGCCTAATATAGAAAAGAAATTCCTAGTTTGATATATTTTTGAAGGAATTATGCGATTTTTCTACATTTCCAGTACTTCTGAAGACTTTTTACATATATTCAAGATATATTTAAATCAACCCCACTAAAATGGCACATCTGCCCCTTTAACATAAATTGAAATAGGTACTAATGTGTCTCTAACAGTTCAAATGTTTCCTTTTCTTATTTGAAAGTCTATATTTTTTCACATTAAATATTACATTAGCAGGAGAATCATTGATTTTATGAAAGTCTTTTTAGAACAAAGAAAACACCCTTTCTTCTTGATCTGTGTGTTTGCCTCCCACACCTTCTTCCTTTTTTTTACAATAAAATCATTAAAAATTCAGCATGGTACAGTTGTCTTTTAACTTGACTAATTGCCAGTCATTAGGACTTGAAACACAAATACAGTCAAACTTGTATAAAGCAAGTGGTCAAGATATAATTGATCCAAGAGAATGCAGAATACTGACCAATCTTATTAAAATCAACCGCCATGTTTTATTCCTCAACAACAAAGCGACAAATCGTGTGTCATAAATGAAATTTAATAATTAATGACGTGTATCTGACAAATGGAATTGAGGTGTGCATGGGATACTTGCAATGCAGACGTAAGATATTCAGAAAGATGGAATGAAGGTCATTCTGTGTGGTTGTTTGTGGTGATTAACAACTGTATCCATGTGCAGAGTAAGCTGCTGGTGGAGTTGGGAATTAGAAATGGCGACCAACTGAAGGTGGTTAGTGAAGGACCAGGACAAGTCCTGCAAACATTTTATTTTTCTCTAAGGAGGTCTCTTCCACTCTCGGATTCAAGCGACAGCGCAGTTGATGATTAAAAAATGCCCCTTTTGCAATACAGTACTTCCTATGATTAGCCAAAATGAAAATTTATAATGATGATCAGCAGATGATATAGAAATGTACATTGAAAGAGTTACTTTTGGAATTGCTGCCAATTTTTTAAGAAATGTGAATCAAAATGTAACTTTTCAACTAAAAGTTGATCTGATAAATTGCTAATCCAATTTTCCAATAACTTGAACCCTGATCTCTTCGACAAACTTGCACAATTTCTTGAGCGACCAATTTTATAAAATGATTTATGTCCAGAATGTCATTAATATTCATGATGAAACTTGATTTTCAAAGCAACCAATCAACATGCATCTACACACAGTTTGTTTTGTATTTATAAACACACACAGATGAATATTACATCAGTATGGGCAACCCCTCTCAAAAGAAATATCTTTAAGGTCATTTTGATTGGTTAAACTTCACTACCTCATATGAAGCTGATACCAATGAACCCATGTATTGGCACAAAACAGATCTATGTATTTGGCAACAAATACCAATCTGACCATAAGTGATTCTGGTAAAGAATGATTTGGTGCAGTCTAATTAAACTTGGACCAAACTTTTGTTCTGTTGCTTATTAAATTTTTTTTTTGTTAATATTATCACTTCAGTGAGAGTCTAATCACAGCCCTCCAATTAACCTTTTGACCTAACCTGTTATACACTGTGTCACAAAATGTCAGTGCTGGAGATGGTAAAAATTTGGATGGTTAAAGCAGACGTCATCGAGTTTGGTCAAAAGGTTAATGTGACAAATGTTCAAGAAGACTGTCGTTAGATCCTAACTGAAGTGGCAATATTTAAGTTAAAAGCTATTTTAAAAAAAAACAGAACAAAAGTTTGGTCTAATTTTGATTAGACTGTGATTTGGTGGTACATCAATTTAGAGTGCCTAAATTGCGTGTCATCAATAATTTTGCTGTAAAGATCTCAAGTAGGATATAAATATAGTGGGAAAAGCCTTTAAAAAAGCAGGATCTAAATGAAGAAAGAAATTACTTCTTTCTTTACTTGATTAATTATTTATCTCTGTACCTTGGTTTCTTGCCAACAATCGTTATTTTACATTGACTAATGACTTTCAGTAATATGCTATCAACTATAGTTTGTCTTTATTTAATGATGAATATGATAAAGCAATGCTTGAACTTAAACTAACCGAAAAAAAATATATATATTAATCACGAAGGCCCTTTGTGATACGTACAAGCATGTTTTGCGATTAGTGATGTCATCAAACACGTAGTTCTAGTCGAATTGCAAGAACCACAGATGTCTGATTGAAAATTTAAAAGCGCAATTTGATGCTTTCAGTGTCCCTGATAAACATACAAAATTTAGAAAACCTCTTTATAATCATCAAAAAATGCTTAAATCCCCTTTGAAAATGATGAAATTCACCCTTGACAAATTTTCAAAATTGCAAAAAATTCAAACATGAGGACCACTGTTTTTTTATCCTATTTAAACAGGGATAGATTCTTATTTGAATTGTTAATTAATGAGCAATTAGTGTGCCAATCATTCCTAAGTCCCAGAAATGCAAATATTTTAGCTAAGCCAATCAGTAGTAAGGTTCAAAGCTCTCCATCAAAATTTGAGCCTTCAAATCCGTGTATGTCCAGAATTATACACGTTTGAATGTTAAAAAAGTTAGTGTTGAAAAGGTTAATCAGTTAACCGATTTCAGGTAGTATTTCAGGGGTAACCGGGTTTGATTTGAAAATCGGTTAACCGTCAATTTTATAAGAAGTAAAAACTATTAGTTTTATACCAGTTGTGGAACCAGTACACTGATTCGCGGCGACTTCAATGAGATACACTCATTACACTGAAACCTTTGATCTGTTAGAGACTGTCGCAATGGGTGACAACGACGCCAGTCTGTCTGAACTCTGTCAGACCCGCTCGTAATCTTATATTGAAGCAGACGCTTCAATGGGTTGTTTGGTATCTGTCGATTTGATTCGCGGGGAACTAGCCAAAATCTTCCTGGGTACTCATTTACACTTACTCTAGTTTAGTTAACGGTGAGTTACCGCCGCAAATGTGATTTTTTACTCCTTTTATAATCTTGAGTAATTAACCGGGCTTAACCGGATAACAAATGGTTATTGCCGACAATTACCTGGTTCGTAAAATTCATTAACTGTTTCAACACTAAAAAAAGTCGTCTTTTATTAAGACACTGCCTAATATACAAAATACATTTATAGAATAAGGAAAAGAAATTCCAAGTTTAAGATATTTTTAAAGGAATTATGCGGTTTTCGAACAATTCTAGTACTTCTGAAGACTATTTACAAATATTCAAGTCTCAATCAATGGCACTTCTGTCCCTTTAATGATTCCACTTCTATAATTAGAGTTTCTTAATTAGTACAGCAATTAAATAAATGAAGATAATTCCCTCTGTATTAGGTTTACACACCAGTTAGCAACACAATAGCAAGCCAATCCAGAATGGCTGAATGCCTATATATATTGTTTGGCCAGATCAAGAGAATAATATAAAAGTGAATTAGTTTGTAGTTGTTAGTTGGTGATGTAGAAGATAAATTGTTAGCTTTATTAATTATTAATAAATGTTCTGAATAGATAGTTATAGTGTCATCTATCTTATATTTTTGCACTCTACTGATATTGGTCTCTATTCATCAGATTAAGCAGGAGCCACTGTGGCTTAGTGAGTTGAAGGTCCAGGGTTCAATCCTGGCATGGGTCGAATTAATACCTTCTGATTTTTCAACCCGGTTACCCCTTGTCAGTGATGCAGGTAAGAGGGTCTGACATGGAAAAAGCGTCTAGTCATTAAGATGGGACAATAAACCGAGGCCTCGTGTGCTACAGGTTGTGCACGTTAAAGATCCCTCGACAGTTGAAAATCTAAAAGAGCAGGCTAATGCCGCTGTCGCGGTAAAATTTGCCTCATTGCACCCTGCATGGCTTGCATGTCTTCATTAGCCCACATGGTGCAGAAAAATAAGACGTAAAACTCTATTCATTTCATTTCATCAGATATATCTCAATATGTTCGGCATGGGGCTTTAATAGCAATATTTGTTTGTGAGGCATCTATAACTAAGATGAAAGAAGATAATCTCTTAGTGACATTTAGAAGTAGATAGAACATTAGATAAGATGAATCTGTTGTTTTTGTTTATTTATCACTAATCTTAGGGAGTTATAGAAGTCACTAATTTATGATATATATATTATTGTTGTTCTGTTTTCCTATCATTTTCTTTTGTGCATGATAAAGATTCATGTATGTGAATTGAAATGTTGCAAAAATTAAAACAAGGAGTAGTATATCCATAATAGTGTTTCTTATTTAATGAAAGAAGATGTTTGTCATAAATACTACATAATTTATGTGATATTTAACTATGTTATTTATGAATATATCAATCCTTAGAAAGATGTAGCCATGCATTTTATATTGATTATTAATAATATAATAATACTGAAAGGTATGTCATTATAACTTTATATACTGCTTCTATTTGGTCTTACCTTGACTTAATATAATAGTAAAGAGGGGCTGACATGGAAAAAGCGTCCAGTCGTTTGGATGGGACAATAAACCGAGGCACCATGTGCTACAGGTTGTGCACGTTAAAGATCCCTTGACAGTTGGATATTGAAAAGAGCAGGCTAATGCCACTGCCCTGGCAAAATTTCCCTCATTGTACTCTGCATGGTGTTGTCTGTCTTCATTAGCAAAGATGTAAAACTGCATTCATTTCATTTCACTTGATATATGTACAGGTAGTCCACCATGGCACCATGACAGTCATTCAAAATATTGTGTCTAGCTACCTATTGGGCAGATTGTGACAAGATAACCCTGAACAACCACTGATCTTGAGTGTACGAATTTGACACCTATTCTGAGTTTTTTCCAGGGAGCATCTCTGTGAAAAAAAATTCTTGACATCAGGTGTCAAAAATCAAACTTGCTTGAACAAGAAGAGGTTAGGATAATCAGGTTTACGGTATAGAATCCCCGTTCAAGGTACCAGTATTTTCTGTGAAGTTCAGAAAATTGTCCTGATTTACTATCACTACCAGTATGTATGTATGTATGTACATGTGTATACAGTATTGGAAGCATTGTTATATATATCTATTATTCATCTAGTTTGAAG
The DNA here is from genome assembly GCF_000327385.1 of Lottia gigantea. Classification (NCBI taxonomy): domain Eukaryota; kingdom Metazoa; phylum Mollusca; class Gastropoda; family Lottiidae; genus Lottia; species Lottia gigantea. The sequence goes on along the minus strand of NW_008710834.1, from coordinate 876,395 downwards.
CTTCATACTGCCTAATCACCATTATAGCACATTGAAAATTCATTATAATACCACTTCCACAAATGTCAATTACAACTCTATTGGGGGGTTCAATAGATCAAATTAGCTGGCTCTCCACATCACTTGCAATCTTGTTCATCTTCACTATGGCAAGATTAAAAAGAAATCTTAATCATTAAAGAAGGGATTATCAACGTGATGATACATTTTAGGGTGTAATTAGGCACTTTTGCAGCCTAGCATAAAACTTGTGGACAACAATAATTTAAGTTGTTCTTTTCAATCAGGCTGTATTCCATGACATGCAAAAGATTGAAGGGAAAAGATAAGCGAAAATCACAAAATAGTAAGGATTTTTAAGGATAAGTGAGCATATGAGGAAAAGGGGCTGACATGGAAAAAGCGTTGAGCTGTCCAGAATGGGTCAATAAACTGAGGCCCTGTGGTGCTGCAGGTATAAACATTAAAGATCCCTTGACAGATGGAAGTCCAAACAGACTATTTTACTGTTGTTGTCGTGGCAAAACTTCCCTGATTGCACACTGAATGGCATTGCTAATCTTCATCAGCCCTATCAAGTACAATTGGATATATGACTTCATTTGCATCAATTTTAATCTTATATGTAATACAATATCTTGCAATTTTTTGGTCAGAATTATTTCCCAATTATTGCCTCCTTCATAGGCATACATACAACTTCTGAAGACGTTTGTTCACAAATAAAAAGGGAATTGCAATGTATACAAACACAGAGATTATTTTCAACAACAATTTGAGCAATCTACCTTTTCTAGTTATTATTTGGTCCCAGACTTTTGAGGTACCTGCAAGGCCGACATATTCTTTAGTTACCAATTCATTGATTCAATATCCATTATATATCAAGTACCGTGGAACCGCAGGGAAACTATCGTCCTTTAACAGATGATGCCTGCCTTTCAATTGCCTCATTTACTAGCAAACAGTCTATTCAGGTTTTCAATAATAGCTCTTATTTAATTCACTGTCATTTTAACTGATAATAACCATTATTACACACTTTTCTCTAATAAACGTACATCATCATTTTCTTGCTCATGTACTTTTACTATAGCTTTTAATATAGTACTGGTAAAACTAGTGCTCCGGGCAAAAGAACTGCAAGTATCCATGTCTTCTGTTTATTTTGAATAATCAGTATTTGATCTCATCTGAATATTGAAATGAAGTCATTGGATACACTTTGCAAAATTTGAATAAGAATGTTTATAGGAATTGAAAGAAACATACCAAAAAAATACCTTGATTGACATTTGACCCATTTTCAAGTCACATCATGTTCCTTTAGCAACGGTACGATGATTATTCACATCTAACGGTTGCTTGCACAATCCCTTATTCTCATCATTAGAGACTAATTACCTCCGTTTGCAGACCATACGTCACCATATGATATATATCCAATGAGGAATCAGATAATATTTGGAGTAAAAGGATAGTGATTGAAAATGGCTGCCTCCATTGATTCATCGGAAACTGTTGCAGATTCGCACCAACAAGTTTGTCAATCAGTGATCGATATAAAACTTGACAGAAAGGTACTTACGCGTGCCCTTAATATTCATCAAATATTTCAGAAAACTCTTCAAACTTTCATTCATTATAAATTAATTTTCAAATTTTTCAGGTGGGATTTTTGACAGAATGAGAGGGGACACAACTCATTTATTTGTGTAGTCGTATTTGCTTTGTTGAGTCAGTTATTTGGAATGAAAATCATTTGGGGAGGCATAAAAATTCTTGCTCTGAAAACTATCTGTTTGACACTATGACCAACTCTACCATACACTTTGAGATTTTAAAGAAAGCAAATTTGGTACTTCAAATTTTGCGTCTGGTTATTCAAACATTTTGTTTGAAGGAATATAATTGGTAGAGAATGACATTCTCAACCAATCAAAATTAATGATTGATGGTTGTGAGATCAACTTCTGGATGATCATTATCATTGTACTGTTGCGAAAATAAGAAACATGAGTCTCATGGACATAATGCAGATATACATGATAGCTCAAAGGTGTTTTTCATTACCATATGTTAAAAGTATCTAATATGAATTTGCCACGATTTCCACTGTGACATGTAAAAGAATTCAAAGAAACTTGACCAGGGCTTTATTCTGGAAAACTTAACTTAAGATGATTTAAGTGTTGCAATCATCTGATTGGTCAAGCACGAAAATTGATTCTAAAATTTGTTTTATTATCCATTCAGATTACTGTATTTATTTTTTAAGATGGATTTCTTTTTTAGTGTCAAATTAAACAAACTATTTGATTAATTGGTGTTTCTAAAGAATCATCATGTAGTCTTAATCATATCATATTGCATATAATTAAGAGTTTTAACCAATCATAAATGTCCATGTATGTAAAGTCTGGATAAACAAAAAAATACTTTTTGACCTTTCTTGATCGGTCACTCATTGGAATTCTGGTGGTAATTCTCTTCTAATTTAGCTAATTATGAATTAATTATGAACATGTGAGACCGCTGGTATTTTTCTAAGTCATTAGAACACCTCTTCTTTCTATTCATATAATCATTAGTAATTTCATTTACATAAATGAAAATAGGGGATCACCCTTTAAAATCTGGATTTTATCTTATCATTTAAGTTTTCCAAAATAAGGCCCCAGAATGTGTTTATGTTGGTAATGTCTAATGAATACAAATGCCCTGAAGACATTTAAAGATAGCTTGCCAGGCAAGGTAACATACGCCCACTGGCAGCTGTCAGAAATGATTAAACAGTCTTTAGTGACTACAGGGTTGCACAATATAGCTAATAGAGTGAAACGTCAAGTCAGACACGATATTTCGGTGAAAAATTATCCGATCATCACGAAAATCAATAGGGATCATCTTCATAATGACATTGACATACAAAATAAAAATCAAAAGAATCTGTAAACAATTGTAGCCTGTAGAGTGAGCACGAGTTGCACAATATAGCTAATAGAGTAAAACATCAGGTCAGACACGATATTTCGGTGAAAAATTATCCGATCATCACGAAAATCAATAGGGATCATCTTCATAACAACATTGACATACAAAATAAAAATTAAAAGGATCCATAAAGAACTGTAGCCTGTAGAGTGAGCACGAGCCAAATGTAAACGGACGGACGGACCGACGGGGTGATTACAATATACGTCCATCTTACGTGTGGGCGTATAAAAATGACTGTTTGCATTGTCTGTGTATAGACAGTCTAGTTTTTTATGATAAATACAGTAATATTGGAAGCAGTTCTATATTTCTATAATAATCTGAGACTAATTGACTTTTAACTCTCTCTCAATATGTCTATTTTTAATAGAAGAAAACCTTTTCAATTGATGATAATTTGATCAGAATGCTAGCTTTTTCCTGCTTCTGACCCATTTCCAGTAATGAAATTAAATATTGGCGGCTACTTTACTGGCTGTATAGCCTTGGAAGCAGCAAAATCATTAGAGTCTTCAAGCCTTGGAATGATTGCATGCAGTAAATATCTGACAATAATTTACAGTTTGAAATTGACGGCTCTTTAAAAAAAAAAGTTGCACAGAAAAAGGCAGTGAAGTTTTCTCATGATATGGTTTTGTAGCATTCAATTTAAGTTTTTGGGCTTTTGACAAACAGCAGACTACTTGTGGATATAACCTTATGCGTTTTATGACGTCATTATTGCAAAGGTCTGTATATATCAGTAACATTGCCAGGTTTTGCAATAATTCTAACTATTAGTGGAATTTCAAGAGCCTCAGACTGATGGACTGAAAATTTGATACACATTAAAAGTTAATAAAAACCTTTTAAGGGACAGTTGCACAATGTTTTTGACCAATAGAAATTCAGACTCTGAAACAGGATATTTTGAGCTTAGCCAATCAGTAATAGTGTCCACAGCTCACCGTTGATATTTGAGTCTTCAAGTCCATGTGTGTGTGTAGAATGACAACTGTCAATTTAAGATACTCTGTGATATATATAAATAGAAAAGACATATATAGAAATAGTGAGTAAAATTCCTAATATGAAGTAATTTTAAAGGAATTATGCGATTTTAATACATTCTTATACCTTTGAAGACTATTTACATATAATATAATCAAATCAAATCCGCAAATTGGTACACCTGTCCCTTTAAAATCCCATAACTTTCTTCTTTGCCTATTATTGTATCTGAGAAAAAAAAGAAAAATGATATTCATGAAAGTTTTACAACAATTTTCAAGGACTGACACAAATGTAGTAAAACGAGATCAGATGTCAAAGAATTCCTTCAAATCTAGGGTTTTTAAGGGATTATTAACTTTGACATTGAGGTGAAAGAAATGCATCCAATAAGATTTATTTCGTCTATATATCGTTTATATGTAGTATATTAATTGTGTTTTAACTGTATATTTCAGGTACGAGAAAGATTACGAGTGGCATTAGAAAGAGTAGCTCAACTAGAAGAAGAATTAGCAACTGCCAATCAAGAGGTATTATCTATTTCTTTATCATTCAATTTTAACTTAACCTTCAAATTCTCTGCAATTTTTGTCTTATTTTTTTTTTGTCTGCTCTAGTTTTCAAACAGTGAATGAAACAACCTGTTTTTGATTTTAAACAAACATACATTATGGTGATCTCATGGGTCAGAAAACCTTTTTCAACAATATTTTGTATTCCAAAGTGTTTCATGTGAAATTTTTAGAGTAATACGAAATAGTTCCCTAACTTTTTACTGGATTTCAATTTTTTCGACTCGTGTCCTTGGAAGATACAGAATATTTCAGATTATCAACTGTTGCCCTGACATCTTTTCAAAAGTACATGAACTTTATGAATATTGTCTGCTGCTATTATTGTTGTTCAATGAGACATTTCACATTCTAAAATATTTCTGTTAATTAAGACAATGTTCAATGGAAAATATGTTTGGTCAATATAGACCACAAACATAAGAGAATTTTAATCAAAAAAAGAAGATATTTACATAGACATATGCCATTGATTTTTTTTCTTTTAAAAGGATGGCAACAGCATGTGTGGGTGCTTATGTTTCCACAGCAAAAATAGTTTCCTTTGAAAAAAAGATAATCATCATATAAGCCGCTTCCCTTTTATTGTTAGACATAGAAGCAGTGTTCTTGGTATATTTTTACTCAGTATATTAGTCACAGTAAGTTGGTAATTTGGTTACAGGGAAATTTCATCTCAGTAATATGGTAACTCGATAATTTGATCATTTTGATATGATCATAGTATATTACACCGAAATACTCTGTGACTTACTGTGACCATTTTACTTTTGACCAATGTACATCATGACCAAATTACTGTGACCAATGTACATTATGATCTAATTACTGTGACCAGTTTACATCATGACCAAGTTACACTGAGACCAAGTTGACTTGTGACCAAATTACTGTGACTACTGTATGTCATGACCAAGTTACTGTGACTAAGATGACTTGTGACCAAATTACTGTAACCAGTGTATGTCATGACCAAGTTAATGTGATTAATTTGACTTGTGACCAAATTACTGTGACTAATTTGACTTGTGACCAAATTACTGTGACCAGTGTACGTCATGACCAAATTACTGTGACTAATTTGACTTGTGACCAAATTATTGTGACAAGTGTACGTCATGACCAAGTTACTGTGACTAATTTGATTTGTGACCAAATTACTGTGACCAGTGTACATCATGATCTAATTACTGTGACCAGTTTACATCATGACCAAGTTACTTAGACTAAGTTGACTTGTGACCAAATTACTGTGACCAGTGTACGTCATGACCATGTCACTGTGACTAATTTGATTTGTGACCAAATTACTGTAACCAGTTCACATCATGATCAAATTACTGTGATCAAGTTACATCATGGTCAAGTTACTGTGACCAATTTGACTTGTGACCAGTGTACATTGTTACCAATTGACGTGTCTCAAATTATTTCTCTAACAGGTGTTGAGATTTTGGGAAAGCATGTTCTGGATTTCAGAACACAGGATTGAAAGGCAGTGATTTGACAAGTTCAATATTGTTTTGAAAAGTTTATAGATTGAATGCAATCTGTAAGTGCAGGTTGTATTATAGGTTAACTTGTAAATGCAACTTGACCTGCCATCCATCAGCCAAACGGATGAAAGAGAGACTGGTATAATTGTGTCTAGCTATCATCCATCAGTAAGTTAGAAGAAAAAGAGACTGGTATAATTGAGTGATATTTTTGTAGTAAATTATTGTTAGTCAATAAACTGTATTGGGATCTGTGATTGAGTATTGGTTTGATATTAAAATAGAAACTCAATAAGGCTATACTATATTCATTCAATGTTTTAAGGAGAACCCAGATAGTTATATGGTTATCTTTCTTGACATATGTATGGATCAAAGCGGCTCAGTGTGTTACTGACTTGTGGGTCATATTGATGATCCACTATTGTACAAAATTGAGATAGTTCCTTTGATTAAGTGGTCTTGATTCTACTGGTCATTTTTCGAGGCAGTTGGACGACTGATAATAGACAAAAATGTGTTTAGTTAAGACAAAAAGCAAAATGCACAATAAGGTTGAGCATTGTCCTGGTAAACACTTCATCCTTTTATATCTAGCCATCTGGATAACTTACCTCAGTTTTCATGGTTTGAAGATAATTTTGAGAAAAAAATGTATAGTCTTTTGTTAGGACAGAAAGCAAATACACAATCGGATCGCGCTCTGTCCTGACAAATATTGGTCATTGTATATTTAGCAATCTGGATTACTTATCTCAGTTTTCATGGTTGGAGGATAATTTTGTTGTCTTTTATTAGGACAGAAAGCTAACGCCCAATTAACGTGTGCAATTTCCTGACAAACACTACATCCTTGTACACTATTTTCCTTAGATTAAACAATCTGGTTTCCTCTTGTCAGTTTTTAAAGTTGGAAAACACTTTTGTTATAGAATAGTCTAGTCATGTGCAGGATGGAATAGCTGTGTCCAATTGGACTGTGCACTGTCCTGGCAAGAACTCCATCCTATACTATTTTAATAAGCAAGGTGCAAGAACTTCTTGTATTTGTTATCCCCATTAGGAGCAGAAAGGAAGGGTGTCCCATATAGTCTCCTTATATATCGCTTCTCCAGAGAACCAGAGTAGTAAATGGTATGGCCTATAAAGTTAATATTGATATAGACCATAATGTTCCTAGTTATTTTGGTTATTGATTACTGATTAGATTTGAGTCGATTTCTCACCAATTAAAAACTTGATCAACATATAGTTAAAATGTCAGAGGTCTTACTAACTTCTAACTATTGTTCAATTGATTACACTTGCCAACATTATTGATTATACAGACATAGCTTATCATCACTATCAACACCCAAGTTGAACTGGGACATGAAATGTCACTCTTTAGTTATTGAAAATGAAATAGGTGTATACTATGCAACTTTTGAGGTCACTGGTCCCCCAAATCCCATTCCATTGAAGGCTTCGCTCCGAAGGAACATGTTGAAGCTATTGATAACTTGGCATTGATTGATCCAAATTCATATACTGTAACGCCATTGGGCTTCCTGGTGGTCAACACTCAGTAAATAATGTCTGGTCAAATCCCCTCTGATTTCTTTAGGAACTAAAAGGAATGTCTAATAATATTATCATGAGATCTGCTATTTTTGCACAGTTTTGAACTTTTGAAGAATAACCTGTCTTTTGGTTGAATTCCTGTAGGAATTAAAAGGAATGTCTAATACTACCATGAGGTCTTCTATTTTTGGGCAGTTTTGATCTTTTTAAGAATTACAAAGGCAGAGCGCTATCTTTTGGTCTAAGGAATGTCTAATACTACCATGAGATTTGCTTTTTTTTGCACATTTTTGAACTTTTTAAGAATTACGAAGAGACCTGTCTATTGGTTGAATTCCTGTAGGAATTAAAAGGAATGTCTAAGGAGGAAGTGTTTTTGAAGTCTGCAGTAACCCAATAAAAATGTTTGTATAATTTTGTCTAATTATACAGTATTGATATTTCATTATAATTGCTGTACTTTTTCTTCTTTTGTTCAGAACATTTCCTTTTCCAATGAATCGATCAATACATACAACTTAGCTTAGTTTTTGAGACAAATTGTGCTCAATAATTGGAACTTCTAACAGAGTAGATTTATTCTGCTCTCTTAGCGATAGTTCCTGATTGCAAATTGTCAGGAGCTGAAAAGAAGTTAACAAAACTCAATTCCATTTCATTTCAAAAATATTCTACAGAAAAAGCAGGTATATCTATATATATACCACAATATATATGATTATATAGATTTGCCCAAAAAATTTTTTGATCTTCCAATTTTGGGTGTAATATTAAACAGCACTGCAGCAATGACAAGTGTGGCACCAGGCAGGGTAAACTTACTCTCTTAGATACACCTCATACACTTGATATAAATCCTCATTAGCTGCAACCAATATATTTTCAAATTGTTATTTTGGTTTTGAGTTTCACTTTGCATTTCTTTTTTTTTTTTAATATATAATTATGTATAACATAATACCAAAAAAGGTTGACAAATTTTTATCACAACATGGAGATATTGCGTAAAAATGTTGCCACATGTCACTAATTCAATGCCTTACCATTGAATTTAAAGTACTTTATATTATAAAGAAAGAAATGATTTGAAGTGTGGGCTTAAAAGATAGCCATCATTTGTTATTTTGGTCTGTGTGCCTTCAGGAACTGTTCTTAAAATACCATGACAGATGCCTCTCTACTTGGCTTCCTGTTTAAACATCCACCTCAACTAGTTGAATTGTAGAGTAAGACATGTTTTTACTGTAGAATAACAACATTCTAACACCTCTTAATAATCTCTTAACAAATACTACACTGTCTGTTACAATGGCTGGCTAGTTAAGGGTGCGTGTCCACTTACCTAAGTTCTAAATCATAGCATTTTATGACGTCACCGTAACAAAGTGATATTTTGCGATAGTGACGTCATCAAACGCTTAGTTTTAGTGGAATTGCGGAACTACTGACTAAAATTTGAATGGTGTAAATCGATGCTAACAGTGTTCCTTATACACATCAAAAGTTTTGAAATCCACTTGACAATTTCTTTAAAGAAAAAAAGTTACATCTAGGTCATTACAATTAGTTAGCTTTTACAGACGCAGTGACTTTTCTTGAACTATGAGTTTCACTAAAGATTTTTTAAAGTGATACTATGTACATCTTACAATGAACGTAAAATTTAAGTTCTCAAGAATGGTAGTATATATTCATCAGTGAACTTACCTGGTGTCATAAAGTTACAACAGAATCCCTGTAAAATTTCATAAAACTAAGTAATTATTGATAAACGCTTAATCTTAATATCAAGCGTTTTTCAATAATTATTGCATATTTATGGATAATTACTAAGTTTTTAGTTTTTTTATAAGGATCCTGTTATGTTATTTATGACACCAGGTATATCTACTAATGAATATATGCTCTTATTGGCCAAGTTTAACATTTTTAAATTTTATGTTCATTATAAGACGTAGTATGTCCTTTAACTTATTATTTTAGACGATTTTTTTATGCTGTCTCTCAAAAGTAAAATCTGTTTCATATGACGTTGAATCCATTCAACTTAAAAGATTTGAGGCTAGATAGGTTTATAAGAACATAGTCAATACCTTACCATAACAAAATATCTACAATTTCCCAATTGTGTATTCAGACGAGGTTCTGGTTCTAAAATGGACATCAGCCTTTAAAGTTGAGGAGATAAAATCCTATGTAAACGCTAAACGTGCTACAAGTATTGACCTAAGCTTTACAAAGTAATGGAGATGATTGAAAAGCCAAATATGATTCTTTACTTTCCCTAATTTCTCAATCATTTACATATTCTGACTTGTGTCAACACAATTAGATAATGTGGTGATTTGTTTGTGTTATCATCCTCTGTCACACAGCATCCATTCAACAGACACCATTCTGTCATATCCTGTAGTACTCCATTACCATTGATAGTTCTTCTATTGTACCAGTGGTATGATGAACTCCTAACCCAGCAGAAATCTTTGTCTTCTTTGATTGATTGATTGATTTGTTTGAGCAATCAATGCACAAGTTGATTCATCGCTATTGATTCCTTTTTAATTCAATTTTGATTTTCCAACTGATTTAAATTGATTGATTGAATTTTTATTGTTGATTTTCAATGCCTTTTAAGGTGTTAAACGATCATGTATCTGTTGGTTTATTTGATTGATATATATTGAGTTTGGTTGACTCTTTAGTCTTGGTTGTATGACAATTATGACTGTTTCCAGTCTGACGCCTGTGGTTACTAATTCTACAAAGCATAATACAACAACTGTAAAACAATATACCACTTCACTTCAATTATTTCTGTTATATTAAAGATATCTGTGTCTGGATCAGCTGGGATAAATAATAAAAGATTCAACTAATTCAAGGTCAACAGACTTTCTCACAATGACTAAAATGAGAAGCAGTCAAATTAAGAATAAACGTAACTTCTTATCGTATTTTATTACTTTTGTTTCGAATGTTTTATTAGCTGTTAGCTTTGTACGTAACCTGTACAGTAAGGTCTAACACTGTCCTTCTTGACATTTCATTCTGTTAACCTTTGCTTGACCCCTGTGTTAACCAATCATGTGGCTGACCTTTCCAGCGATAGGATAATGTGATGCGAACAATAGGTGCATTCCGAGAAGTATTAGACTAGCGGACTTGTTAACCTAGCCTAATATGCCTCGAAACGAAACTAATAAAATACAAACGGAAGTCAGGTCCAATTTGAATTAGACTGAAATTCGAACCACAACCACCATTTTTCTTACTTAACCACCAAATGACATCATGTAAAGATTCCAACATTCCAACCAACTGTGCTACAGCCTGTCTTCTCTGTTCTCATCCTGTATAATGAATATTATATTTTGTATTTTTCAGTTATTCACATTGAGAGAGCAACAGACTAAATCACGTCACTCCAGTGGTAGTGTTGATGATGTTGGTAAACAAATTCAAAAAGTTTCTTCCGTTGATGCCAGTCAGACAGCACAGGCTGATTCTACAACTAACTCTGAACCTAAAGAACAGGTACATCCTAAGGTGGGTACAGAATGAATTTTATGTGTGTTTTTCCTCTGAATCAGATCATGGATTTCATCCCAAAAGAGACACCCAAAATTAAATGCTTGAAGTGCAGAAGCAGTAAGGTCCTTGCCTTTCTACAAGGTTGTGCTTTCTGGTTTTTCTAGAAACTTGAACAGAGTTTGATAGAATCTCCTGGAATATTAATGTCGCTATTTTTAATTTTCTGTTTGAATGTATCATCAAGTTTTTCATGAAAAACAGGAACCATAGGCATCAACCAGAAAATGTGAGTGGTACAAAGGATGTAAGCGTCTTGTATACACATACAAAAAAAGATTCTGTAAAACATGCACTAAAAACATGGAATGTAATGAAGTGTAATGCCACTATCATTAAGTATCAGGTCATAGGTATGGCTGAACTAACAACACATCAATCAAATATTGATTAGGCATCCAATTTTCATCATAATAAAGCTTTTATTGTCTATTCCTTTAATATGATTTCACGTTGATTGAATCATTGTCCACTGTGCAAACATTGCCTTTCCACCAACATGAGTTTTCAGTTATACTGGTATGATTTCGTGCACGTATAGTGATGATGTCACACAATATGTGTAAATGGAGATGGGGTTGATTAGAACATGCCTGTGTTCTTTCAAGTGAATATTAAAAATGTCTGTTTTCAATGTCACAATGTCCTTATGTTTTTTATACGCCGACATCTTCCCACATGCAATGGATGTATTCTGTTTGCACATTTCACTTCTTCATAATGGCTTAAAGAGACAGGTGTGTCATTTTTGGGGAGTCGATTTGAGTCTTGAATATATGTAAATAGTCTTCAGAAGTACTAGAAATATATGTGAATCGCATGATTCCTTCAAAAATATCGCACACTAGGAATTTCTTTTGCTATTTCTATAGATGTCTTTTCTAGATGACTTTCTAACTTTCAAACATGAATAATTCTGGACACACATGGATTTGAAGGCTCAAATTTCGACGGTGAGCTATGAACACTATTACTGATTGTTGGCTTAGCTAATTCCCCATTTCTGAGACTAAAGTACGACTGTTTTAAAAAAATGGTGCATCTGTCCCTTTTAAGCATTTAGACTACCTTTTTCAACAAAATTTGATAAATCTAGCAAAGTAGCTAAAAATACAATTTCGATCGGTCAACTCCACAAACAAGAAGCCACCAACTCGCTGAGTATCTGCGGACCCCTTAAAAATACAGCATTCAATAAACGTTTACTGCAAAAGAATTGGCAACAGAAATATGCACATGATAAGTTTTTGTGTGATTATTATGGTATGATAGAGATAACCAAGAGAAATGTGAACTTTGATAGTGGAGCATTAAGATAGGATTATTTTTACAACCTGACAAGCTGTGTTATTCAATTTTAATAATTTATGAACTCCATTATTTATGAGAGTGGCTAGGAATTTAATAATGGTCTAGTTATTAGATTGGATAAATTACCCTTGTTATTCTATTGAAACAAATTGCCTTAAAGTGGAAAATTGTCCCAATGATTCTCTTTTGATTTATTTTTATGAATTTAAAAATTTTAATATTTAAAATACACTTTAACGTATTGCTGAAATACATTTGGGGTGATGATTTCCACTTTTGCTGAATTCCTTTTCAAAATTTTCTGAATTCCAATTTTTATCACGTCTCGGGTATCAATCTTGCAATCCGTAAAATTAAGAAAAAAGAGAAACAAACTATATTTTACAAGGATAACAACTTAGGTTCACAGTTTAGGATCCTTTCTTCCAGCTGGTCCATGGCCTAACTTCTTGGCATCGATATCTCCTGGATTATCCTTACCCATTTATAGCTGAAATTAAGAGTGAGATGACTTATTCAAAGTGTCTATACACAAGTATTTATAGCATATTTGACAAAAGATGTGCAGATATTCAAGTTTTGACTTGCACACAAGGTCATGAATATATAGAACTAGAGCCAAGCCAGCCATTTAATAAAAATAAAAATTGTGGTATAAAACCAAATTGAGTGGGCCTCAAATGATACTTATAAGTTTTATATCGTGACAATTTGATATGCTGTCATTATTTTCAATATAATTTAATAATGCTTTTATATTAATTAAGTATGACAAGGCCGGTTTTCAATTTCATGTATTTACTTAGAGTATACTGACTGTTAAAAAACTTCATATTCTGTTAGTTATTTCATAAAGTCATCACTTTCTTTCGAAAATATGATAATCCAGGCAGATAGCCCAGCATAACAACTAACAATATCAGTGGACAAATGGAGACTTTTTTAACAAATTCTTCATTGCATTGTGATTAAGATTAAATTATAATTTCGTATCTTTTTTTGTTTACTGATATTCTGACTCTACATTGAGATCTTAACAGTTTTTAACCCAAAGCCTGTCCAAAAGTGATGATTACAATCAGTGCATGTCATGTATAACCAGTTTCTTGATAAAATAAGGAATTGTGGTGTAGGAAGAGGCTATCACAAAATACAAAGATCAAAAATGGTGTACTTTAACTTGAATGACCACTGAAAAGTGGTGAACATCAAATCTTCTATGGATTGTTGTGACCTGATTTGAAAATAGCTAAGCATAGCTGAAATATAGATCTGTATCAGCTGGTAAAGCATATCAGCTTAAAGCACATCATTAAAGCACATCAACTTAAAGCACATCAGCTGGTAAAGCACATCAGCTTGTAAAGCATATGATCAGCTTAAAGCACATCAGCTTAAAGCACATAAAGCACATCAGCTGGTAAAGCATATAAGCTTAAAGCACATCAGCTGGTAAAGCCTATCAGCTGGTAAAGCATATCAGCTTAAAGCACATCAGCTTAAAGCATATCAGCTTAAAGCATATCAGCTGGTAAGGCATATCAGCTGGTAAAGCATACCTGTATACAAAAACAACTATTATATAAAATATAATATACTGCACCGGTAATTTCTAAAGTTTGAAAACTAAAAATATTTTTTGAAATCACAATGATACTTAAAGCCTCTTGTACACAAGTGTACTAACTTCCTATAACTTACATTCCTGACCATTCAGATAGGAAGTTATTAAGAACTCATTAGGACAATACTTATTATTTTACATACATACACCTAGTTTTCAACTCTAAAACCCTTGAATATTACTCATTAATGTACATGACATATGACTGATCTATCTTCAGAATTTTGAAGGATATGAACAAAAGTTTTGATTTCTAGATTTTTAAAAATCTATATGAGATATTTCTATTTACGTGACTGTGTGTGATCTCTTATTTCTAGATCAAAGGAAATCTATACAAAATATATAGATGTGTATTTGGTTGTGTTTAATTTCTGTTTTCTAGATTATTCAAACTTAATGAAATTGATTTGTAGATTATTCTAGAGTAATTGAATACGAGATTATCGGTAAAGCTGTGTTGAATATATTGATATGCACTTGTATATGTAATAATTTTGAAATGTTTTTGACTATTTCAGAGGCTATCCAATGGTTCCATAGATCCTGATTCTGATGTAAACAGAGTTATAGAATTGCAGGAAACTGTAGAAAAACAGAACTCAGAACTGACATCAGCTCGTACCAAGATGTTAGAAATAACCAGTAAATTTGCTGAAATGGAAGAAAACTTCTCTACCACACAAAAAGAATTACTAAAAGCACAGGAACAAGTTGTGAAGTTAACAAGAGACTTACGTGAGGTAGGTGTAGTGGAACAGAATTACATGCCTTATCTCAAAGAACATTAAAATGCTGAGAATTACTCAAATTTTCAAGGTCTTGGCTTTACCCACTAAAATCCAACATGGATGCCCATAGCTATAGAGAATTGTGCTTGTGCTAACGAGAGTTAGCCAGGGTCAGAATGCAGTGAATGGTGTTGGGCTTGAATATCATAATAATAAATAACAAATTTATTTAACATGGGTCAGAATTAGGCTCAATACACAAGAACATGGTCCTGTCTAACATTTAACCCATGGTATAACAGAATCACGCGAAGGAACCCGATGAAACGAATGAAACAAAATATCTAGATCTGTATCTCTTTAATTTGATTTGTTCTATTTTTTAGTCTCAGTGTCAGAAAGAAGATCAAGAAGAAAGAATAGCCACATTAGAGAAACGGTATCTGAATGCTCAGCGTGAATCAACCACTGTCATGGATCTTAATGATAAACTAGAATCAGATCTAGCAGCTAAAGAAGCTCAGTTTAAAGCAGTGAGTTTGATTTTTAAGTTAAAGCTGACAAGATTGAAGGAAAAGTTTATCAATGTATCTGCTCTGATTTGTTTGAGATTTTCTTTCAATTTTCATTTAAATTTGCAATGTAATTTCGAAACACCATGCTAGGACAAACAATGCTCAAGTGAATTTCAGCGAAAATATAATTCCTTGAATTTCTATTTGAAGTAAAAATATGACTGCAACTTGATATCAGCATGAGCCAAAGATGAAAAGAGCTTAAGTTGAATATGATGATGATACTGACAATATTTTATTCAATTTCTTTTCGCTAATTTTCAGTCTGAAGAAAAGTTTAGAGCTCTTCAAGAGAAATTAGAATTAGCAGACCAAAAACTATCTCAATACCAGAAAAAAGCCAATGCCTTACCTACTATCGAGGCTGAATTGCAGCAGAGAATGGATGCTTTAAGTCAGGTAAGGTCAAAACTTACTAGATGAGCAGACATTTGGAACTCTCTAATATTGAAGTTAACTTCACTATGGCTATATTTGTAACCTAATCTATTTCTGATATTTCTTGGTCATTATGTTTGCTTCTACTGAAAAATATTCAAGTATGATTTTAGTCATTTCTTTGAAATATATATCGAGGGTTTTATATACGCATAGAGAATAAAATTTATCAGTACTGTATTTGGCCTGGTTATATGTGGACTACCTAACAAGACTGACAACCTGAAAAAAAATCCAGTCAGATATTTTGTAAGGGGAGCATTTGTGTCCTCTTTAACTGAAAACGCCCGACCAACATAGTGATCTGATTATTGTCTAAATCATTTGGAATAAATAAATCAAGTATTAATGATCCACACTGCAAAACGAAACTCGAAATCTGCAACAACATATTGACAGAATATTTGTAGCAGCTAATGAAGTTTTTACATGAGGATGTATATCAATCATAAGTCAGTAAGTAGTTAATAATGAAAAGTGGTATCGGGTGTCTAGAAGAGTAAGCATACCCTGTCTGGCGCCAGAATGAAGATGTTGATAGACTGGTGCAGAGCACTTGAATACATAAGAAACTCTGTTATTCTCTGTGATTATTTTTAGGCTGAAGAAAGACATGAATCTACAGAAGAAGCTATTCAAACTCTAGAACAAAAATTAACTGATAAAGAATCAGAATTACAAAGGGTAATTACTATTGTTTTATTATCATCATATAGTCATGAGCTATTCACTAAAAAAAAAGACTGACAATGCAAAAGCTGGTGACATAGAATCTGAAGAGTTTCTTGTATTGTAATTCAAGTATGTTTTAAGCAGTGTTGTTGATCAGTTGTCACTTTACATGACAAGAATGATTGGTCGCTTGGTAATTTATTATGTAGGCATTATTTTGTCTATAGCACATCAAAATATGAACCGGTTTCACCCTCTCAATGATGCAGGAAAGAGGGGCTGACATGGAAAAAGCGTCTAGTTGTTCGGATGTGACAATTAACTGAGGCCCTGTATATGCTACAGGCTGTGCACGTTAAAGATCCCTCGACAGTTGGTAATAAAAAAATGCAGGGTAATGTCACTGTCCTGGCAAAATTTCCCTCATTGCCCACATGGTGTAGAAAAGTAGGATGTAAAACACCATTCATATCATTTCAAAATATGAAAATGTTCATAGGTCTTCAAAATGTATACAATTTTTGCTGTGTAACACTCATAAACCAAATAGCATTATATTTCCAAGATGAAAAAAAATCCAAAATGCAGAAATCATATGTTGCCTAGCAACAAGCTCTCTTTTAAAGTGATGTTGGATACCAAATAACTTGAAATTTTGATTTCAGGCTCGTCAAAGAGAAAAAATGAATGCTGACCATAATTCACGTCTATCTGCTACAGTTGATAAATTATTATCAGAATCTAATGAAAGATTACAACTTCATCTGAAAGAAAGGATGCAAGCTTTAGAAGAAAAAAATAAACTATCTCAGGAATTAGAAAGAACTTGTAAATTATTAGAAGAAACCATGCAAGAAAAGGTAAGAATTGAATCTAATTGCAACCAAAGTTGCTGCTAGCTATTTAAGCCCTCAATCTATATATGATTATTGTACAATTTGAATTTTACCAGCTCTCCCTATATTCATATTACCATGGCACCTAATCGTCTAGGAGACGACAATACTCGCCTTCTTACTTGAGAAGGATTCAAACCTATGGCACCTTTTTCCCAAGCAGATGACAATCCAACTAGCTTTGGGTTACTATGAAATTAAATTTTGGAATGTGAAGTACATTCTTGAGATGGCTTACCATTCATTTGGCGCCTAGCTCTTTATGACCACAGATAATAGGGCATCAAATTGTGCAAATTGGAAAAATATGATAAACAATAAGATAAACCTATTGTGCAAATTTGGAAAAAATAAAGATAAGATAAACCTGTTGTGCAAATTTGGAAAAATTAAAATAAGATAAACCTTTTGTGCAAATTTGGAAAAATAAAAATACTATAAATCTATTGTGCAAATTTGGAAAAATTAAAATAAGATAAACCTATTGTGCAATTTGGAAAAATTAAAATAAGATAAACCTATTGTGCAAATTTGGAAAAATAAAAATACTATAGACCTATTGTGCAAATTTGGAAAAATTAAAATAAGATAAACCTATTGTGCAAATTTGGAAAAATAAAAATACTATAAACCTATTGTGCAAATTTGGAAAAATTAAAATAAGATAAACCTATTGTGCAATTTGGAAAAATTAAAATAAGATAAACCTATTGTGCAATTTGGAAAAATTAAAATAAGATAAACCTATTGTGCAATTTGGAAAAATTAAAATAAGATAAACCTATTGTGCAATTTGGAAAAATTAAAATAAGATAAACCTATTGTGCAATTTGGAAAAATTAAAATAAGATAAACCTATTGTGCAAATTTGGAAAAATAAAAATACTATGAACCTATTGTGCAAATTTGGAAAAATTAAAATAAGATAAACCTATTGTGCAATTTGGAAAAATTAAAATAAGATAAACCTATTGTGCAAATTTGGAAAAAATAAAATAAGATAAACCTATTGTGCAAATTGGAAAAATATGATAAACAATAAGATAAACCTATTGTGCAAATTTGGAAAAAATAAAATAAGATAAACCTATTGTGCAAATTGGAAAAATATGATAAACAATAAGATAAACCTATTGTGCAAATTTGGAAAAATTAAAATAAGATAAACCTATTGTGCAATTTGGAAAAATTAAAATAAGATAAACCTATTGTGCAAATTTGGAAAAATTAAAATAAGATAAACCTATTGTGCATACTATATATAATGATAAATTAAAATTGTTTACTATTTTTACAGGAAAGAATAAATGAAGATTTAATACAATATAGAAACGAAATAGAAACATTGCGAATGCAGATGGATCATTTTATGCGGTAAGTTTCTTAAAACTTGAGACCCAAGAGTAATGAATGACTTGCATATGTATTTGAGTATACTGGTTTAGTGATACATGTACTAAATTTAGACAAATATTGCGGTTTTGACAGATTTTAATTGCTATCTATACTGCATTGAAACATAACTATTTTAATGCCATTGAAAGTATATCTCAACCGTGACCAGTGGGTATATGTCTGGTTGCCCCGCAAACTTTTTTTTTATTAAAGATGGGTTTCGTTACTTTTTAATCTCAAATTAAGAAAACTATTTGATTAATTGGTGTTTCTAATGAATTATCGTGTATTCTTAATCATATCATTATGTTATTATTGCATATAAGTTTTAACCAATCATAAATGTCCATGTATGTACAGTCTGGATTCAAAAAAAAGACTTTTTGACCTTTCTTAATCAGTCGCTCATTGGAATTCTGCTTGTAATTCTCTTGTACTTTAGCTAATTATGGTATTTTTATAAGTCATTAGAACACATCTACTTTCTATTCATATAAGTATTAGAATTTTCATTTTCATTAATAAAAATAAGGGAACCCATCTTTAAAAAAAAAATGATATCTTCAAAAGAACTATAACTGTTATGTCAGCATGTTTTTAAAGTTGGATACTAAACTAGTTTTGTGCTTGTGACCTAATTTACATTTTCCATGTATACATGTATATTATATGATGTAATTTTCATGTTCAAATGATATTTCAGAACTGGTTTTGCATTAGAAGAAAGTGTAGCTAGAAGGCATGAAAGAGGAAGACAGCAAGCATTAGTTGATGATCCAGCTAAGGTAAGATACTACTCTATGGTGAAATTATGATTTAAATAAGACCAAACTTTGTTTGTTTTTAGTTTTTTTTAGTGACGCTAACAAAAGGTGAATTCAGTGTCTGATTCTTCTAGGAATGCACCTATAGTTCCCAGCATTGAAGAGAGCAGAAATTTGATTGGCTGGCAGTGTCAAAATGTTCTAGAGGCCTGTCTTTAGACCCTAACTGAGATGGCTTCTCTAAGAATAAAAGTTAATAAAAAAACAGATTAAAAGCTTGATCTAATTTTAATTAGACTGCTATATGATAAACGATGCACTGTGAATTATATCACTTCATCTATACATACAAATATATTATGTAAAACACAGCTTTTTTTCAGTAATTGAGAGCTTTCTAAACATGAGATATTTGTGTAATATGGCACACATCTTCATAGTGTCTAGCTATTATAAACTCCATCTTAAACCGTGACTGCAATAGCCACCATTCTTGTATCACAAAATTTAGCTATTTGATTGGATTGTATGCCAGGGAATACATCCAATCAGGGTCCTCAACAGAAAGACCGTTAACATTATGGATTATTGTTTGCAGACTTTCTGTCAAAAGCTCTGAATAATTGTATGTGTTAACGTATAATCCAATCAAATGGATGCATTTACAAAATTTAGTGACACAAGAAAGGGGGCTGTTGAAGTCAAGGTATAAGACACAGTTTGTAATAGCTTGACATTGGAAAGAAGTGAATTTCTACTTGTAATACTAATTATTATGTATCAAATATACTTTCAAGTGTGAATTATAAGCTTGTGGCCTTTTGATTACAAAATTATCTCTGTTTTGACATTTGAGGGATTAGCTTTAACTATTAGAAGGAGTTCAATATCAGCTATAATGTTTAGCTGTGGTTTAACTGTCCTATAATAGTTCTATATATACTTCTTAATGAAGAATGTGGAAAACAATTGCTTCTAAATTGAAACTCATCATCACCATGTCAAGTTAATATGAACTCCGAACATAGCCAATCATAGCACAACCAAATTGTTTAAAGTCACTCTGTCCAGACATCTGATTGGCTTATTGACTAGCATACCATCCAATCAAATCACTGCATTTACCAACATATAAAGAAAGGTGGCTATTAGATGCAGTTCTTAATGGTTGACATTGTGAAGATGCTGAAAGCATTAAAAAGGAATTCTACAATATTTAAGAGTTGTATTTTTTTGATAGTTGATAATCAATTTGTCAGGCAATATAAATTGGAATTCCATGCGAGAATGTGTCGTGTACCTTTTCAAAGAAGCCAATACGGCTCAGTGAGTTAAGACTTGTTGACTAATTTCAGGGTAAATGACCCAATAGCCAATAAGTTGAAATAATAACTTCTGAATTCTAAAGCTGAGTTTCCCAGAGTCAGTGATCCAGACTGACCTGCAAAAATCACCTGGAGGCTATAAAAAGAATCTATAGACAGATACATAATCCTGTCCTAGAATAATTATCCTCTTTGCACACTGCAGGGATTTGCTTTTCTTTATTAGCCCTTGGTCTTAGCTGAATATGTTATTTCTAGTATGACATTAATTAACCAGCAGTTGAATCTTCAAAGAGCATAAGAGATGTTGAACATCATCATGTGTCTCGATGTACCTGATCAACTGTTGATTCTAAATTAATTACTTTACCTAGTTTCCGTTCTGAAAACCGGTTTCATTTATCCATTAACCTTATAAATGTCATATACTTCATTACAGGAGTACAGTAATGTAGGAGTGGGTTTGATGACAGTCATACATGCAATTAATATTGATATTTTATGATCTAGGTACTCTGTGCTGAGTGGAAGATTTTGATGATCTACACTAGCCCTTCTTTGAAAGTATTGGCTGGCACTAGGTCCCTTAGCAGACATTTAATGAAGTCTATACTGTCTAAGCTATCTTATTATCATGTAGGTCATATTTACAATTGTGCTCATGACAACGCTTTATTTTGACTATATTATTTGAAAATTTAGGGAAGAATACCTTGAAATAAGTATATTATAGGGAAGAATACCTTGAAATAAGTATAGTATAGGGAACAATACCTTGAAAGAAGTATATTATAGGGAACAATACCTTTAAAGAAGTATATTATAGGGAACAATACCTTGAAAGAAGTATATTATAGGGAATAATATCATAGGAAAGAATACCTTGAAAGATGTATATTATAGAGAAGAATATTATAGGGAAGAATACCTTGAAAGAACTATATTGACTATAGAATACCTTGAAGAAGTATATTATAGGGAAG
This sequence comes from Lottia gigantea, assembly GCF_000327385.1. Taxonomy (NCBI): domain Eukaryota; kingdom Metazoa; phylum Mollusca; class Gastropoda; family Lottiidae; genus Lottia; species Lottia gigantea. The sequence continues at coordinate 854,472 of NW_008710834.1, read as the reverse complement.
AATACCTTGAAAGAAATACATTATAGGGAAGAATACCTTGAAAGAACTATATTGACTATAGAATACCTTGAAGAAGTATATTATAGGGAAGAATACCTTGAAAGAAATATATTATAGGGAAGAATACCTTGAAAGAACTATATTGACTATAGAATACCTTGAAGAAATATATTATAGGGAAGAATACCTTGAAAGAACTATATTGACTATAGAATACCTTGAAGAAATATATTATAGGGAAGAATACCTTGAAAGAACTATATTGACTATAGAAGGAATAATTGATAGGTTAATTGAAAGATTATACTAGATATTTATTTACTGATGTTTATCTTAAAATAGATTACTAATCAATATTATACCTTATGGTCATTCTGACCTCTTCCAACCAAACTTGATGCAAGTTTGTCACGAAACTTTCATATATCACTGGGCTGGTTCAGACTACTTTGAAAAAGATTGGCTAAGGATAGAAATGACTGATTATAGACAAAGCTTGTACTGAGACCAAAAACCTGCGTTAAAGGTCATCTTCGATAGATCTGGTATCATTGTTTTGATGAACATAGGTAATATTTCAACTGGAGAAATAAACCCTCTTTACAACTGCCCCCAGTGACATAAAAGGGGTAAGGGAGCATCCAAAACACCTGCCACCACTCTGTGACTGTTTTTCAGCCACATTCAAACTTTATAAGCTGAAAAAATTAATGATGTAGACATGAAACAAGTCGAATAACCATTTTAGATCATTTAGAGAATGACGAAACTTGACCACATATTATCGAAACATTTTCAGCCCTAAGACATCCCAGAAACAGTGTTAGAAATTAAAGGGACAGGTGCGCCATTTTTTTGACCAATCATACTTTATAGACGAGTCGTCTTTTTTTGAGACACTGCCATATATAGAAGTACATCTATAGAAATAGGAAAAGAAATTCTTTGTTTCATGCTATTTTCGTACATTTCTAGTACTTCTGAAGACAATTTACATATATTCAAGACTCAAATCAACCCCCAAAATGGCGTATCTGTCCTTTTAAAACCCTAGGATATCATACTGCTAGGATCATTTCAAGAATATGCAGCGAGGTGTGCATGGGAAGAGAAAGCAAACACGAAGTAAGATCTACCATTGTGTGATTGTAAACCTACCTCAACGTGTGTCTGCAGGGCAAAGTCTATATTTTCAGCTAATCTATACGACATGCAGACGTCAAGCCGTGATTTACATTCAATAGAAGAATTGATTAATGATCTATCTCAATATTTCAAACTATAAATAGTGAGATATGTCATCAAATTACATTAGGCTTGTTGTCTCTTGTCTTTCATTAACAGCGTGCACAAAACCTCCAACCACAGGGGGTCACACATTTTCACATGCCTACAGTATTTTATTCTAGTCAAGTGTTTAACTTTCAATTGAAATATAAATCTAATAAAAGGTAGCTTTTGGCTTCTTGTCAATATGTTACAAAATGGCTTTTGGAGAAAGAATGATTTTTTTTTTAAATCATTGTCTTAAATTGTATGCTGAAATACTTTTGACCTTTTCTGAAAGAAACAACTCAGAAATGTTGTAATATAGGTAAAAGATGACATTGTATATGATGGGATAAAAACAGAGATGAATTCTGTTTAGTGGTAAAAAAAACTTTAAAGGAGAGTTGTTCAAGAAAAATGCTAGGTCTGAAGGAATAGTTTGCGAAATTCTTAGTCTATTTCATAACTTGAATATGTCATTTTATGCCACTAGGATTGGTCAAGGACCAGCTGGTATCAGACAGGATCTTTCAAAGCCCAAGTTGTTTTCATTGTCATATATGCTTTTAGCTTTTCTTACTTTCCTGGTGGCAGCTGTGGTGGCTCAGTGAGTTAGATGCTTGCTCACTAATTTGAAGGTCCGGGGTTCAATCCCAGCATAGGTCAAGATAATACCTTCTGATTTTTCAACCTGGTTTCTCCCTGTCAAGGATGCAGGTAAAAGGGGCTGACATGGAAAAAGCGTCTAGTCGTTCGGATTGGACAATAAACCAAGGCCCCGTGTGCTACAGACTGTGCACATTAAAAATCCCTCGACAGTTGGAAATCGAAAAAGAGTAGGCTTATGCAGCTGTCCTGGTAAAATTTCCCTCATTGCACCCTGCATGGTGTTGCCGTCTTCATTAGCCCACATGGTGCAGAAAAAGTGGGACCTAAAAACTCATTTCATTTCATTTACTTTCCTGATGACATATTATAAGTATCAAAAAGAAAAGTCAAGTACTGAAAATTGTACCTGAAAAATAGTTACCCTGATATACCATATAATTCTGAATACAATGCGCACCCCTTTTTTACACACATAGGAAATCCTGAAATGTTCATTATTAATACATTCCTTCCAGACAGAAAAATCATAATACAGACATTGCATCTTGCAGTGATAATGTACATCTCATTTCCATTGGTGTATTCGGCAAGATTAGTTACTTTCATATTTTGTTCCAGTAAAAGGAAGATTTGCATTTCATAAAATATCAAAGTGCAAAAAAAATATACACATATTGAAATACAGTAATATATAATAATCTGTAGGGATTCAACTATAATTTGTAAATAATTAGGTTTCAAATCTATGTGACATTGTTGATGTAGCTTATAGATTTTTTTTAGTTTAGCCACTACAGAGTAGGGTCTAACAACTGGACCTTTGAACATTCGTCAAAATAATCTTTAGACCCTACTCTGTGGTGGCTACACTTAAATAAAAACTAATCAAAATAAACAAACGAAAGTTGGGTCTAATTTTAATTATACTGTACTTCTTTTCTTTACAACTCCTGTCTGTTCTGGTTTAATTCGATTGGTCGACTAGGCATCTCTTTTTGAGGGGTTGTCCGTTTTTTGCCCAATAGGCTACTAGAACAGAATTAAAAACCAGGTCATATGTTTTTCACAAAAGCATATGTAAATGTCAATGTTCGATCATTAAACAATAGAAGTCCATTTTTTAATTGGATTACTTAGTAATTTGATAATTAGTCAAGGTACATGTCATCCTTACCTTTAATATCATCAATGGCGTAGGAGTTGCTGAGAGGTTAATTAACTATAGTTAAGCTTTTTTGAGACGTTATTTAAGTGGGGGGTGTTGGTTTATTTAACACCTTTATGATCCATTGAACATATATTTTAGATGTAATATCTCAAGATGCCCTCACTGTCTTCATTAGCCCACATGGTGCAGAAAAGCAGGATGTAAAACTCCATTCATTTCTTATTAGATTCATTGACATTAGATCTAAACTTTTTCTTAAGTGGATTTACGTAAAACTCCATTCATTTCATTTCATTTTCAAGATGTCCTCAATTGTTTTTAATTCCTAAGTCTCTTTACACTGAATCAATGATAGACAATATGAAATGATTTACATACTTGATTAACTTTACATGGTGTATTAATGTGCATGTAGTGGGTCTACGTTTGAAATCATTCCATTACATTAAAGAGAATAAATCATTGATAAAAATTCTTGTACTTTAAGACTCATTTCTTTTTAATAGGCTTATTATTAAGTTTGAATTCTTGGAATAGCACATCCTTTTTCATGTCCTATTTTATTGTGCAATAAATGTCTGCAAAATAACATTGAAATTGGCATGTCATATTTTTGTGGTATTGCGATTGATTTGAAAAATATTTCTTCATGACTTGTTATATATTATGTGGGTGATTTTGTTGACCTTTTTGATGTTTCTGTAACTTTCGTTTCAATTCTGTGATGAAACTTTGTTTGTGAGACAGGTCTTTGGTCTTCTATAGCATAGTTGGTTAGATGGTTGGATCCTTACATGACGTCATTTGCTTGGTTATGTCCAGCAAATGGTGGCTATGGGTTCCGATCTAGATCGGCGTGTAGAAGTCTGGTGACCTGGGAATAAATCATCTTCACTCATAATTCCAATCGACCCAGCTGTAAATGGGTACTGATGATCCTGGAAAGATCAATGCCAAGAGGTTTTGGACAAGAACAGCTAGTAGAAAGGATCCTTAATTGTGAACCTAAGTTGTTATACTTGTAAAATATAGTTCTTTCTTTCTTTATTTGGAAATGACATAGGAAAACATAATTGCTGTTCAACTAAGGAAAAAAAGAATAAATAACAGAATTTGCTCTTCTCTAATGAACATTTCTCACTGCACACATAAGAATATTGCTGGTCTTCATTTGCCAGACAAGGTCTAGAAAAGTAGGATGTAAAACTCCATTTCATTTCAATATTTGACCAGTCCATGAAAGAATTTTAGTCTGTTTTTTTGGGAGTAAGTGTATCTGAAATATGTTTTCCATGAAACTGAACTGTGATAAACTAATGGGTATCTTGTGATGTCTTATAAACAGAAGGATTTTGCTCTTCAGCGATCATTTTAAAACCCTTTTTCAGACACTTCTAAATGATAAATGTAATTATGTGAAGAAATGAAATGAATGGAGTTTTACGTCCTACTTTTCTTCACCATGTGGGCTAATGAAGACGGGCGACGCCATGCAGGGTGCAATGAGGGAAATTTTGCCAGGAGAGCGGCATTAGCCTGCTCTTTTTTTTGATTTCCAACTGTCGAGGGATCTTTAACGTGCACAACCTGTAGCACACGACTAGACGCTTTTTCCATGTTAGCCCCTCGTACCTGCATCACTGACAGGGGGAGCCGGGTTGAAAAAGGTATTATCTTGACCTATGCCGGGATTGAACCCTGGACCTTCAGGTTAGCGAGCAAGCGTCTAACTCACTGAGCCACCGCGGCTCCCAACTTATGTGAAGAGGAACCTTAAAGGGATTATAATGAGGTTTATAATGTTTATGTTATGTGCATTGAGGACACTGATAGCATCATTTCAATTTTCAATCAGCCATCTGTGTTTCCTGTAGTTCCACTTAATGTAAGTGTTTGATGACATCACTAATCGCAAGGGCCTTAAAGATGTCATCAAACACTTAGTTTAAGTGGAATTATAAAACATATTGTGCAATTAGTGATGTCATCAAACACTTAGTTTTAGTGGAATTACAGTAACCAAAGACGTCTGATTGAAAATTGGAATGTTGCAAATTAATGCTATCAGTGTCTCTGATACACATAAAAAATTTAGAAAACCTTTTTATAATCCCTTTAACTTGGAGGCAATTTTAGCATTAGTTTTTCAAATTATTGAAATTGCTGCTGTGAGCATACTATATATTGTCAAGCAAACTTAAAATAAGTTTTTTTATGATTACATTGGGTATTTTCAGGTGAACACATTAAATGAACAGGAATGGGAGAAGATACAACAAGCCCACGTACTTGCCAATGTACAACATGCGTTTGATACGAGTGATACAGAGGGTACAGATGATAATGAGTCTATATTTGGTGCAGTAGATCTCCTCTCACCATCAGGTCATACAGATGCCCAAACCTTAGCTTATATGTTACAAGAACAACTTGATGCAATTAATAATGAAATTAGGTAAGTGTGACTTTTCAACATGGAGATTTGTTAACTCTTAATTGGTCACATGGCAACTTAGTGAAGCAATATCTGCTAATCGTGACCATTTATAAGCATTGAAAGGACCAGTTAAGGCTTTAACATGTTTTTATGGGATTGGATAGAACAAAACATGATATATGTCTCTATGGCAAATACCATTCAACCCAAATGCTTCTTACATTAGTGGTATCTTGACCTTTTTTCTTTTGCCCTATCAATAACATGACCATGGTTATGATTTGCACATGGAATTGGTTGCTAATAGGAAAAGCAGTCATATGCAACTGTGTTATGAGTTGCATTCAGAACACATGACTACTTTCATTATTTGCAACCATATGCAATTGGTAATCTCTGTGATGTGCTAGCAATGCGATTCTTCAAGCTGGTCTGAGAGCACCCATTTTGGTGACACACTTTACACTTATAAAGAGTAAAAGGTTTCAACCAATTTTCAGTTTTAACAGGTGGTTAACAAGTGATCAATGTCCACTTAAAAGAAATTAGACTGTGATAATTGAATTTTAAATAACATCAAAATGATTTTACAGATATTCAGAATATTCAACAATTTTTAACCGACATTCAGAGATCACATTAAATAACGGAACACAATTTTATGGTATACTACTCCTTAGTTTTATTACACACGACGTTCAACAATCTACATTGCCATCTTCGGGTGAAATGGATTATTAAAGGGCAATAACTACTGTATGAAGTAGTTAAGTCTTTGAGAGACATAATCCATTTTTTTTATGTTGCAGGTTAATACAAGAAGAAAAAGAAAGTACGGAACAAAGAGCAGAAGAACTGGAAAGCCGGGTAGGCAGCGGCAGCTTAGATGCAATTGCAAATAGATGGCGCTATGATCGTTCGTCCCCTCCACTCAGTGGCCAGTCCACTCCGACACCGCGAACATATCAGTCACGAGATTTACTTCAAAAATATGCCACAGTAAGTCTGGGAAGTGTCACGTACCGACCCCTTCATGTCACCACACATCTCCATTGTTTGATCCTTTTATTGTTGTTCATTGGACTACAAACACAAATTTTTACACCATACAATTAAATATTTGATTCACGTTCTTCGAAATTCCTATAATATACTGATATTCACTGTTGATTCAAATTGACACAAATTTTTAAAACTTCATGGGTGAAATACGTCAAAAAAAATCATCTGACAGGCAGCTAATATAAGCCTGTATGTAAATCTAAATAATTGTTTACCAGCTGATAGAGCTAAATTCCAGCTATCCCTAACACTTTTCAGAAGGATAATTTAACTTTTGGTTCTTCTGCAATTAAAGAACAGGTACCAATAGAAGTGATAGAAATCCAAGCTAATAGGAACAAAGTAATTTGACATTGGTTATCACTGCACTTAAGAATGTTTATATCCATCTTCATGTTTATGCTTTCAACCTATTGCAGATGAACTAAACCTCTTATTTTCAAAATGAAAATCGTTACAGATAGATGTACATGATCTCCTTATCAGCTGGTAAAGCGATCATATAGAAAGATACATAATTTTCTAGAAACAAACAAGTAATATATAAGAAACAACCTTACTTTCAAAATTGAAAATACTGGAGAAAATCTTTCAATTAGTGTTTTTGGTCATAATTTTTTTTTTAAAATGAGTCAATCAGTGAATTCAGTTGAAATGTACTATTGAAACAGACACATTTAATTGGCACAAAGTTATTTAGATGCCTTCTGCTTTGAACATTACATTCTTTAACATCTTTCCGCCATTTTTAGCATAGCACAACTCTTTTTGCATTAACAAATACTTTTACATTCAAATACTAATAATCTTTCCTCAAACGCTTTGCTTTTTTGCATTTTCTACGGCTTCTAGTAACATAATGAGATATACTTATCAAGTGTATTAATATTAGCATTATGGATTGTTGTCTGCTAACCTATTCAATTCTACGGGTTTGAATTTTTTGGTTAATAAAAATCTGTACAAGCAAAAATCAAAAATTACTATCTAAAAATTTGTAGATTCTATGATCATGTACTCTGTTTGCCATGTTTCATGGATCAGTGGGAATTGCTTCTTCAGATATCAGACAATTTTGGACTTTATAAAATATGCATGTGCATTTTTTTTAACTACAACTTTCCTTTATCTTATGCTTCTTAATTCTAATTTAAGCTTTTAACAGGCTTGTTTTTTAAGCTTTTGTTGTGTATCTGGGACACTGATATCATTGATTTTCACCCTTCCAAAATTGATGTCAGATGTCTGTGGTTCTTGCAATTCCCCTAACACTAGGTGTTTTATGACATCACTATTGCAAAGGTTCTGATATATCATTAGCAGCTCTTGCGATATTTACGTTCTAGTTCTAGTGTAATTGCAAAAACTACAGATGTCTGACTGGAAATTGTGTTGGTGCAAACCGATGATATTAGTGTTCTCCATGCACATGAAACATTTATAAAACCTATTATACAAAGTGATGTTAAGTCTTTGCAGATTTACATCTTCTTGGACCAGAGCCACAAAATGCTTTTCTTTAAGTATATAATAATTTGGCAATTGACTTCAATACATGTACTTGACCTGCATATTGACTGTGACATCTAATTTAAGATCATGGGCGACTCTTTTGGCGAGTTCTGTACAGAATCAACCAGAATACCTATAAAACAAGTTAACAAAATTCATTAGTGTTCCACATGTACACAGAATTCAAAATGGCGGAGGAAAAAAAATATGCAAAAATTTAAATATGACTTAAACTAGTTCTTTACCGTACGCTTTTGAACAGAATTGGAACGTGTTCAGAACTTGCCAATCAAGCACACCCAAACCCACCCACCCAGTGAACATGTCATTCATTTTAAGTCTTTAGAAATACTCTTAGACATACAGTTGACACTGGATATATAGTTTATGTACTGTCAAAAAGACTACTAACAACAATGGAAAAATATTTTGAAGTTCATCTGCTCAGTCACTTATATAGTATTTTAACAGAATTTATTGGACGATGATGATAAACTTTTATTTCTTAACATGCTTAACTGGCATTAGGTTCACATAACATACAGCTAGTTACCCTCAGAAGTCTCTCATTTCCTTACTATGCTCAGTATTACACTAACACATGCTTATAACAGTGTTTGGTTGCATTTTGTTTTCTTTGTGCCAGTCAAATTGAATATTTTATTTTGTTTGAATATGTTGTGGTATATTAGCTAGATTTTGTGTGTATTAGAAGTGACATTTCTTCCCAGAACTTTTAACTGTCCGTTTGATTTTTTTGCATGATTAATTTCAAAATCTTCCTTCATTCATGAAAACACCTACCACCACTGCCATTCCATTAAAGGGCTTGTGAAGAGGTTTACCAATCATTGTATGTGTATCGGTTACACTAATAGCATGCATTTTGACCATTCCCGTTTCCCTTCTGACTTCTGTGGTTCTGAATGTCACCATTACATATGCCATTGGAGCCAAATGGAGGGACATCATATTTGGTCAGGTATCTAGAACAATAGGACCCATAATTGGCAGAGATATCAGAATGGATCAAATTGAAGCTATCAATGTCATGATGCTCATACAAAGACTAGAAAACCTTTTTACAATCCCTTTAGTAATCCAGATAAATGATAACCATGTAAAAGAAATGGTTAATGCGATATGATGCTCTTGGAATATAAATGATAATGCAGATGAGACCAATTGGTCAGACGGCCCTCCCAGTTATTTTGTATAATGGCAAAGACAAATGCAGATCAGAAGAGTTGTAAAGGAGCCACCCATTTAGCTGTTAAGTGTTACATAGACCTTGTGACTCTTAATTCATTACTTCAGATCCATGAGGTTTTCTTATATACTTATGTAGGCATCTAAAATGTTCATTTTGCATTGGTAGGAAATCAAAACTGAAGGAATTGTCTTTCCTTACGAACCTTTACTGCCCCATTCCTTCTCCTATCCTGGTGGTTTTCAGTATTATTTGGTATTGTATCTGTATGTAGTAATCATGACCAGAGTACAACAAAGCAGCAGATATGGATTAAAGGATTCAAAACAGGATGTTTAGCTTTTGCGTCTGTATCTGGATCACTCACGGCTTGTAAAAGCCATTGATCTGTGTTTTGGTGATAGTGACCTAGGCCAGTTGATGTCTGATGTCCCCAATACAGGAACAAACTTTTTAAAACCTTTTTGAATCCTTTTACTTATCCATGGTATCGTTGAAATAGTCAGACCAGAAGACTTCCTGAAAATTGCTTTGATTGAGAACTTTCATCCAAGAAAATTGGACCTTTGTATATATGGAATGTATAGTTCAGCAAAGATATTTCTGCTCATCTGTGTCTGATTTAAACCATAAAAAAGAGCAGTCCACTTTTTTTTTTAGGTAAAGTTGATAGTAAAAGAAACTATGCAGACTAAATTTGCATTGCTTATTACTACTTAAACTACCTGAAAATGAAATGGACTGCTCATGTTTATCTTTTGAATCAGACCTGGATGAGCAGTAATATCTTGGCTGGACTATCTGTCTACTTTGTGGCTTTACCAGCTGATATAAGTTGAATCTGACATTTGGTTCCTCTTCAAATAGATGAAAGTAATATTATTTTGGAAATGACAGAATTAATTTTCCATGCATATCATCTTTCTCCTATTGACCCTATTGCTATTTATAGTGAGTAAAGACCTTCATATTGATAAGTGATACTTGCTAGGATTAAGCTCTATCAGCTGGTAAACATGAACAAATAGATAAATGTGCCATTAGGCATACGTCTAAGAGTGTGGGACATTCAGAATGTTTTGAATCGTAGACAAAAATTAAACCAAAGACATATCTGTATACCTGTATATCTGTTTTACCATTTTGTGGAACATTTGTCTTTTTTGTCTTTCAGGCACCAGCAGGAATGTCTGCAGCCCAAATGTATACTTATTCTTCATCTAGTCCACAATTAGCATCTAGTGCTGATAATCCTGCCAACAATCAGGTGAGCAGATTATATTGACTTTGACCAATCACAGCCCTCAACAGACAGACTGTTAACATTATGGATTATTTTTTATAAGCTTACTGTCTAGGAATCTCTTGTTGTCGCTAACGTACAACCCCATCATACTGATGCAATTACAAACTTCTTTCAGGTGGCTATTGCAGTCAAGGTATAAGATGAATTAGGCTACGAAATAGCTTTACATTGTGAAATTACCATGAACCATATACAATAACATTTCCAGTTTTTGGGTTTAAATAAGTTTCGGTCTTGGTTGATCCAGTTAGGATCATTACTATCTGATATAATTTCCAGGCACAGTACAGTAGAGATGATAGTGCTATTAATGCACAAGAAGAAAGTCGACAAATCAAATGTGAATCTAGTCCACCAACACCCAGATCACTGCGATTAGAACGCGTTGCTGCAGCACTAGCTCAAAGTAGTGATGACTCTTCAAGGTATGGACATTTTGCTAATAAAAAGTCCTTTACGACAAAAATTGGAACCTTTTTGTGTTAGATTTTCCTAAATTCGAGTTAGAATTTAAACTTCACTCACCCATTTAGATGGATTTTAGTGTGTTAGTTAATTGTCCAGATATGAGATTTTCTGGGAACAATCAAAGCCTTGTCTAGCGTCAGAGCTGACAATGTAGAGGCTCTGAAAGCCTAGTTTTTGGTCTTAATATGTAAGAAAGGTGGTAAGTTTTAATTCTTCTTTGGTTAAGAAATAATCTGGTGACAGGCAATGCTGTCAGGAGTTGGCATTGTTTGGGCTTATGATCCCAATCATCCATACTCACCATGATGGGGTTAACAAATTTGGTACTGTGTTTTCTCCAATACTTACCTTTAATACTGGGATGGAACACTGTTCTGATATTGAATGAGCCAATAGGTGCTGTTGGTTGGAACCTTCGTGGACATAACCATTCTGATCGCTCTGCCAGTGCTTTTCAGAGTCTGAGTATTTTTTTTTCAGTTCTGGAGGCAAGTTACATGATTTAACACAGGGAACAGCAAGTCCTTTAGGGAGTATACACAGTAGCCAGGACTCCTTACACAAACACCCAAAAAAGAAAGGCCTGAAAGGGTCATTAGGAAGATTTTTCAGTAAAAAGGAGAAAAATAAAATGAAACAAGATCATCAAAGAGATCTAGCTGCTGGTAAGTAAAAGCTTTGATGCAAATCAGATGTAGTAGTTGTGAAGGTTTTGTAAATTTTAAGTAGCATCATGTTAAATGCAAGGCCTACAGAGATCAGTTTGAAAATGGGAATGGTGCAAATGGATGCTATACATCAATTTTCTATCCATCTACAGCAGTTTAATAAAGAGCTTTAATAAGTTTATGGTTCCAATCTCAAGGATATTTTTATTGTAAATTTACAAACAACTTTGATTCGGCTCATTTTTATACGCCCACACAAATGATGGGCGTATATTGTAATCACCCTGTCGGTCCGTCCATCCGTTCACATTTGGTTCAATGTCATTATGAAGATGAAGATGCTGATATCTAGATCTTCCTATATTGGAATGAATTTTTATTTTGTAGGGTATGATACAGCTGATGGTTCTGGTGATTCTCTAAGTGTTGGTTTAGGTCAATCAGAATTTGACAGAAGAATCAAGAAAAAGTAAGTATTTAATTTCAATTTTCTCAGAGATATCATTGGCAGAAATATAGTTCTGTTGCATCAAGGGTTGAATTGGTTTGGCTCATATACTCTTTATAAATAACCCATCTCTCAATGATTAACTATATGGGTTGAAATTTCTCTTATAGACATGAGTTGTTAGAAGAAGCTATGAAAGCCAGTACACCATTTGCTTTATGGAATGGTCCTACTGTGGTAGCATGGTTGGAGGTAAGATATGATTTTTTGCTCAATTTGCTTGAATTTTTGCTTTGACTTGCTTCGATCTCTCAAATCAAGGTCGACAGTTGTATTTTTAGGTGTGATGGTGTCTTCAGGCCCTTCTGTCTGTCAGTGATACAAGTCATTATATTCAAAATAAATTAAGGAATTGATGTTGGATTTGCTGTGACTCAGTTTGGAACTTGTTTATTCAAATTGACATCCATTGTTTTATCTCATCATAGGTTGAGATGATCCTTTAGATCCTTTATTCTAGTTCCCTTTTGTCAGTGATGCAAGTCGCTGTTTTCAAATTGGAATAAGGAATTTAGCATGAATGAACAAGACATGTTGTGGCTCTGCGACTTTTTTCACTCACATCGAGTGCACATTTTTATTGCACGAGAGGTTGAGATGGCGCCTTCAGATCATTTTGGTTTCCTAATGGAAGTCACTGGGGTTTACAGGTAAAATATATTGTACACCAGAGGACCACATTTTACAGATCTTCGAGAGTGGGTTATCAGTCAATGCTTGTATCTTTTAGTTATGGGTAGGAATGCCACCATGGTATGTTGCTGCATGCAGAGCTAACGTCAAAAGTGGTGCTATTATGTCAGCTCTGTCTGATACAGAGATCCAGAGGGAAATTGGTATCAGTAATCCATTACATCGGCTCAAATTACGACTAGCTATACAAGAAATGGTCAGTCTAACCAGTCCTTCTGCTCCTAAAACTTCCAGAACTGTAAGTATAACTTTGTCACATACCAGACAAAAGAAGCAAATTTGAGAGATCATGGTTTTGAAATTGTAAAATTTTGTTTATTTGAATATTTTTTTGACTTCGTTTATTTCCTAGATGCTCAGAGAGTACTACAATTGCTTGTTGACCTTAAGGTCAGTGTTCAATCTGTTGATTAAGATATGCAAGTTGGAGATGCAGACATATAAAATGTGTCTAGTCGTTTGGATGGAACAATGAACCTTCCAATTCAACCAAAACTTCCATAAAGGCCTTTGGATATGATTAGCATAATATGCAAAAGTGATATCATAAAATGCCTAGTTTTAGTTGAATTGCATTAATTGCAGATAGTTTGGATTGATCTTATCAGTGTCCCCGATACAGATAAAGTTTAGAAAACCTCTCTACAATTCCTTTAACTCATTGTATGGATGTTTTGCTTCTTTCAGACGTTAGCATTTGGTGATATGAACCATGAATGGATAGGAAATGACTGGTTACCAAGTTTAGGTTTACCTCAATATAGAAGTCACTTTATGGAATGTCTTGTAGATGCACGAATGTTAGATCATCTTACAAAAAAAGATTTACGAGGCCAACTGAAAATGGTTGACAGTTTTCATAGGTTAGAACTTTCAAGTAGTCAAAGTCAAAAGCCATTGAAAAAATATATTGAAATAGTAATGGCCCTTTAATTCACTGTTGCAGCTGGATATTTTAGAACCTGTATTCATCATTACCAGAAAAACATCAACAGAATTTGCACGAGTTTTTTTTTGCCAATGTTACTTGGGAGAATTTCACAAAATTTGTTAAAATTACCGGACAAAACAAAAGGATGTGATTTTTAATTTTCATGAAGATCATTAGAAATTAATAGAAATGCTGGAAATTTTAAAGGTTTCAATTACGTAAAAACAAAATGGAAAATATAACAAAAAACACAAGGGATATATTATGGTATAACTCACTTCTTTAATACCAAAGCACATAACGTTTCAACACAATTTTCACGTGTTTTTTGTTATATCTACTCTCCACTTCTAAATGTCATTCAAATCTTATCTCAGTAATCAAAATGGAAAAGATTATAAACTAGATGATTGTGTTTACAGAACAAGTTTACAGTATGGTATCAATAGTTTAAAGAAATTAAATTATGATAAAAAAGAATTAGAAAGGAGGAGAGAAGAAAGTGCTAATGAATTAAAAGGTAAATGGCCGCCGTTAATTTAACAGAATATTCCGTTTTTTCAGAGTTAATAAATCTAATTTCACAACTTCAATGTGGGCCGATTCAATTAGGTAGTACGATTTGGTGCAATTTGGTTTAGATTAGTAGTGGTCCACAAATGCGAAATTCAAAACGGCGATTTGGCAATATGGCTGCGTCTGCTGACAACCAATGAAAGACCGCTATTTTGATTACATTAGCAACTTCCACATGCCGCCATCTTGAAAAAGCCTAATCAAATTGCCTAGCCACCTCCTAGGACGATTAGGTAAACTGGTTTACAAATGTACCAATTAACATAATCGTCCTGGCTCACAAACGCCCAAAATAGCTATTCTACCTAATCGAATCGGCCGTCAAAAACGCCTTTTGCAAATCTATTGGAGGGACACATAAAGAGATTTGAAGGAGTGATGCCAGATCAGTATAATTTGGCAAGAATGTTATATGATCTCAAATGGTATATGTTGATTTCTTTAATTTGATTTCCCCATCTTTTAGTTCTTCAGATGGACTATATATACGAAAGTTCTTGTGCTCTAAACATCCCCTAATGGTTGGATATCAAAAACAATAGAATAAACTAATGCTACTAACCTCATTGTCCACTGAATGGTTTTACTATCTCCATTTGCTAAATTACAGTATGATGTCTTGTTTCAGCTTTTTAGAATTTTTTGAAAGATTTCTAAGATAACCTTTGAACTCTATTTCAGATGTATTAGTGTGGTCTAATGAACGAACTATAAAATGGTTACAGTCTATCAATTTACGTGAATATGCTACTAATCTCAATGAATCAGGGGTACACGGTTCTCTCATAGCTCTAGATGAAAGTTTCGATCATAATTCTATGGCATTAGCCTTACAAATACCTACACAAAACCAACAGGTAAGTTTTTTTTTTTTTTTTACTTTTTTATCCAGTGTTTGTCAGTTTGTTGGTAAATCAAATTTTACAGTTATTTAGATGAGAATTGGAATATCAGCCTCAAAATTGATCCTGACTTTGCAAAGACATAAGTGTCAGATTAGGAGAAAAATAGCAAAATATCAAAGACATGCTAATGATTGGAGATTGTTTTTTTTCAAAAGCGCATGTGAAGTGGCACATCCCACAAAGTATATGAAGTATTATCCCACAAAAAAGAAGGCACAAAAACATTTTGGTTAAAGTGGTATTTAACTTTAAAATTTCAACAAATTTTTGTCTTTGACAGTTTTTGAGAAAGTGTCCTTAAGGTAAGAAAATGACCACTGTGATATTTTTTTTCAGGCTAGACAAATATTAGAGCGAGAGTTTAACAACTTGTTGGCCATCGGCACGGACCGCCGATTGGACGAGGTAGGTCAGTTATCCAATTTTTATCTTTAGCCTGCTGCCAATACATAGAATCACCTATCACACTATATATCCTTACTTCAGATTCATATCCTATTGCCGTCTGGTACAGTTTTATATTAGCCAATCAGGTGCTGTTTTAAACTTTACTTCTTCACTTCCTGTCTTAATTTGTCAAGGTTATTATTGATTGTCGTAAATTCTTCGTCGAATATTATGCTTTCACATTATGGCATTTGATAAAGCTTATTTTATCATTTTGGGATAAGAATTGGGTTTTGCTTAAAAATTTTTTTTTTTTGAACAATTCTGCATCGCTTTCAAATATAAAAAGATATATATTATTTTATTTCAAGCATGATGGTCAAAAGCATGATTGTTGTCAAATTTAGAAATCGAACTTGATTTTGTGGTTGGGATCCGCCATATTGGTTGGTTTATATACTGTTACTGACTTCCGTTAATGCTTTCTCCATTTTATATTTTATTTCCCCATTCTCTCAATACAAATATCAGAAACAGAAATTGAAAACTAAATTGTGCATGATCAATTAGAAATTGGATTACAATTTTGTTTTGTTTTTTTATTTTTGGTCTCCCATTGTATTCTAACAAGCTTTACATCAAGGTCGCTTACTGGTGGTCACATGACAAGCTATTTATAGCAGTCAAACAAGCACCACTCTCTGGTCATCAGAAGCGACTATCTACTCTTCATAGTAGATATTTAAACACAGGTTCTGCATAGTGGGCTGTGATTGGTTGATACGAACGTTGACAGTACACAACTTTGGTTTAAATCTCGTAAGATTACAATTGAGTTCCAACAAAATTAATAACAAAACAAAATTGTAATCTAAGTTTCATTAGATTGGTGAATTACCCTTCAATGATAATATTCAGAACTCTTTACTACAATAAAAAAAAATCAGATTTCCTGATCAAAAACTGCTTCGCAAAAGTTCTCACAGACCAAAAGGTCAGTTAAAATTTTTGAAATTCCATCATAGTGAAAAAAAAAAACAAATCCTGATGTTTTTTTTACCTTAAAATATTATGAAGTTACATTAGACTTTTAAAAGTGGTATTGAGAGATGAAGGAATTTCCCCTGTCATTATTTAACCTCATTAGCATATTTGTTTTATTACCCTATATGTAATAGTTTTTATTTAAAATATAATTAATTCAACTTTTATTTGGTAGAATTTTAGAGTTATCTATGACTTTTCAATAATTAGATTCTGCAAATATTCACTTGTAAATAATTATCACCAAATTTAGCTGAATTTTAGTTAACCATGTCATTTTTCAGAAGAAAAAATTGATGTTGGGGTTTCATACAATAGATAACAAAACATTGGTTAAAGGTTAGAATTTTGATGAGACTTCATTTTGAAAATTTGGTTTAAGATACAAGTGAATGTTTGCTGTGCTTAGTTTATATTTTATTAATCTTTAGCTTAGAGGATTATTTTGCCATTGTTTTTCTTTTAATATTGAAATATTTATGTTGTTTTAACAAACTTTATTTTTTTTATGACTTCTGTTTTGAAATTGTCACATAAAATTGGAGAAAAAAGTAGGACAGTTCACCAATTGTTGTAAAACTTGGCATGTTGCTAATTTCCACAATGTCTTGTCATGGTAGAATCACTGAATATGAAATGTATAGGAAATTAACACAAAGCTTGCTTATTCTCAAAAAGATTTTTGAAAATTGTGTAAAACTGTAAATTCAGATATGAACTTGTAAAGCCAAAGTTTAGGTAAGAAAATGAATATTTGCAAACTGTGAATTCAGATATGAATAAGTAATTGAATGGATAAAACCATGATTAATGAACATGTGAAGGAATGTGTTTAACCTTGAATGAATATATTATGCAAACTGTAAATTCAGATATGAATAGGTAAATAAATATGTAAAATCCAAATTTCAGATAAGGAATTGAAAATATGCTAACTGTGAATTCAGATAGATATGAATTAGATACATCAATGTGTAAAACTCAAATTTATGATAATGAAATGAAAATAAGTTAACTGTGAATTCAGGTATGATTTGGTACAATGTGTAAAACCGAAATTTCAGATAAGGAATTGAAAATATGCTAACTGTGAATTCAGATAGATATGAATTAGATACATTAATGTGGAAAACTCAAATTTATGATAATGAAATGAAAATATGTTAACTGTGAATTCAGATATGATTTGGTACAATGTGTAAAACCCAAATTTCAGATAATGAATGGAAAATATGCTAACTGAATTCAGATATGAATAGGATTTAGGTAAATGAATGTGTTGGACCAAAATTCTGAAAAGTACTATAAGAATATATACAAATACAAGTTAGAATATGTAGGCCTACAATACGGTATGGATAAATGTGTGTCTAGGTGTTCAAAACCTTCTTGAAATTTCAGAGATTTAGGTTTGATATTGTTAGGTACGAATATGGCAAAATAATCAGCAGGCTAAAGATGTTACAGATACAAATAGAACAGTCTGTTATAGTGTGGTTTCCTTTGTAATGATAACCTTAATTTTAAAACACAACATCAACAAAATCTGTTGAATTATGCAGATTGTATGATTACTATGAGCTTAAAAAATTAATTTTTATAGAAAGTTAAAAAAAAGTATCACTGATGTTCAGAATTTTTTAGAAATTCTTTTAAAAATATGTTTGTATATGTATCGGGCACACTTTTGCACCATTCCAATTTTCACTCAGATGTCGGTGATTCTTGCAATTTCTTATGTACCAAGTGTTCTATGACATCACTATTATCACCTTATATATTATTAACAGTTTTTGCAAAAGTGACGTCAAAAAAAAGTTTTGGAATTTAGTGGAATTGCAAGAATATCCAGATGTTTAGTGCAATTTGATGTTATCAGTGTATCTGATACACATAATAAAGTTTTGAAAACCGCTTTACAAATTCTTTAAAAAGTTAGTCTCTTACAAGGAAACCACTCACTATGATAGAACTGTATTTGTATTATTATATTCTATGTGAAAAATGAGTTGAAAAGAGTATTTCAATATTAGAACAAGGTTAAATTTTTTATGGTTGATAAATTTCAAATTTCTTAGTCACTCTTAAACTCACTTTTCTTTGTTATATTTAAAGGGATATAACTGTGTAAATATTTTGTCAGCTGATAGAGTTCATTTCATCTATCTGTAGATCTTGTCAGAATGAAAAGCTGATGACTGCCAGTTTGTCTACAATTAAATGAAAACAAACTAGTAGAATAGACAACCGTGTAAGCATCCAGGTGCTATCTACCATGCAATATGACCAAAATATTGGTACTAGCTGCTGGGAAGAAAGCAACCAACAGATTCAGCCTGTTGTCATAGCAACAGATGACAGATATTGATGTCTATCAGTTGGTAGAACAAACATTTAAACAGTTGTATCCCTTTCATTGTTCAATTTGATCCTAATTGTTTTCAGCTGTTCGCTTAACATTCTGCATGCTTTGCAAAACGTTTTACTTCTTCTCATTACAGGGTGAAGGCAAGTTTCGACGAGCGCCATCTTGGCGTAAAAAGTTTCGCTCAAAAGATGGCAAAAGTCGTGAAGGTGGGGAAGAGGGTGAAGCAACAGGGGAAGTGGGTAAACAATCTCCACAACATATACGTCGTAGTGGAACTGATAACTCCATGTCGCGTAGAACCACCACAGCATCGGCAGAACCCAATTTCTGATAGTGACTTTACGTGTAGGGCAATTAGAAACTTATTTATTAACATTCATTGTGTGTTCCTTCTCCAGTTGATAATGCCAAGGGATCAAAATGTGTGTGAACCGGTCACAAAATATATTGTTATGATGTGTGTGTTAGTTAGAAATGATAATGTTGAAATTGGCCATGGTCTCTTCTAGTACATACATTGAGAAAGACTCTTGAAAGAACGATGATGAAGTGGTTGAAAGTATTATTATAAAGGATGATGTGTTCAAACGCCAAAAGTGAAATTTGTTTAAACTGCTGTTTCTTATGAATTTTCATTCCAGTTTTTGTTTTCCCTTCAGTTTTTTTTTCTATAACATCATTGTCAATTTCAATATTAGTATTTCTGTTGGTCTGTATATTAGTTTGGGACTCAAGACACAAGACTTGATCAAGACTCGATCAACCAGTTTGGTGTTTACCTGCATGTGATTCTTGTCTATGGAATGAATTGGGATAATTCAAGATGAAGTCCAACCAAATTAGGTAAAGAATCATTCAAAAGTATCAAGAGTATGGAGTCATTACAACTACAGCAAAGACCACACCCAAGAGTTCAAGGAATCACTTGTCTATTCCAGTGACCAAGACAAAGGGAGATAAAGTGTTAAAAGGTGATGCAAATTGTGTTAAGTGAGTGTTAGTAATCTCAATCCCAGCATTCAAACGATATTTTCTGTGTTTCAACTACTCATCCTATGTTAAAACATTGTAAATACCATCTTAGATATTATTGTAATATTACTCTTTACCACTTGTCATTCTTAGAGATTTCCCTTTGACTAATTGTGTTGGCAAAATGATTTAGATCTTTTAACAGAATTTGAAATGTCCTTTTTAGACTCCAACTCAAAAACGGTACTACACTATCGTTGCATGTACAAGATCGTTACCTTAATTATAACCGTTTGCAAAATGTACACTCAAATACAGTAGAACTTGAACCCAAAATGACAATCCAACTTCTGACATAACTATTTAACTGCAACCACTTCAGTTTGTTGCTGGAAAACCAGGGCATTTCGCTACAAACCATTTCAGTTTGTTGCTGGAAAACCATGGCATTTCGCTAGAAACCATTTCAGTTTGTTTCTGGAAAACCATGGCATTTCGCTACAAACCATTTCAGTTTGTTTCTGGAAAACCAGGGCATTTCGCTACAAACCATTTCAGTTTGTTGCTGGAAAACCAGTTTATTTCACTACAAACCATTTCAGTTAGTTGCTGGAAAACCAGGGCATTTCACTACATACCATTTCAGTTTGTTGCTGGAAAACCAGTTTATTTCACTACAAACCATTTCAGTTTGTTGCTGGAAAACCAGGTTATTTCACTACAAACCATTTCAGTTTATTGCTGGAAAACCAGGGCATTTCACTACAATCCATTTCAGTTTGTTGCTGGAAAATCAGGGCATTTCACTATAAACCATTTCAGTTTGTTGCTGGAAAACCAGGACATTTCACTACAAACCATTTCAGTTTGTTGCTGGAAAACCAGGTTATTTCACTACAATCCATTTCAGTTTGTTGCTGGAAAATCAGGGCATTTCACTACAAACCATTTCAGTTTGTTTGCTGGAAAACCAGGACATTTCACTACAAACCATTTCAGTTTCTTTCTGGAAAACAAGGGCATTTCACTACAACCCCTTCAGTTTGTCTCTGAAGAGCCAGATCATGGATACTCTTCTAGAACTCTTAATGCCACTGTGCTGTTGTACTTGTTAAGAGCACTTTTAGGTTCTACAATCTAAAAACATTTTATAGTTGGACATTTAATTTAGTCCTTCCCTTATTGCACACTGCATGGCATTGATTATCTTCCATAGCCCAAAAGAAAAGAACACCATTTCATTTATTGATTAGAGTACATTTTGAAATCTGTTAGATTAATATCATTTTGCTAACATAATAAGGATACTATTTAATGTTATGAACACAATATAATATGTATATCTATGTATACATGTACTGTTCTGTAATTGTACACGGTTGACAAATATCAAACACAAATTGTCTCTTTTGAAGTTGATGCAGTATTTGAAAATGGTTTAAGCCAGTTATTTGAACATGGTTTAAGCCCAATTGTTGAACATGGTTTAAGTAAAAATTGTTGAACATGGTTAAAGCCAAGTTGTTGAACATGGTTAAAGCCAAGTTGTTGAACATGGTTTAAAATCCTTATTTGAACATGATTTAAGCCAGTTATTTGAACATGGTTAATTCCGATTATTCAGACATGGTTTAAGCCAATAATTCAAACATGGTTTAAACCAGTAATTTGAACATGGTTATATCAGTTTTTTGAACATGGTTTAAGCCAGTTATGATGAATGTTCTGACCCTTGACCAAGGCAGCTTTCACCAAACATAGCATGGATTAGCTAAAATTCCTACTCCATCATTCATAAAGCTTTTACAATTTTGAACTGTAAAGGGTTAATGCAAAATCATGCTTTTTTTCGAGTATGGCTCAAGATCAAGGCAAAGACTGACAACTTCAAAAGTGATATTTGGATAAGTAGTATGTTGTTGTAAACTTCAATGAAAGGCATATTTATAAGAGCAGAATAAATGGGGAGTTGCATGAAATATATATAGTCAAATAATTCCAATGGTTTATTATGCAATTACTCTTCATTACTATATTATTTATTATTACCATTACCTTTGTATGAGTGACATCACTTATTGAATTCAAACATGTACCTCATCTGTTTTTCTCTCAATATAATAGCTGTTACCTTCGTATGTGTGAATATTGCCTAATTTTGCATTTCGGAACATGTGTCAAATGCTTGGTTTAATTATGTTGATGATCTGATATGCACCAAGTTTAAAAACAATATTCATCAAGCATATAGGCTAGATAATATTTGCTGTAAAATTATGGGATTTTGAAAATTTTTCTGAAAAATCAAACTGGAAGATCTAGGTCAGGTATTATTAAACTTGATGTAATATCATTATTTGTTAGATAGCTTTGTTAAAGAAATAAACTATTGCTATTTTCACATTTGTGGATCAAGTTGCTATTTTCATCGGCAGAAATTTTACTTTCATTTTATCTAAGATGGTCTAAAAATTGAATTGTGCTAAGTATAAGTGCTGCGTTGATGCATGATTCTGTAAATTAAGGAATGAAAGTGTTAGATCCTGAAAGTGAATGTTGTACCACTCCTAATGCCACTTATGCCACCTGGATAAACATACAGAGGTCAATGTCCAGCTCTTGGTTGTGACAACTCTTTTGTCTGAGCAAAGCAAAAGGGCTTTTTGAATTTTTTGTATATTTTTTAAGAGAATTGGAATATCAGCCTCAAAATAGTACTGTTAGTCTTTTGCATGGATAAAAAAAATTTTTTGTAAGTACAAATTTTGTGCTTATGTTTTTATCTAGGCAAAGACTATCTAAGACTAACAGTAATATTTTGAGGCTGCCATTATAATTTTCCTGAAAATAAAGGAAAAAATTGAAAAAACTTTTTTCTTTGCTCAGACAATAGCTAGTAATTGTCTTTGCTTTGTTAGTCATTTTCTCTTATGTTGTATTTTGTAGGAATGAGCTAGTTTTTTTTTTTTTTTTTTTTTTGTGTGAAATTTTGATTTTAGATTTAGTACTATCTTTTGTTACTTTTCCTTCCTATTGATAATGGTATATTGTCGTCTAAATATAAGCCTTACCAGAGCTGAATTTGAGCTTTCTACAGAACTTTTCATAATGAAAATCTGGCATCCAGTTCTGCTGTGATATAATAAAAAGTTACTGTGGAAGGTTAAACTTTCTTCAGTGTCCGTAGACCATTTCATGAAGAAACTGAAACTTTAAAGAGTTAAAGTTTTAGAGCTCAATTACAGCAATCTGTATCACTTTTAAAAATGAAACACTGATGTCAGGTTTGCTGAGAATTAGAAATGTTCTGGTGGACATCTTTAAGTGGAAATTTGCAACACTATCACAATTTTGGTCAATAGACAGAGGGAAAAGAAATTTCTTTTAAACAGATACATGTATTTGTTTGAATACAGTACTTGGTTGTTTAATCGCAAGGAACTAAATACCAGATTTGAATTTAAATTGAAAAGTGATATGTATGGTTGAAATTGAGGTCTGTCAGATGATAAATCAAATATTATAAACGATTATAAAACCGTTAAGATGTTTGATGCAAAATATTGAGTCAGGTAACTTAAATTTAATTTGAATCTGAAATCTTACAAGATAGAAGAAGATAGATATATAATATTATCTACTTCAAAAAAAAAAAGCTTTAGAATTTCCCCCTATTGTTGCCCTTTTGTATTTCTTATTTCTTATTTCTTAGTACTGTGCAATATCCTGTTTGCTGTGTTTTTAGGTTTTCTTCATCATTTCAAGATATCATTCTTAAGTATATCTTCATATTTTTATATTTTCTATTTAAATTTGTTATTATCATTTCACATCTACACTCAATCATTCACAGGCTTTTTGCGTGAGTATGCCATACATGCCAAAAGTGTGTGAAGCTTTTAATGAAAAACAATATTTCAGTTGAATATTTGGCATAATTGGTTCCTTTGGTTACGCATAAATGTCTGCATTGTAGTTGAAATGTAATGGTAAATAGTACTTCATGCAAATAGTTCATCAATGGTGCAACATAATCATGTAAGCAATTGTTATTTATGTAATCTTATTGTGTATAGACTTGATTGACCAGTCTCTATGCTATATCTGGTAACTAGGACAAGCAGACGGTCTAGTAATTTAGGACCATGGGTTTTATTTTGGCACTATATAGCAACTTGAGCTATGCTTTTGTTGGATTGAATATAAGAATAAGCCATTGCTTTAGTATGTAAAAAGAAATAAAAATTAAAAAAAAAATTTAAAATATTTATTGTGTGTAGCAAATAGAATTTGAAATGAAAATGAAAATTGCCACAAACTCTACATGGTAGGCCTTAGTATTTCCTAAATACTTAATATATATTTCGAGTCGAAATGTCATTTGTAACCTACAGATAGTTGCCACAGATAGGTAGCCTTGATGCTTGTCAAAGTTAACATAGACATAGTACAGAGACTGGATTTTGTATAATATTGAAATTTATTGTTATAATCTTTGTATTTCATTATGCTATAATCATCATCATCATCATCATCATCATCATCATCATTATCTAGAAAATCTTATAGTTCTAGACGTATATATTTATTTCATTGCTATAACAATTACAATGTTTAAAGGGACAGGTTTGCCATTCTTTTGACAAATCGTATCTTAATCTCAGAAATGGGGATTTTTTAGTGTTTACAGCTAGCTCACCTTCGTAAATTGAGCCTTCAAAGCCATGTGTGTCCGGCTCGACTTTTCTGAAGACTCTGCCATATATCAAAAGACATGTATAGAAATAGAAATTCCTAGTTTGAGATATTTTTGAAGGAATTAAACGAAATATGTACATTTCTAGTACTTATAAGTAATATGTACATTTAATCAAGACCCAAATCAACCCCTGAAAATAACGAATCTGTCCCTTTAAAACAAGTACAATATTCTACGCTCAGTAGCAAAACTGCAGGCCAGCTTTAAGCCAAAATGAAATACAATTTTCAATTCAAGAAAATTCATATACTGTACACAATTTATTTTATTTACAAAAAATATGTATTCAAAACTTGTATTCAAAATCATCTCTTTAATTACCTTATTTATGTTCATTATTGATATATTATACACTATGTTATGTTTAATATACAAAATGTCAAAACATTATTATACATCATTATACAAAATTATTAGACTTATTATACATAATTATCTCATTATTATATATTATAATTTGAATTTTTTTTAATATCAAAGTTTTAACTTAACCAATATATATATTCACAGCCTCATCATGAAAAAATGTGATATTCGACTGTTTTATTATTCAATATTTCAAAGAAAAAAAATTGCTGTGAGTTCAAGGTTAGCAATATGATATAGCTTTCAAAAGTTGCAGCCATTTTGTTTCATTCAAAAAATCCTAATGAATACAAGCTCTACTTCAAATCATGTCCATATAGCTAACATTTTTGGGGTATTTTTCTTATGTTTCAAAATCTCAGAATGCTAAGAGAAATTTGATATTGGCATTGGATATTAAATGAAATATATCAGTTGAAATATCAGAAATCCTTTGACTTTCCAAAGACATAGTAATTAATATAATACTTGGCATATAAGATCATTTGTATTAATATTAACATAATTGACAGTGGATCTCAAATTACTAGTATAAAGTCTCTTTTATATATTGTATACATTTTTCGTTATTTAACAATCTACTTGATCTATGGACATCCAGACTCATGGAGGATAGGTTACTACATTCAAAGGTAAAATGATTTGCTCCACTACATGAATTAGGCAGGGCTTTATAATTTATATCACTCTGCAGCTTGGTTTGTCAACTCTTTACATGTACTGAAATTTTAAACCGGTTATTGAAGATTGCTGTGCTTGAAGCTTTCTGAAACATATAATTACTCAGTTGAAGAATGCTTTCTGAACAATTTACCTTAAAAGAAAAATCCTATTGTGCTTAATATCAGTTGCAGACAAATTTGAATGAAATTTTGGGGTGAAAATAATGAAAAAAATCACTAAAAGCAAACATCCAAAAAAACGTAAAAATATAGTGTACAGTCAATTTAATCTAATTTGTAATGGTCATGATGTTCAGGTCTACATTGTTAATTTGTTAAAATGCATAATACAAAAAAAATTCTTACATTTGTAAATTCTTAATATAATCAGGAGCATTTATTCAAAATGAAATAAAGAAAAGGGAAAGAGATCTGAGAAAAAAACTGGTTTTTTTTTTCATTTTCTTTTATTACTGTTCAAGTAAAGTGTAGTCATCTATATATTTGCTAAACTAACTGAAAGAGCCCAATTTTAGCTAACTGTATCGCTTTTCAAAACTTATATCCAGCATCCAGTTCTACAATAATTGAACAAATAAACTGTGTTCAGAATTGAAAATTTTTATCAATATCAGTGTCTTGACAAAAGTTAAAACTTCCTCTTTATTTTCTTGTTTAATTGAAGACAAACTGAACATCAGATTATAATTTTAAATAGTGATATAAGTGGTTAAAATTGAGCTGTATAAGCTAGCAAAGCAAACATTAAGAAGACTTCATAAAAAAAAATTGATGTGTCATTCAATGTAACAATGAACTGCTGTGCCATAATTCATTCATTCATTCTTTGATGTGTATCCTTCTTTCTCTCTATTCTAAAACTTCAATATTTGAAATCTGTATCTTACAGTATGCATGATTAGGAAGTTCATGTGTTAATCCCCTGAATGTTGTTGAGCAGATTGTAGAATATTATTGATAATTTCAATGGAAATAAATGTACATTATGTATAATAATCATGGACATATCACTATGTTTGTATCCTTAGTTTGTCAACACACACACAAAAACGTTGTGGCCTTGCAAAGTTATAACATCAATTGGGCAACTGCTTGGCTTTTAGTCTTTTTTTCTGTTAGGTCCTTTTAGAGAAGCCTGAAATATAATGTCGAAAGATATTTTGTAATTAAAAAATGACCAATTTCCCAAGTAATTATTAATTCAGATTTGCCCTTCATTGGGTTAAGAAAAAATTTGATGTTAATTTTATGGTGCTTTGATCAAGCTAGCTTTAAAATAATATATCCTTAAAAAGCATTTATTAATGCCCAAACAAAAGGGGCAGCAAAGTACAACCGTACATGCAATTTCATCTCTTCGGCATGCATCATCCTTTTTGGGAGAACTTCTATTGTATGTCATATAAGTTTCGATGCTACCATACCTTACATATGAGACCCTTTAAACAAAAAGTCAAGATCAAAATTCATTGCAAATATGGACATTTTCATGTAGAAAATTTTACTTGAATGGATTTTGATCTTGAGATCTTTTTGCTTCTCTAATTCAGAGATGTTGACTTTTGATCATTGATCATGTAACAACCAATGAAAATCTAAATTATTTAGGTTTTGATTGGTTGATTTGATCACAAGATCCAACTGCTGCGAAGATTTAATCTTATTGGTTAAAATTTGACCAATAGTGATTCAGATTTGAGTAAAGAGCCTATGGTGTTACCTTCTCAGGGTGTTCCATCTTGACTTAAGTATGTAGTTCATTCAGATCAACTTGTGTTTTTTTTTTTCTTTTTTTAATGATCAATAACTTGGCATGTCTTTTTTTTTGTTTTGTCCCAATATTTTGGACAATTTGTGAAATATTTTTTATATCATGTGTACTATTGATAAATAAATACTGTATTTATTGATGGTCTCTCACCATTATCAACCATTAGGATGAATAAATAATTATAATACATACTTATTGTCTTCTCTCTTTCAATGAATTTTTCCCCTTCAGAAGTTTCTGTCTCGGTAATGAATTGATTTTGTTGTGTATTCTTGTATTCAACTACAAATTTCTACAAAGATTTGTTATATGCTAGGAATATAATAGCAAATTATAGTCCTCTAGCTTTTGGGGGATGATTCCAACATTTACTTGTGCAATTAATGCTATATTGTTACTAACAGTGAAGCAATTATACATTTTATTATCATTTTGAATCCTTATTTTACTAAATGCTGTTGTTATTGGCTACAACACTTGTTGATTCTAATTGACTCTATGTGGTTTCTTAGAACAGACAGTATCTTTTAAGTCATTCGTTTGAATATGGCTCTTAACATCAATCTTTCTTGGATCATCTGCAACTATTTACAGCTGGGTCAACTGGAATGATGAGGAAAAGTGACCTATATGAGGTCACCAGATTTCCATATGCTGACCAGAATGAGATCCACAACCACCATTGTTTTGACATAACAAAGCAAATGATGTTAATGATGGTAATCCTAAACTGTAACCAATAGATGAACCAAGAAAGATCCTTGGTCAAGCACCAGCTGCTAGGACTGAGCCCTTTTATTACCTTTCTTATTAATTCTAATTCTGATAGTTTGAGTATATAATAAATTATTTTATTAATTAATCAGGATTAATTAAGTTTTATCTACCAGACTTTATAACCATTCCTCTCAAATATTAAAAAGCGTCTGGACAACTTATATTAAATAAAATGGAAATGTAAATTTGCCCTCAATATTTTGCATGAAGTTCTATCAGTCAAATTGTGAATGTAGTCATCCATTTCTTTAAAGGGGCACAATCAACATCATCTGTTCAAACAATCATACTTACATTTAAGAAATAGTAATTGTTTACCTAAGCCATTCAGAAATAGTAATTGTTTACCTAAACCATTCAGAAATAGTGTTAGAAATAGAAAATGAAATTCATAGTTTGAGGTATGTTTTAAGTGGCAATGCAATTTTCTGACAGTCATTTCCTAAATACTATTACCATATACTCAAGACCCAATTGGTCTGACAGTTGTCCTTTGATATTCAGCCCGTTGCAGTGCCCTCTGTCTCAAAAAATGAGAATCTGTATGTAAAACATCATGAATGTTCTTATTAACAAACAGGGTTCCTAGATAGAGAAAGGGAAATTTGATAGTTATATACAACACCTCTTGTTATTGACAGGACACTTCAATAAGATATCTATTCAATCTATTATACTCAATTCATACCTATATATCAATGACACATTTGTTTTCATTGCAACATGAATTAGCTTTTAGAGTAAAGAATAGAGGTTATTCACTTGTGTTGTTAAGATTGGTCATAGATACATGATTCATTATGTATGTGAACTCTCCAGAACTAGTTTTAAAGGAATAGCAGTAAAGATCTTTGGATTTTATATGGAGTATGGAGTCATTTTTTGTTAATTTTTAATGGAATTAGTTTTAATGGAATAATAGTATAGATTTTATAACTTTTAGAAGGAGGAAGTTTAAAAAATGTTGAAATAGAACTCTCAAAGGGACAGTGTTTTGTGGTTAATTTTTAAGAATGTTTTTTTTTTAAAGAAATAGTTGAATTATAGAATATTTTATTGAGAGAAATGTTCATATCAGTGGTTGCAGAATAAAGAATAAGATTCATTGGATATATTTAAGTACATGTACATCTCAAAAATTATTCTCTTGTGGGGATTTAAGAAATATTATAAGGAATATTCGAATATAACATATTCCCATCAAATATATTTTAGTTCATGTGAACTCACAAAATTACATTTGTGTGAGTGTAACAAATATAAGTGAAATTAGAATAAAACATTTGCTTGTAAGATTCATTTCAGTGGATGTGAACTCTCAAGATAATTTTAAAGGGATAACATGACATGTATAAAATTCATGGTGAACCAAGATAGTTTTCATAGGTAAGATTTCATCAATAAAGATATGTCGTTACAGTTATAAAATTCAAAGGAATCTAAATATTAGCTTCACCAGCTGAAAAAGCTAGATTTAAGCTATATGTATCTCCCTTTTTTTGCATTAAGAGTTGATGATTGCTTCTACAATTCAACAAAAATATAACTCTTGTAAAAAGTCAAAATTTACTTGAGATAATCCTTCTTCACTAGTTTTATAAAGGAAAGAAAGTTGGGTGTAAAACTCTATTTCTATCATTTATAATCCTATAGTTGTATTTTATTTAATCAGGACTTTCTTTCTGCAGAAATAATCATTAATCCTTGCAATATTGATTTGACAGTATTTATCTATGAGATTTTTTATGTTTGTACAATACAACATAAACTTGTACTTATCTTAAAGGGATGTAATCGTCATCATATTTATCACTTTTTAATATTAAAATTTTGAAAAATTTTCTAAATCAAAAACAATTGGTGACACTATGGTCACATGTTATGCAATAACCACAATTTAAACATAGTTATAGCACATCTTAGCTCCTCCCAGTCTATATAACGAAAATATCAAAATAAATTCTCGATATCATGTTATTAATCATAGTAAGCTACCTTTAAATTATGATGACTTCATCATGCCAACAAAAACATTTAGATTTGTGTTCAATGAGAGAAAAGAGTAGCAATTAACTACCTAGCTATACCTATGGCCCACACATCCACTTTAATGAAGTCATTAATTAGTATATCACTGTTGATTTTGTAGGCGCATTACTAATTAGTATTTTAGATGTTGTAGTTTAGGTAATTTGATTCATTAAGTACATGAGAATTTGTCAGTAACTGCAGTATACCAATAACATATAACATGTACCTGCTTGAATGTCCTTAATAATATACACCCAAAAAATTGCATGATCCTACAATGTCATGTACCATTGAAAACTTAATTCTATTTGTAAAAGTTTTGTTCAAATTTTGATCTTTTGTGCTTAGAAGATGAAGGTATTTTTAATATAACTCTCTGAACTTAGCTTTATTAATACAAAAATGAATTTAGAAATTTTATATGAAAAGCCAAATTTTCGTGAAATTTGGGGTCTGCTGAGTAACAAATATTGGCCAAATTTCCAAACCAGTTGCTTTGATTATGATCAATAGCTATTGTTAAGCCTTTGAAGCCTGAGTGTAAATGAAATATAACATCATATACCCTGAACTTCAAGTATTAAAAGTAAAAGCGTGTGACGTCACTTATTAACGGCCGGTATACCGGCTGCTCAGGTATATATTGCGTTAGTGTGTGGCCGGTAAACCCGGCCGCTAGGGTTAAAAGCGTTAACTTAGCAATATATGTATATGCATTGGAAGCTATCTCTTTAATATATGTTAGTATATTATTATAGTAAGATAGTAAAAGCTACTCTATATAAATGAAATGATATTAAATCTACTGAGATTATTAAAATGTCTCTTGATACAATTTATTATATTTTTATTGGGTCACCTAGTCAACTTTTCTACATATTTCATTATCAAATAAGTATACCAAGTTTAGGTCAATGGTGGCCAAATATATTAATTTTCGATATATATAAGCTTTTTGTATTTTTTCCATAAACAGACTTTAATTAGGTATATCAAAATTAATAAACTATAGATTACCTTTGAAATGAAATTTAGTTTAAGTCATGATTGGATTTATGAAGGCAGGCATTGCCATGAGTGAACTGAAGAGCAGTAGAGGTCTACACTTTTTTAACTGTCAAGGGATATTTTTGATATGCAGAACACACAGGGCATAGGGTTATTGTCACAGTGGAAAGATTAGATGTTTTTCCATGTCTTAAAGGGTTAATTTTCTGCATAATAACATTGAAGTTGGTGTTTGTGACAATTTATTTTTGTATATTTTAAACATATCTAATATTTTAAAATCAGACATATTTTGAAAAGCAAATTTTTTTTCGACAGTTCTTAGCAAGCATGTCCAGAAATATCTATTGATATTAATGGAGAATCGAGAATTGTTAAAAATGTGAACAAAAATTAAAGAAAAATAATCTGTGAACCATGGGAAGTCATGTTCTTTTATTTTGAAGGACAATCAGTAATTTTTCAATATTTTTCACTTCAGAATGATAAGATAGCAAAGTTGTGCCAAGGTATTCAAGAAACAGCAGAATATTCCATAGAATACAAAGACTCTGAACTGAAAGCTTAAGAATTCCAAAATGTTCCATCTAAAGTATCCCAAAAAATCAGACTTTTTCAACTGGGTAGAGTTAGAGTAAGTAATATTAACTACTCTATGATTATATGATAAAACAATTCGTATGGATATTATGGACTAACTTTATTTTAAACGACATTTCAACCAGCATTCTCTGGTCTTTATCAAGCAATGAATGATAAAGACCAGAGAGCGCTTGTTGAAGCATCGCTCAAATAAAGTTAGTCCATAATAATCCATAAGAATTGTTTTATTATTTCCAACACCTTTACTTAATACCATTAAAAGATTATACTCTATGATAATAAGTCATGTTTTAAACTTTGTTGTTTTTAAGCTAGTAGAAGCAACCAGCTGGTGTTTGGGTTTTCTAAAGGATATCTGCAAAGCAAAAATATCAACTATAAACATTTTTTTTTCAAAATGCTTGCTTAAAGCATAAAACTATATTTTTGATATAATATTTAGGAGATTATTAAATGTGCCTACTTGACTCACTCTATAATGGGTTTTAGTCAAAACAAGAGTGTCAATGTTTTTTTTAATGAAAATTTTGCAAAGGCATTAAGTATATTATGAGTTTTATGGTGCATTAATAAATCTAATGAATTCAGTAGTTACCAGTTTGAGCACCAATTTGTTACCCTACATCTGTATAGTAATTATTTGATATTTCAGGTGTTTAGCAAGAGCACTAGGGGTAAGTACTATCTAATCAAAACTGGATTACAATTTTGTTTTTTTTCCAGATTGTCTTCCTCTGCATTGTAATCTAACAAGTTTTATATTACACTCTCGTTCAAATGAACTATGTTATCTTGACCAATGAAAGAACTTGTTTGACCGTTTCCCGATATCAATGAGGAATTGCAGGACAGCTTAACCTAAAAAACAGCCTCTTTTGATTTTGCTATCCCACAATTCAACCTTGTTGTCCAGAAACAGGTCCTACAAAGACCCACTTTGAGAATAAAGAATGATAATTGTACAATTGGAACTCTTGTGTCATTATTTAATGTGCTATGTATAATAGCTGTCAATTTTTATTTATTTTTGCATGAGATTTTAAAAACCTTTTATTTTTTATCATTATAGTATAATAGTCATATATTTAAAGAAAATATAACAGATGAAATTATATATACTACAGAGGGAGTTACTCTCACGGTAAGCTACTCATATTTACTACTTTCTGAAATTTTTCATATATAACATATCAGGGTTCGCACAGCCCTTGAAAAACCCTTGAATTCTGTCGGTTGCCTTGAAAAACCTTGATTTAAAAAAAAAGTCTTTGAAAACACCATAAAAAACCCATTTTGTCTTGAAAAGTCCTTGAATTCTGAGTTGAGTCAAATTGTGTATATTTTTATCATTAACCCCATTGACAAATATTAACTATTTTTATTGATTTCACAGTTCAGAAGTAAGGTACATGTGTATTCTGTCAGACTAATATCCTTGAAAAGTCCTTGAATTTCAAAGCCCTGAGTCCTTGAAAAGTCTTTGAATTTTTGAGGCAAAGTGCTGTATGAACCCTGCATATATTAAAGACCCAAATTAACCCCTGAGAAAGTAGAACATATTAAACATTTTGGTTGACTTCCAACTTTTATTTTTAATTTTAGGAGATGTTAAAAATGATAGAATATAAGATATTACAGTCTGTGTTACATCTAACATTTAATATGCATACAGCTGATTGGAATATGTGTTTGATTAAAAAATGTTTGATATTATTGAATCATAAAGCTCTTATGTAAGTATATCTTTTATCTTCTAAAAGTTTTGAGAGTTCACCTCCTTTTGAGAGTTCACCTATCTAATATCATTATTATGTATGCGTTTTTGCTTTCAGGTTTGAAGAGATTCATTCTATAAGATTAAGCTATGAAACATATGAAGCTATAGATATGAAAGGGATGGTGTTAAATAAACATATTTTATTAAGGGCTATAAAGGTTTGTGCTACTACAGTTTTAATATGCTTAACTTATTTAACACTGACTAGGCCAGTGCTTTTATGAGACTGTGTTCACATCTCCGCTACCTTGTTTTATTGTGAATCTTTACTTCGAATCCTAGGCCTGTGCTTTAATTTTCTCATCACCAACCAGCCATGAGCATCGAGCTATGAAAATAGATGTGCATGTCATTTTCTATCTGCTGGTGTCCATACAATTAAATTTGCAATGCACTATAGTATAATATGTAGCCTTGTTTTATTAGTCCCATTTGCTTTGACAGGTCTTCAACAACAACAAAATGAAGAATGCTGTAATACAGATTTTTGACAATCTTTAGAGTCAGCAATTTTTGTGCAGCAATGTGAATTTTGCTTTATTATGACCAAAATTCTTCCATTTTGATTGTCTCCCTTTAGTGTGTTTTTGAAAGTTTCAAAGTCAATTTAGTGGAAGTGTTCCAATAAAACTGCATATCGAAATAGTCATATCAACAACCTTTGTGCCATGAAAGTTTTCCAAGCTCAATGATTACTTAAACCAAGAAGTTTCTCATAAGATTTTCAGCTATCCTTTTGTTTTTGAAAATTCATAACAACCATTGTCTACCATCTAGGATTTCTGGGAAGGGAGGGTTTGAAAATTGCTATTCTTGGTAAAGACTTCATGATTAATGACTCTAGTGGTGTTTTAGTTCTAACAAGATAACTTTTTGAGGCATGCAGCTGGGATTTGAAAGAAGGTTTTTTTTTATATTTTGCCAGATGTGTGGCAGAATGATCGCACCAATGAAATTGATGCACAGAATAAAACACATGAGGGATGAATTTGATGAGAAAGGGAGAATACAACTTTATGAGTTTTTAGAGTTAATTTTATGGTAAGTATAGATGTATGTGGTTGGCACCCGTCTGTCTGTCCATCCACAATTGGCTTGTGAACACAATAGAGGCTACAGTTTTTATCTGATTTTAATGAAATTTGGTATGATCATTTATATTCATGAGATCTTGGACAAATTTGAGGAACTTTCGATGATCGATTTTTTAGTTATTGCCCTTGACTTAGGAAAAACGCATCAAAATTTGTGAACACAATAGAGACTACAGTTTTCTGTAGAAATTTTAATGAAATTTGGTATGATCATCTATTATAATGAGATCTTGGTCAATATTGAATCTGATGATTTTTCAATGATTGGAATTTGAGTTATTGCCCTTGTCTTAGTAAAAATGCACCATAATTGGCAGTGTATGTCAACATTTAATGAATTTTGTGTTTTATTAAATCAACAATATCATGCACAAATTAGATTTTTGGTATGATTTCACACAGATTGGTGACCGCCTTTGATATACTGAAAATGTATCAGGGGAGTGGGCGTATCTTGCTAGGCTACCACTTGTCTCTTTACTTGAAGGAAATAATAAAATTGAATTTTGCATCAGGGATGTTGTTGGCTATGTGGTTGTAATAAACCTATCTAAAACCGATGATTGAATTTTATCACAAGCTATTTTTCTTTTTGGTGGATCCTAGTGATTGAAAGGTTTCAAATATGTCTTAATGCATAGGCAAATTCAGAATTATTTTACTGGCTGGTGAAAAATATATTTTATTATAGGTGTGATCTATATGAAAAATTTTATTGTGATTTTCGTGGTACAGCTAATATTAAAGAAAATAAACTTTTTCAGGTGGGTATTTCTCTTTAAATTTGACTGGCTTCTGGAAGAGAGGCCAGGTTAACAAACCAAGTAGCCAAGTATTATCAGGTGTTCATTAATGATGTCCTGCTTAGACATAAATTATAAGGATAAAAATTACTTCAATAAATAACTTGCAACTTTTCGACATTGGAAATCTTGTCTTAATCAAGCAATGATACAAAATGATATAGCTTAAAGTAAACTTGTTGAAAAGTCGAAAGTTATTTGCTGTCTATATTATTGTGTTCATTGTCTTTTGGTTGCAGTATTTTCCACTTGGTGTGAGTGTATGTTATCACCCAAGGATGAACCTTATTGAAAATCAGATGAATCGAAAAATATTTACTAGTTACTGAGTTATTGCCCTTGTTTTTAAATTGTTTGTGGACACGATAGAGAGCTGGTTTCTTGATGGCTTTTGACAAAACTCGGTGTGAGTGTTTGTAATCACCCAAGGATGAACCCTATCGAAAATCAGAAAAATTGAAAAATATTTACTATGAGTGATTGCCCTTGTTCTTGAATTGTAAGCTGTAAACAAAACTCATGAAATATGAAAATTTCACTCACAGAAACATTCATTTACTGATAACTCTTGTCAACCTCCCTGTCAAATTAGCTGCCATTACAAATGTGGGCGTATTACGATGGCATCGCTATTTTTTTGGGTTAACAGAATTTTTCTTGAACTTAACAGGCGTGAAAAATTATGAAAAGAGATATCAGAGTACCTTCGGTAGGCTGGAGGGAGTTATACTAGCTTTGACATACCGGTAGTTAATCCAGTGACATATAAGGCTATATATACTGTGGATTAACATAATACTAATCCTAAATTAATCTTACTATAGTTAACAACATAGTCAAATATTGCCACCAATACAATACTGGTATATATCTTATGGAATTGCCCCAATTCTGTTATTTTAAAACCAGGGATAAAGATGCCCTTTTTATGGACCATCCATGCCATTTCTACCTAACATCAAGGAGTTTGTTTGAAATATTTCCAGGATAATAACTTGATAAATTGTCAAATGTCTGTAGAAGTGTACAAGTACCAGTTGAATGTCCACATGTTTGATTGATTTTCTACCATTTTCTTCCCAATTCAGCATCAGAAGTTAATATTATTTAATAAAAAAAAGTTATTTAAATTTGATCAATTGATTTTTCTGGTAAACAAGCATATTTTTTTTGTACTATTTACTCTACTAATATCTTATGATATTGATAAGAATTTGTTGCAAAAATAGTTTTCATTGAGAAATACCAGAATTAAAGGGACATTCTGCTTTTATTGTAGGTGGAAATTCCTTTTTGCTCAAATTGTGAAATTATACACCAAAATCTATAGAAATGTGCCCTTTAACATATCTGAAACTTTTTCCTAGAAGAATCAAGCTGTTAATTTTTAAACACCAAAAATATTGAAAAACATTACGTAAGGTTTTTATACACCCACATCTCTTTATGTGGACGTATATTGTCGGCACCCCCGTCCGTCCGTCCGTTGGTCCGTATGTCCGTCAACATTTGCTTGTAAACGCTCTCTAAACTAGATTTTTTGATGGAATCAAATGAAATTCGGTATGTGTATACATATTCATAAAACGAAGATCAAGTTCGAATTGGAGCTATTTTCGACTGTTAGAAGCAGAGTTATTGCCCTTGCCCCAAAATCTTGAATATTTACCATCCGCATGCCATGGTGGGCGTATATGGCTGTTGTCCACTATCTTTAAGTTCGTTACGCTTATTGGAATCTGTTAGAAAACTACTGTACGGATTTGAGTATATATATCTCCTACTTATTCTAAAGGTTTCAACTAAATATAACGAGCCATTAAAAAGCCAAACATCAAAACTAGTTCAAACTGCTTAATTAACAATTAGTACACCCCATTTTTAATTAACTCTTTTAAAATAAATTCAGTTTGATGAAGTAGATACATAGATATAAATAGCATATTTTAGAAATATTTTCAGGTATAATTTACAACATTTTTGACAAAAAAAACAGAATGTCCCTTTAAGACGAAATTGATTGTGAGATTACTACTCTATGTTGACATTGATGCTTTTGATGAAGACCCTAGTATTATCACTACTTAGATCTACACATACATGTTTCATGAAGTATATTGAAATTGAATTGATACCATAAAAAGGCCCTTGGTATATATATTTATATCTATGTACATACATGTTACTATAAAATAATTTACTCAGTCCTAATATTAAGATTGATTACTTATTGATTATATAAGTGAATTAGTTGAAATCTAACTTGTATAGTTTTAACACAATCTAATCTAATTGTTAGTGTTAATACAGTCTATATGGACAATGAATGACTCTAACATTGGTCTAACTGTAGGTTTACTTTTTATATATTGTGGCTGAATTTCTTCTGAAAATTGGAATTTCAAATTTGGAAAGGATATTATATACAAAGAGGAATGTTATCCATCACTAGAGATTATACAATCAGGAAACTTTTGGAATTGTTATTGTGTTGCTGTTTGTTTTCTAAAAATTTGCAGTAGATTTGTATATGTTTCAAGGACACTTATCACATGGAGTTGCATCATTCTCATCTCTTCTTCAACATCTGGCTATTCGTACTGCGATGGACATTAAAAAACATATGGCCATCCCTACCTAACCCTAACAAAGTCACTTAATATCATTCTTGACAAACAAAAATGGCTACAGTTTTAAAAAAACCCAAAAACTAGCGCGCTCATTTTGTCCTATCTTATCCGTGCCATTGTTAGCAACCAAAAAAGCACGGTGCAAATAGCATGTGCATATTGAAAATGCATGTATCACTCAAGTCAAATGAGTCTGTTCATTCCATTATGTCTATGCAATATATAAAATATTTTTTCTTAAATATTCCAAGTTTTCATGAGAAATTCTGACATTTGAAAATACTATGTTTAAGTCAAATTTTCACCCAATCAAATAATTGCAGTGATATCAACTCACTATATCAAACATAGGATGTCTAATATTTATGTCTGATGGTAAATTGATATGGTGCAGATAGAGGCTATACAAGTTCAAGACACATATACAAACACCATCTTCACAATGTCTTGTGATAACAAATTTATGTCTTATACCTTGACAGGAATAGCCACCTTTCTTGTATCAAAGAATGTAGGGATTTGATTGGATCAACGCCTGTTTACAGATTTTTTGTTTAGGTCTCTGATTGGCTGTATTTGTTAGCGTATAATCCAATCAATTTGCTGCATTTACAAACTTCTGTGACACAAGAAAGGTGGCTGTTGCAGTCGAAAAACTGTTATATACCTTGATATTGTGGAGATGTACAAACACAAGAAAACTTCTTTTTATTCTATTTAGAGTCTGATTTGTATGTTGTTTCTGTTGATACTTGACTTTGGTAAATCCCATTTTTATTTACTCAGTAGAATAAACTATGCTGTCATTTTGTCTTTACAGTTGGTAGATTTTGAGAAGGTACTGTCTCATCATGATGAAAAAATTCACAAAGATCTTAACTCTCAATATCTTCAAGATGAATGGGACTTTGGTCAGGAGAAATTGGGCAGTAAAAGACTGTTTAAAGATCCTACAGTACATACAGAAGACAGCATTAGAAGGGTATGGTTTTATTTACTTTAAAGGGATTGTGAAGAGGTTATCTAAATTTTGTATGTTTATCAGGGACTATGATAGCATCAACTTGCACCATTCCAATTTTCAATTAGACGTCTGTTGCACTACTTCCCATATTTTTGTGGTTGATAAGAATATTTCATTAGTGAGAGAGAAAGTTAATGGTTATGTTTCAACAATATTTATAGATCTAAACAGTCAATAATGCATAGTCAATAATGTTTACATTGATATGACTTAAGTAGGTAATAAATCACAGTGATTAATAGGGGCTGTCTTAGATAGATTGAAGAAAATGTACCACAGTAACAAATTGCGTCTTATATTATACAGTCTAGCAAACATTTGTGCTCTTCAAAACACATACAGACTATAAATAATCTTGCTTTGATTGGTTAATCATAATGTCATTAGAACAGGACTGGGGTAGAAAACTTGTTAGATTACAATCGAGAAAAAAATGGAATTTAGTTTGAATAAGGTTGACTTCAACTAATGATTATATGGACAGCTCTACTATACCCAGGCTCCTGTTTCTCAAAATATCATAGATATAAATGTTGAAAATTAACGATTTCTCCTAATTGTACCAATTTTTGTGAAACAGGGCTGTTGATATATTTGCTGGACTTAACCGGCAGGCTAGCTTAAATGTCTGTTTTTTACAAGGATTAGTCGGACAAGTAAAGAGTAGTACATAGGGGGTCGATCAAATTGTTCCAAACCTTGGTAGATCCTAAAAAAAAAAAAATCAATTTTGTTAAAATTCATGTCAATGCTATGCAAACTATGACATCATTTATATACATGTACTATTGGTAGATAAACCACACAAATTTTGCTGTGCATTTTGGTATATATATTTCTTCCCATTGCAACTCATTAAGGCAAAGTGGATATGTCTCTTTAAATATGATATATTTACAACTTTCTAAAAGTAAACATTACATTATTATTTATTAAACTATAAACACATGGTTATGAGATAATGTTCTATCTGATTTTGATTTTAAACTAAAGGTAATGACCAAACTTATTTTCTATTTTGATACGTCTAGTAGAGGTATCTGGGCACATCCAGGTCCATCTTTATTTGTGTAGAATGTATAGTAATTTGACT
The DNA here is from genome assembly GCF_000327385.1 of Lottia gigantea. Taxonomy (NCBI): domain Eukaryota; kingdom Metazoa; phylum Mollusca; class Gastropoda; family Lottiidae; genus Lottia; species Lottia gigantea. The sequence continues at coordinate 813,960 of NW_008710834.1, read as the reverse complement.
GTATATGTCAAAAAGATATATAGAAACAACCATTTTTTACAAGGATAATAACTTAGGTTCACAAGGTACCAGCTGGTCCTTGACCAAACCTCTTGGAGTTGAACACTTCTATATTTTTAGTACCCATTTACTAGGTCAAGTATGATTTATTCAAGGTCACCAGACTTTCAAATGCTGACTAACATTAGAATTCTCAACCACCATTTGTTTGATTTAACCAAGCAAATGATGTCAATGCAAAGCAACTTCAAAATAAAGTATATTGCTTGTGTTTATGTTTTGATTCGGACCGATATGTGCAGGAATATCTTTGCTTGAACGATACTGCTATTATTTTTTCAGACCACCTATCATAAAGAAGATTATAAACATCTAAAAAGTGAAGTGGCAACATCCCAGAAACAGGTTCACCAGGCTAGAGCAGGATTTGTACGTCCTAGACCAGTAACAGCACCACAACTCAGTCACTATAGACGTAAGTTTAGTCAACAGACAATGACAGAGAGAAGTGTTGCTGAAACTTATAAAATAGTACAGAGAAGACTTAGATCAGCTCCTGCCAGATGTAAGTTTTATTTAATTTATTTTTTTTTTATCTCTTAATCCTACTTCTTAATGAAAGACAGGGTCCAAGATATTTACTGATTATGTTGCTATTAGTGCTGGGTATGGCCATTTATGCCATGATACGATACGTATCTCAACACAAGGGTCAAGATATGATATGTATCACGATTCAAGGGTCACGATATAGGAGACAATTTTGACACTTTATCTTCAAGGTTTCAAATTTCAATATATATTAATTCATAACTTTATAACTGTGATATTTGGTAATATAGTTGATAGAAGCGGTTAATATCCACTGTCTTATAATAAGTTATCAACAATTTCAGTGAAGACAGTGAGAAAAATTTGTGAATCAATTCACGGTAGCGATACGTGTGGCATGTTGTATCATATATTGATTCACTTATATATCATGCCAACACTTGTAGCTATGTACACACTTTTTCTTATCTGTGATACAGGTTAGAGGTTCATTCAGACGGATCTTGTTTGCTTTGGGTTGTACATTTTACAGACACCTCAACCATCAAAAATCAAAGAGAGCAGTAATTCTATGGGAATTTCTATAAGATACTGGTCCTATAAGTGTTACCCTTAAGCTCCAGAGTATATTCACTTTGAGCTCTACTACATTGATTATTGCTTGTTTCCTACCTGATGCCACTTCTGTGACCAGTTTTTACAGCTTGACATCTATTTCAGAGAGTTTACATGGGAAATGAATTAGAAAAAATTTAAGTTTTTAAATCCTTTCTTGACAATTGCTTTTAATACTAGAGATGAAGACATTGTCTTTTTGGACTTTTTTGTCAAGTATCTTGGTCCGAAAGTCATTCTTCATCCCAAAGTACAAAATATATAATATTTAATAATAACACATCCACCTTGTTGTTATTTCAGCATCTAAAATTGTTCTACCTGAAAGACCTAAAACATGTGATTATTATCGGAAACCTACACCCTGTATTGTTACATCAACTGATATTATAGATCTTTATCTTAAAAAACAGTCATTAAACTTCGACATCACTACTGTAGTAAGTTTTTAAAATTGTCATCGTAGGGCCTATATAAAAAAATTTGTCGGTTTTAGTGGGTTTCTTCAGGTTCTAACTTGCCTGGCAAGCTATCTTTATCATAGATATCTCCTGGCAAGCTACCTTTATCATAGATATCTCCTAGCAAGCTATCTTTATCATAGATATCTCCTAGCAAGCTATCTTTATCATAGATATCTCCTGGCAAGCTACCTTTATCATAGATATCTCCTGGCAAGCTATCTTTATCATAGATATCTCCTAGCAAGCTATCTTTATCATAGATATCTCCTGGCAAGCTATCTCTATCATAGATATCTCCTCTACCTTTATCATAGATATCTCCTGGCAAGCTATCTTTATCATAGATATCTCCTGGCAAGCTATCTTTATCATAGATATCTCCTGGCAAGCTATCTCTATCATAGATATCTTATAATACACTAGATAGGAATGACGTCATCTAAAAAGGTGTCATCGTCCGCCATCTTGGAGAGTTCTATTATATACGCTTTGTCTATGCTATTTCAGTAGTGATAATAAAGAGATGATTCGATGATTTTCAGAATATTTAATTATTGCTTCCCATTGACCATGGAACCACCAAAAGTTGATTTTGCATGTGGATTTAATATTCCACTCTCATCACAGGAAAATAATAACTAATGCACAAAATGTAGCATAAAATCTCTCACCAATGATTGTATTTATTTCCTTTTGCATTTGATAATCAACAGCCACCTTCTCTTTCTAGATGGCTTTCAAAATACTAAAATTCCTAGGTCATGAATATATGAAAGTGCTTGTACAGTGTTTAATTTGTGGTTTGTGTTGTAGAAAACTAGAGCAGAAGAGAATGGAAATGATGATTTAGATTATTTATTACCTGGTTATAGAGAGAAAAGATCAAGACAACCTAAACAACAAGGTAAATTACAATTATCAAAATATACTTCATTGGAGTTGTTGATTTCTTTACCATTTTCATTTACCCTTGTGACCAGCTGAAATCAAACTCCAGCTGCTTAATGTAACATAACAATTGATTACTGATTAAAACTAGGTGGTGTACAGGTAAGATGTACACCTAGCTTGTCAAAAGTCGGTATAGAGCAGCGCAAGATTTGACATTCGGTAAGTTGCATTCTGTCAGATCTTGAGCTGCTCTTCAACCTCAGTTGTCAGTTGAAGAATCATGATGGCAGTTTGCCCGATGGAACAGTGACTGACAGCGTCTGCTTATAGGTCTATGCTCAACAATAGTCAAAACATTCAACCAATCTACACCTTCAATTCCACAGTCTGATACAGATAGCCGTAGGAGATAAATCAAGTAAAGTTCTTTCTTATTTTATTTTCTAGAAAGAGTAGAGGAACCTGTCAAAGAAAAGAAACCAACTAAAAACACGGAAGAAGTTCTGGAGAATTTGTCACAACCTAAATTACGTCACTATAAACAGCATCATAAATCTTGCGACGCAAGGTGGGTTCAGTTAAATGCACATTATAATTTTCTTACCATATTGGATATTGAAATATCATTCATCATTCTTTTCATTCAGTCTAACTCTAACCCTTGATACATCAGAATCAAATTGCTGTAATTATGTAAAGTAGTCACTGGTGGAAGGACAATAGCTTCTATTTGTGACTTTCCGATATCCAGTCAAAAGTATGTGGTTCTTACGAAAAAGTATTTTTGAAGTGATACTTTGGCATCAAATTTGCAAGAATCATTTAAGTAGTGGTACTTGCAATAGTGACAAAAATAATAGCTTTATGTGGAATATCAAGAAACACCACAGTTTTGGTGGAAAAGAGTATGATGCAAATAGGAGCTAGAAGTGTTCAAGACACACACAACTGCAAACACCTTTAAAGATGGGTTTCCTTGTTTTTTAATGTCAAATTAAGCAAACTATTTGATATTTTTGATTTATTTTCAGACATAGAGGGTGGTATGATGTAGGACGTAAGAAAGGACCTCAAAGAATTCTAATCAATCTACCATTTAATGAAGGACCAAATGGACTGTTTATGAAACGGTTACAAGAACAAGCAGAAAATGGAGACCCCAAAAACTATATCTACAGATACACCAAAAAGCACCAATACCAACCAACCAAAGGTCATCCAAAATATCGACCTTATACAGCACCAGCATCTACTTCTCACAGTGACTTGACTACTGAGAGTTGTTCCAGTCAATCTGGAGACTCAGACAAACTACTACATGCTGTTCATGAAAAGCTGCTAAACGTAGAAAAGGATGTTTCTACAGAGTCTCTTCCCAATTCTGTATCAGATGTTGCAGAAACAGAAGAGCAGCCAAGGTACCCATCTCCATCAAAATTTCCCAAAACCACATCTCCAACTCTTTCACCTTATTTCTCTAAGACACCTTCACCTGTAGATGTACCAGATCTAAGTAAAGACCTCCCAGATTCCAACAGAAAGTCACCTCCACGTAAAAATCCTGTGATTTCTGAAATAGATTACCCAAACCCTTACATGAAACATACCAAGCCTAAAATTGTGGAAGTTGGCCACATTGGAAGAATCAAGCTGTTAGAGAGTATACAAGAATCTAAAGACTTAGAAGAACTACTGTATGAACCAGATTGTAAATTGATCAAAGTTCAAAGCCTATCTAACGGTCCAGAGTTTGAAGGGGATAAACCTCCTGAAAAATGTCCTGGTTCTAAACCACATAGCAAGAAACTGGATGGCCTGCTTCAATTAAGTGACAAGTATTCTGTAAAACATCCCGATTCAATTCAAGAAGATGCTGAAGATGTTTCAGTTGTTCCATCAAAAGAGACAATTGAATGCAGCAGCCAAGGTAATCCAGAACCCAAAGAACAAAAGGATTTACCACCTTACATCAGACCTGGTTCAAAGGATGAGATCTTGCCTTCTGATTTTAAAAATCAATTGAATGGTGAAGACCTAACATCAGATTTGTACACCAAAAATTTCAAAAATTCTAATACAAAGTCACAAGAAGAACCAGAAAACATCTTGACATCCTCAAGTCCAAAAATGTTAGAAAAGTTAACCGAACCTCAAGTAAAACATGTGATGGCCAAGCCAAAGCCAAAAGTTCAAGCTTGGATTTGTGATAATCAACCTTGCAAGGATATGAGTTCAGCTCTGGAAGTTAAAGGTAAAGCAAAAGAGATCGGTATGGACTCTGTTTCAATGTGCCATCAATATATTTCTACTGGTAGAAAACCTGTTGCCAAAATTAGGTCCTATAAAAGATTAGCAGAGAGGGTCCAAAACCCATCTACCTATGTCCATAAATGTTTACTATCAGCTTCTTCTTGATGCCATTTTTCTATATTTATTTAATGTGTTCTCATATCCATAGAGGTAAAAAATGTAACAAATTGCACCGGACTCCAGTGATTTATTTTATTCCCAATTGTTTAGGAAGGTTAGCCACAATAATCATTGTTGTGATGCTCAAACAGAGAGCTCTACATGAGGATATGAAAGGCACTATCTAGTTCTTTGCCATCATTTGGCCTCCAAGCAAGCATACAACAATTTTGGTATCTATAAATAAACTTAGTAAGTAGTTTTCATTTTTGGATCTTGACAGTAGACAACCAAAGTCATGAAATGAAATGGCAGTTTAATGTCCCATTTTCCTGCATCTGATTGGGCAGATTACTGCTATGAGTGAGGGGAAATGTTGCAAAAACAGCAGAATTTGACTACTCTATTTTCCTGTGCCATCTGAACAACAAGACACTTTTCAACATCAGCCCCTCTGAACTGTATCACTGCCAGGAAGTAACTGGGTTGATGAATCTGAAGGTATTATTTGGACCTTCACATTTGCTAACTCATTAAGCTATCCTTGGTCCCAAAATGCACATAAGACCAAAAAATCATAACAAAGCATTTATATATATAACATAGAGACATTTAATAACCAAACTAACATATATATAATAATATAGATAGAGCATAAATAAAGACAATAAAATCTTCAGTGTACAATTTCTCCACGGTTAAAAACAGCCTTCACCATTTCAAAATTTATCCAAAACCAAAATTTGACAGTAAATAACTCTTGATTTGATAAATGGTTAAATATGAAATCTTGCATACCCACTAACTCATCTGATCACTTAGAATCAAACATTGAGATTCATCCAATGCTTGACCAAACTCTTGCGCTTTCGGCGCAAATCTCACTCGCGATTCAAAACCATGCATTGATAAAAATTTATAAGCGTAATTTGAGATTAAATGATTAATATATGAAGACAAAAATAATATATATCAGCAATATGAAAATGAAGCAAGTTTAAATAAAGAATAAAAGAGAACTATATACAGACCAAAAATACATGAGAAGAAAATCTAAGATCCGTCCGGCAGAGAAAGGCAATTATTGATGAAAAATTCTATAAAATTTATTATTACAATTCATTATTGGGGGCAATTAATAATTAATTTAAAATTTTAAAATTCATTATTGATGTGAACGAAGTTCATAATAAGAGATGAAAAGTTCCATGCACTTAACACAACTGGATACTGTACAGTCACAAGTTAAGAAAAAAAATCCAAATTATGTGATACACTTCTCCATACAGGGTAAACAACGTAGAAAAATACCAAAAAAATCACACACCATAATAAACAATATCTGTATTAGAACAATTTTTAACATTTTTTTTCTCTTTATAAATCCATTTTTCATTTTTTTTTTCCTAGGTCATTTTAGTTATCCATACCTAAAAACATTGAAGTCACGACATCACTATAAAGTTAAAATAAAAAGTTGTTAACACTTTGTAGTGGGATTATACAATACAAGTCCAAACTACATTGGTATATGAAATGTCTAGTAACATTCACTATATTTTCCTTTCCGATCCAAACAAAAACTTGAAACAAACATCAATCAATCCTAGGTCCAAAAAAAAAAAGTTCTTTATTCATCATCAGAGTCATCTTCTGATTCTTCTTCAGCTTGTTCTAACCAAGTTAACCATTGGTTTACCTAAAAAAAAAGAAATTATGAAATCTTAAAACATCATGAAGTCTAGTTTCCAAAAATTATACACCCATACAAAATTAGCTTCTATTGAAAGCATAAGGTATGAATCTGTTCCCAAGTCAATTTTCAAACATTTTGGGCAAGTCATAACCTAATTAATCGGATTAGTTTAACAATTCATAGTAAATCAGAGTAATTGAAGTATTAATCAGATTGGCAGAATCAAACTAGACAGGGTATCCTACCACTTGTAAGAAATTCTATCTAGTTTACAACCCACATGGATGGTTGTCTTCGGGACCCCTGCGCTATCATCATTTTAAACCTTCCCTCAAAGCTTATGCTTCTCAAAACTTAAGAATTTTTTCAATGAGAGCTCCACAGACCCTTGAAACCTTAGGTCTTTTTGAGTTACTGGATTGATCCAGTGGTTAAGCGCCTATAACCAAAATTTTAAGAAGAACTCACCTGAAACAAAGCTTTTCCTTTCCCAGGATACTCGTCATTGACTTCTTCCTTCCAATGTAAAAATGCCTCTTCTTCAATAATCTCCATATCATAGAAATTCATAAAGAATCGTAATAACATTCCTTTAGGGAAACTATGTTGATGACAAAATACTTGTACAGCATATAATGCCACCACATTGAGTTTCATATGATCTCTTAAAAACATCTGTAGTACTACCTGGAAACAGAATATATAGCATATAGATTAAGCCATTTGCTTGGTAATGTCTAACAAATGGTGGGACGTGGGTTGACCCAGTCATTCATGGTTATCAATAATCCAGGCAAGATCAATGCCAAGAGGAACCTAAGTTATTATCCTTGTAAATAACAGTTAATTCTTTCTTTCTCTTGCAAGTCATATAAAGCTCAAGAATTCTAATATTTTGTTTTCAGTCAAACAGTCTCTGTATTGTTTACCTTCATCTTGTCCAAGAGATCTTTTTCTTTTTCAATAACAGATTTATCTGGTAGTGTATTTTTATCTATATTATTCGCTAGAGTTGTCTCTTCAGCAATATATTTGATTATACTGAAAAAGAAAACAATTTATACTGGCCTATGTTTAATTTGACCAATCTCAAGGATATATTCAAAACGTAATGACACGTCCAGTTTATGATTGACAGGCCAATGTAAATGTATGGAATGAATGTGAATCTTGCTATTGTTATGAGGAAATAGATGCTGGTTTATCATGTGATCTGCTTTCTACCTTGTCATCAGGATATTAATAAATCTAGGATCTTTCTGCATATCATTATCAACATGTTCTTTAATCCATTTAAACAATGATGTAGCAGAGGGTTCACATTGTATCTGTTTTGTCAATTCACACTGTATCTTCATTAGTGGGAATAGAAAACTTAATCCTCTATCTTCTAATGTTTCTATTAATCTTTCTCTCTTCTGATCCAATTCTACAATCAGACATTATGAACATATAACAAACAGTGGAATAACTCAATAGGTAGCGAGTTGGATTAATGTCCTCTAGGCTATTTGGAACGAATGGAGCAGTGATATGAAACATTTTTTGGGGAACCAATAACATGGATTTGTCTTTGAAGCATATTCATGAGGAAAAATGTTGGTGGATCATCAGAATTATTGGATTTTTAAGCTAAGACATATAATTTCTGTGCCTAATTCGTGTTTGTATCTTAATATTTATTGAGACTATTACATTTTTTTTTTACAAGAGAAACATGCAGATCAGTTCATTATCAGACTAAGGGGTGTTTCAGATTGATTATCAATCAAACTTACCTGGCAGCATTTTCATAAGATCCAGTTTACTATTATTGTATGTTGTCAATAGCCAATCCTTGTCTTTCATTTTATGCATCTGTTGTAAACACAACATAAATAATGGGTATTGAACCCCATTATACAGTGGTTCAGCTAGCTCAGCTAAACTAATCAATCCCTTAGTAACTGCCATAGCACCATATTTAGCTATGTAGGATTTAACTGTGTGTATTTCTTTCTCTAATTCTGGTAGTTGATCAATGACGCTTTTCAGTCCCTGAAATACCATAAGACTGGTTAGAAGATCTACAAGGTTCCATTCTGCTCCAGATGGGTAACCCCAAGCAGTGTGTAATGAGGGACATTTTTTTCATCATCTTTTGAATCAGATTGGCAGAATCAAACTAGACAGGGTATCCTACCACTTGTAAGAAATTCTATCTAGTTTACAACCCACATGGATGGTTGTCTTCGGGACCCCTGCGCTATCATCATTTTCAGACTTCCAGGAATCATAGGTTGATTTTCAGAATTTTATACTAACCTCAATTATGTGCTCTGAGTTGACCATATTTTCCTCTTTTAAAGCACATAGGATTTTTATAACGTTTTCACGATCATCATCTGTAATTCAAAATACATTGGATTCATTAAAACCTGGTGTCACTCTGCAATTGGGAGAGCCAAATTCCCAATGGTTAAAATAGAGCTGAACAATTGAAATTAAAACAGGAATTTTTCCACCCTATTAAAATCTTCATTGTTCTAATGAAATGTAATTTCGTATATTTAACTTCTCCTGTGCCTCTTTCTTGACTGTCTCTGATGTCGGGGAACAAAAGTTCTTGAATCTGAATTTTGATTCGAACATTAAAAGTTTTTTGTAGTTTGTCAGCATCTGTCTAAGATCAAACAACACTTACCAGTTTTTTCAAGGACACCCATTAACAATCTAGATACAACAGTAGGTAACATCTTTCTGGGAATATTAGCTTCTTTAATAATATTAATAACATCACTAGTACTATCATTACTTATGTTATCATCTACTATCTGATTCTACAATATAGATTACATACATAGTGTCAAGACTCTTCAATCATCATATGCTTTAAAGGGAAAGATTCATCATTTGGAAGTTAATTTATGTTTTAAATGTATGTAAGGTTTTCGGGAGAACTGGACTGTACAAAAATTATCCAATTCCTTCAAAATAACTATGAACTTCTTAATCTCTATACGTCTTTTCTATATATCAGAGTATCTTATATTAACAAGTCATCATTTTAACTTTCAACCGCAGATTATTCTAGACACACATGATTTGAATGCATTTATTTTGATGGCAAGCTGTGACTATTACTGACAAGTAATGCTAATAAATTTCATTTCCGAGACTATGGTGTGATTGGTCAAACTGATGGGACTAAATAATAAATACTTACAGCTATTTTCAGAACTTCTTCCTTACTAATTCCAGACTTTTTATTATTACTTTTATTCTTATCTTGTACTACTATCTGTTTAATTGGTAACGGTTCCTGAAAATACCACAATATATGTCAAACTACACTAATTTAGCAAAACAGAAAGACATGAATTCTTTTTGGTACTGGTTTAATTTTTTTTCAGGCTTCACACCCTGGATCAATCATGTTTCCTCCACATTCGCAGCACTTGATGTGAGGTGCTCTCTCAACTCAAAATAAATTCTTCTCCTTCACCAGTTGGTAACACCCCCCAGGGGGTGAAAACACAGGGTGGGAACCATGGCCTTAAATGATGCAAAAATATAAATAATTTACCTGTTTGATAGTCATGATAGGTTTTACATGAGTCGTAGGATCTTGGTTACTGGGTCTCAAAGACCAACCTTGACTATTGGTAGGTGCCATTGCCGACTTGGGCAGTGCTTTTGGGGTGTTAGGTTTAAAATTAAAGTTTTTGACAGGTCTGAGACTAACATCTTCCCGAGGTGGCATAGTTGTTGATGACATACCATTAGTGGTTGGTGAAGAAGATGTAGATACGGGCGGTGAGCTAGGTGGAGGGTGTTGAACATTCATACGTTGAAATCGTGGAGGCAAATCTCTTGCAGCTGTTCCACCTGCAACAGAAAAATTGGGATTCATTCACTTTTACAGAGAAAGAAATTAAGATGCTGAAATGAAATATAGATGGAACTTGCATCCATCAAAACTGGAAACAAGAAACATTGTGGAAGGATTAATTCAATACAAGTTGTTCTTACCTGGCTGTTGTTGTTGTTGTTGCTGTTGTTGATGCTTGTTATTTTGTTGTTGTTGTTGTTGTTGGTAGCCGTTATTACCATTCTGTTGTTGATTTTGTTGTTGGTTATTTTGACGACCTCCCCTTGGACTTCCACTGCCATCCTGTCTTCTGTTTTGGTAGTTATTTTGATATCCTTTTAAGTATAACAAAATTTTGATTAGTCAAGTAAAGCGTTGAAATGTTGAATTATACATCAATGAAAACAGCAGATTTTGATGCATTTATTATAAACCAAAGGCTCTAATCATTGAAATGATAGAATATATCATGAAACATCATTGTAAACAGCATGGTAATGCATATCTTCTTATCTAAATATGATGTCAAAGCTTTATTTCATTTGCCCGACTAACCTTGATTTTGATGATTCCTATTGCGTCCTATACCAGACGAGTTGTATTGTTGTGTTGTATTAGAGTCTAACGATATCACCCCTGGTCCTGTTCCTATCATATAATCTACAAATACACAATAATATGAAATTCAAAATAACAATCCAAAATAACAGGGTATATAAATCTTTCATAGTGCCCAGAAAACTTGCTAACACTTAGCTGAAATCTTTTAAAAATACTTACTCATGGAGTTAGCTGGTGTACTAAAAAGATCACCCATCCCCCCCTTCATACTCTGCGCCAGTCCCCCATTCATTGACCTATTACCGATCATATTAGACATTCTACTCTGTTGTGGCTGGATAAAAACTCCAAGTTCCTGAAAATAAGTACAAAAATCAATTAGAAATTCCTTCAATATCAACCACAAGTCTAAAATCTACCAAATCAACTAGTACATAGTTTGTATACAACTTTCAGATTTATATATTTGACACAGAGGACAAGACAGAAAATACTTTCTTTTATAGAGATTTGACAAATATCCTTGTCCTTTTGGAATATATTTTTTCAATGAATGACTTTTCGCTAATATTTATTAAATTTCTGTGACTAAATACTTACAGCAGCTGCTTGTTGTCTAATTTCAGTAATTGTTTTAGGTCCTGCTGTGGTTGCATGAAGACGTGGTTTCCACTGTAAAATAAAAAAGTAGGTAAAATACAAAGAATAGCACTCATAGAAATCTCAATAAGCTTATAATAAGAATATCATTTTCAACTAATTTAATGTAATACATAGAGAATAATACTGACCTTTTTTGCTCTCAACTCCACCACATCTTGCAGCATAAAGCGAATTCTCCGTGGCAACTCATCATTACCAGCAAAATATCTTATTCGCTCAAAATATTGATCCATCCATGCCTGAAAGAGTAATGACAAATACATTACACTAGAAATATTTTTCAAATCACATCATAAAATATGATCCATTTTCAAATTTTTTACGCAATGCACCAGGATATGCAACAACTCTTTATCAAAATAACTGTTTCTTGAAATAGGTAGTTCAACTTACCTTCGCCCGGCTTGTGTCCAGACGAGGGCCGACAGTTCGCATTATCTGACAGAGACATTCAAGGTCTTCAGCCATGTCCAGTACTGGTGTGTTCTTTTTCTTCTCCAACAACTGTTTGATGCATTTATGCAGAATTCCTTCATGAAGCATTTGTAGTTTGCCCAGCTCACCTGTAAATGGATGATGCAAAATATCTATCACTCAGAAGTCAATTTATTTATTTCTTACTATCAATATGAGTTCAATAACACAAATACTTTTACAACCTCTATAACAATTCTTGGATGGTGCAACGAAAAGTCCTTAGTCATTGTTTATGTCCTTTCAGCTATATCCCAAATATTATTAAACACATAGTACTTACAGATAAATTTGATGTTGCCAAGCATTTTCCATTTTGCCAAATAATATTGTTCTGCTTCTTCGTCTGAAAGTGGGCCATCTTGTTTGTCAAAAGCTAAAATAAAATCATTATATCTATTTACATGAACATTCGTTAAATCATACCATAAGGGCAACACGACCTGTCACATTTAAGGCATCATATACCCTGAAAGAGTTGCCTAGGTAACAAGTATTTTATATTGTTGACTGCGTGATATTGTAGATGAGTTGAGTTAAACACAAATATCAGTTTGAGACTTACCTTCGGTTGCTCTTGATCTGTTTTCAAATTCATCTTGGCACTTATTTAATAATAGACGGCGAAAAGTCTAAAAAAAAAAGTTCTTGTGTCAACGAATACAAATTAGCACATGTACAAACTTTTAATATTTGGAAATCATAAGAATCTAGACATCAATATCTGAATCTAAGCATGATCAACATATAAATTGTCACTATCTGAATCCAAGCATAATCAATATATGAATTGTCAATATCTGAATCCAAGCATAATCAATATATGAATTGTCACTATCTGAATCCAAGCATAATCAATATATGAATTGTCAATATCTGAATCCCAAAATGGTCAATGCATAGTCAATATTTGAAGAAAAGGTGAAATCATAAGATCCCTGTCATGTTAATGTGTAAGTAAAACCGTATAAACTTACTGTGATGTTAGAGTCAGGGGGTTCAAAGTTTGGTGCGTCGTCACATAGTCGCTGACATAGTTGTGCATACAATGTACTATATTTTACTTCCTCTAGAGCCTTTTCAAAAATCTGAAACAAAAATTAATTTTTATATTGTTTACATCATGTATAAAACAATCATAATAACAGTTGATGCATTAGCTGACTTAAAGAACATGATATTTCAGTAGGTCGAAAAATAATGATTTATCTGAAAGCTTTAACAAAAATAGCATGCCGTTTTATTTATCCAATTGTATTGTTAAAGAAAATTAACTTTCACTCACCAATAATATTATTCCTTTAAGGATAACTTGAGAATCTATTCCTACATTTAATAATTCAAGACTTAGTTTATCAAATTTCTCTGGACTCAATTTGTTAAGGATTCTGTAATATATAAAGAAATTCATTAAGTATTATAATCATGATTTAGAATTTGTTACTCTTACTCCTGTTTCCATGAATTTGTATCTAATATTCTTAGTTTTCAGTTAACAAACAATCATACCACAAAAAGCTGACAGATTGTCACTATGTGATAGGAATTCAATCAAAGTGATCCACAGAAAATAAGTAGAACAAAATATTCAAGTCAAAGCCAATGACCAATGTATCAAATTGTAATTCATATACATTTTGGCATCAGCTATAATCTATGACATATTGATTTAGTAATTGCAAGTTGCAAGTATTAGTTTGAATCTTGGAATTTTGAACATGAAGAGTCTTACCCTCTAACACGACGGAATATCTGGTCATATTTTTCTTCTCCATATTTGGCATCGCGTCTTAGACTGCTTGGGGGTATCCATCTGGATTTATTTGGTACACGGTTGGCCGAGGCACCAGTGCCTGAAGTGGGTGGTCTATTATCTCTACAAAAAGCAATCATTTCTTATAAAAGCTTAGTTCACCACCAATTTTACCTTCCAATCTTTCAATGAAGGAGAACAATTTTTCATGATTAAAAATCGTGAAACATAAAATACAACCTCTACCACAAATTAAAATTGTTTTACAGGAGGGACTGGTTAGGCAGCTATTACCAAATAATGTCCCATAATAAGCTTAGTCTTCATAAGCTTTAAGTCTAATCCAAAAGGAAATAAATGAAAATTATATGCACTAACCTTCCTCCAGAGCGTGGAGAAGCACCACCCTTCCCTATCGTAGCGTCCAGTATGCTGCTTCGTATAATCCTTATATGTATTTTCACACAGGGGAAAAAAATAAAGAAAAAATCGTTTGTACTAAGAAAACCTGAAAAATATAAAAGAAAACTTAGAATTACTATTTTGGATCATTCGAAAAAATGAACATACTAAAAACAATATAAAATTTTCTAGTAAGTATCTATAAAAAATTTACTTGTACCTTTACTCCATGTTAATTTCTTCACAAAAAAAAATCAAAACAAAACTATAATACACTTTCAAAAATCTGTGCTTCAAAAAATTCTGTTTTAAATATTTGTTTTCACTTGAAAGATCAGTTTATATAACACTGTTGACAACTGGAGAGTTTTTGGTTCAATGTAACTGTAACTGGACCAGGTTGAATTTAAGTAAGGAATAAACAAAGGATTTCAATCTACTGTTCACAATGACAGATGGTCACTTCAATCACTTCAAAGTGTGGCCAATATTTTAAAACAATAATGAACTCATTACCACCTGTCTAATTACTGGAGGTGTCATAAGAAGCTTAATTATTATTAAGGTGCTAATTAAGTTAGTCTACTACTGATACTTTAAATTTAATATTAGACCTAACACTTGTCAATATAGGTTTCATTAAGTGGTATCTTAATTTCTGTCCTGATTCATTTTGATGAGTGGTAATAGCATGTAAGCTTCAAGTGAATATTGACAGGCATTTTGTTTTCAGTATATAGGCTGGTAATGTAGGCAGAGGCTTAAGTATGATACAAATTCCTCTGTGATCAAAGAATAGGAGGGCCGCCTACAAAGACAAAAGCTGTAAAAAAATTTTCTACATAGAAGCAGAGATCATTGTTTCGCTCTTATGACTCTATTGAATAATTAATCATTCATAGAAAATTTTCAGAAGCATAAATTACACAAAGATCAACCTTTAAAATACAAGTAAGCTTATTTTTAATTTCATAAGTATCCTAGGCTACCAGTACCAGACCTAATAAAATTAAAATTGGTTTGCTACATAAGCTTACCACTGTTGACCCAATCTTGACCCTTTCTTTCATAAAAATGCTTAAGTTTTAAAATGATTTTCTAAATATAAAGCCTTCAAACTAAATCATAATGTCTGATTGGACTTCACAACCAAACAAAACAAAGAATTCAAGTTAGTCTGTCTGTCACTGTCAGTATTAACAGTATTCAGACTTCAAATTACAATCATCAACTCTTCAGAGAAAATCACAAGATTTACCATCAATCTTTGATTCTTTTGAGAGATATATAACTGAAGAATAAATTATAAAAACCTAAATATACAACTGAGATTTTGTAATTTTATTCATTTCTTCATCAAATAGTGCCGACATTTTTCCAATTTCGATCAAGTCGAGGCATTTCTGACAAAGAGGCCAACTTTCACTCCGTTTCAAACCTACATAATAACATAAAATAGTTCCTAAATAACAAAAACTAATTGATTAAGAGTTCGATCACCTAGTTTACTTACACTATTTCGAGTAAGGATAAGTCTGTACAACACACATTAAAAATTTCAGTTAATTATCAGGGTAATTTCGTCTTTCTTCCTTGCTTGACGAAGAGGCAATGATCCCAAGATGCAAGTGCGCTGATGCATCATGGGAGCGGTCGATTTTGACTCATTAATATTTTGACCGGATTTTGATCATTATTGACATAATTCTTGGGAACTAGGTCAATTTATTTGAGTGGAGGAAGAGAAAGATCATATTTTAACTACTGTAGTGTATTTTTTCTATTCGAACACTTTCAATTTGCAAGATCCTGATTTTTTATAGGTCTACTTTTCCCTCAAAACAAAAGTTAATATTTCAATTATCTCCCCTGAATAATATACACAATATTGGAGGGTTGATCAAAAAGTTTATTACAAGATATTTGCCATATAAATAGAACAATATAACGGTATAGTAGTTGTACTGGCCGAATTGATAAGAGGTGAAACTTTAATAATGTGATATCTAAACTTAATGAAATCATTTGAAATGTGAAAGTAACCTGTGAAAAAGATGAATGAGAAAGATTCGAAAAATGCATATCATTGAGTTACGGTTTACTAGAAGGTTACCCCCCGCCCTCCCTTTTTGGCCATTGTGTCAGATCTTGTAGTCATTACCTCATTGTCAGATGTCTTATTTTGGACACAGAATTACATAGCAGTACCAAATTCAATGAATAACATTTTATTTAAATAATCATTTCGAACCATCCTCAAATTTGTATTTATTTTTTGTCTGAGTTATATGAAATATTGTCTCCCCCTTGGTACTATTATGAAAACAGGTGTCACCACGTGTTGCAATCTGAAGCCCTAATCGAGCATAATGTACTCATGAATGCTCCCAATCTTTCAAAATTATCCAATTTCATATTTTATTCGGACAAAAATACAAATCATCCCTTGAGTGTTTCCATTTTGTTATAAAGGCACCTTTTAGAACATTCAAGCTCTCGGAAATTGCCTATATTTCGTCTCTGCATAAATTATCCATATTCCGGCCTGGCATATTTGGGTGCAGTGCATGGCGGTCTAGATTTTGAGGATTTTTGGGTAAGTTTTCCCAGTGTTCCCTGTAAATTATTCTAAAGTATCCTGGGAAGGGATGTTGGTGTTGGGGAATATTAGAAGTAGAGATGCCGTTAGTCTCACTTGGGATTAATTGACTTTCTAAGGCAAAATCTCCCTCAAAAATTTCAGTCAAATACCCCTCAGATCTCAAAAACAACATGTCTACCTCTTCTGTGGTGAATCACATCGACTTTAAGGGGTTGACAAGGTTTCTTATGTGAATGAATTAGCCCAACTCAAACTAACTGTTGTTGGCTGTAGTAAGAAGAAGTTTATCACTATTATTTTCATTTTCCATAATAAATGACATGTACCCTAATGCTATGTATTTATTGTTACCAACAAAAAGCAGAGGGAGATGTTAAGGGGCTTCTAGTTCAAGGCTAGAGAACCTTGGCTCCAATATTGAATTTAGAGGATAGGAGTCATTGTTAGGGGGGGTCAGGTGGGCCTCTCTTTTGAAAGGAAGGCGGATAATACATCTATGATCTAATGCGATTTTGGCAATAAAAGTAGAATAAATTTTGCATTGCCATGGCCCAACCCCCTAAATACGCTGTATGTTGTATATTGAAGGTCATGTAATCAATTTGCACTATTCCCATTTTCAATCACATGACTGTATCATTTAGAAGAATATAGAACCACAGATGTCTGAGTTCAAATTTGGAATGGTACAAATTGATGCTATATGAATTGTCCGTGATACACATACAAAAAATTGGAAAACCTTTTTACAATCCCTTAAACAAAATATGTTGTTTTTCTGAAGGAGATTCCACTTGCCGTTTATGATATGACAAAAATGTTCTGGTCATTACATGATATATTCAAGAACCAAATCAACCTCTGAAAATGACCAATCTGTCTCTTTAAACATTGGCTTGTATCATCTGCACAGTATTTTGATTGCTTTACAACTAATGATGCTATTTGGCAAATTTCGGCTGAACATGATTTAAAGAAAAATTACACCAGATTAATATTCCTGAAATAACCACAACTTCTGTCAAGACAAATTGATAAAACTTCATTAAATCAAACTCAGTTGCATATCCAAAGAAGTTGAAGTCTCAAATACTTTTAAGTAAGGGGTTCAAAACATCAACATATAGGCCTATATAAAATGGTTTTAATGAAATAATTTAGTCATTCAGTTAAATTCTTAATTCAAACTTTCTTACTCTAACACTGTCTTACATCACCATGACAACAATCAAAAAAGTCCAATTACATCAGCTTACATAAACAATGACTGTAGATGGCCCTGACTCCTTCAAAAATCTCAACAATGACTCAACAAGTGATATAATTTCCATATGAGAGTCTGTCTGCAACTTGGCTGTACTGTTACAAGCAGAAATTGGACCAGTGACAGTTTTAAGCAGAAACCAGTACGCACTACAGAAAAAAGCCAACCAAATTTCCATCAAGAGTTGGATTTGACCAATTTCTTGCAAACATCCTTCCACATTAATAAAAAGCTCTTGCAACATGTGTGTCAAGAGTTGGTTGAGATCTTCAAATAGCGAGTTAAAGATGAGTTGCCTTATTTTCATTTACGAAAATGAAAATGCTAATACTTATATGAATAGAAAGTAGAGGTGTTCTATAATGACTTGGAAAAATACCATTTGTCTCACATGTCCATAATTCATAATTAGCTAAATTAGTAATGAATTACCAGTAGAATTCCAATGAGTGACCGATCAGGAAAGGTCAGAATGTCTCTTTTTGTTTATCCAGACTGTACATACATGGACATTTATGATTGGTTAGATCTCTTAATTACATGCAATAACATAATGATATGATGAAGAATACATAGATGTCAGGTTACATGATTTTATATTTTTTGTATATGTACAGATGATATACAATGGAAAGTATAGAGGTGTTAGAAAATGAACTATCTGTAGTAGATGATGATGATGGTATAGGTGAAGAATTAACTGTTAATCATGACTTATCTCACCATGATACTGGTAAATATTGTTCAAAAAATTTTCTGTTTAGATTTCGATCTTGTATTTTATCATAAAACAGACTGCGCAATTTGTAAGAACTTTGAAATTTTTAACCATCTAATGGAATGACATCATTTGATTGGTTATATCAAACAAATGGTGGCTGTGGATTCTTATCTCAGTTTGCATGTGAAAGTCTGCTGACCTTGAATAAGTCATCCTGCCTTATAATTCGAGTCAACCCATCCTGTCTTTTTATTCCAGTCAACCCAGCTAGGAATGTGCTCGGCTGATCTTGGAAAGATCAAAGCTAGGAGGTTTTGCCAAGGACAAGCTGGTGCAAAGGAACCTCAGGAATGTTTTTTCTATTTTTACAAAGTCTACTTGAAAAGTTTTGAAAATCCTTGAAATTTGATGAATATCAATCAATCATTAATATTACAGATACCTCACTAGTTACAGCAAGTGATGGTGCTTCATTAGTAGTAGATCATGATAGTACATCAGATCATGGTTTAGAAATAGAGGAAGGCGATACTAATAATACTGTTAGCGGTACCGAATGTCTGTCAGTTATAGGTTCATCTGGTATAACTACTATATCTCAGATTACATCTGAACAAGTCATAGGTCTTGGCCTTTTACTACAAAATGAGGTAAGCTTTACATATATTTTTTTATTGGCAAATTCTTTTAGGCTCACATTTCTTGAGAAATATAGTTTTGGCAACCATATTCCTTTTTTTCTAAAAATCTGTCCTATATCATTTCAGTGTTTTATTACTGTATCAACAGCGCTCTTTCTAGTTCAAATCAAATTTCATTTGAAATATATTTCAGAAAGAAGAAAAAAACGCACCTGATGAAGGAAATTTAGAAGTTCCACAAATGTTACAAGCTGTTACTTTTCCTGATGGTACTACAGCCTTTATACAACACAATAAAGGTATCTTATATCCCCATTTTGTAGTGTTAACTAACTAACTAACAGCAGTACAACATTTAGTCTGTGTGCATATTTACAAAACAAAACCTTGGTTTATTTGTAAGCATGTAATAGTTTCAGACATTTTGAAGAGGGATTAATTCTTTCCAAAATAGAATGGGTTAAAGGTCAATTTCACAAGAATAATTACATCAATAGTTGAAAAAATGAGCTCTATTAAAAAGCTTAAAGGTATATAACTACAGTTTAAATTCTTATTGTCCAGATATTTCATGTAAGCTTGGATATCTTTTCAGATCTGAAATTAACAGAAGGTCAAACTTTAACATTAGAAGATGGTACCACAGCAGTTGTTCAAAATACTGTTACAACTACAAAAGGTAGTGTCTCTATCACAGTATTCCTTGAGGAATTTCTGAGCTTTATTGGCTCCTCCAGTTTGTCATTTGGATTGATTGCTGAAGTTTAGATCTTGACCTTTTTTCAAAAAAATATGGTTCCAATTTCTAAAGTAGAGCACACTTGAATGAAAAGGTTGCTTATGTGTGCCAAGCATACCACTAGCTGTGCATATATAAAACATTCAGCTTTTTTCCGATCTATAGGTTTCCTGTATGACAAATAACAATGACAATATGACTATGCAGGGTTTATATCGCCATAACAATATCAAGATTCACATTCATTCCATATATATTTACATTGTCTTATCTTTTCAAAGAAAACTAAGATTACTGCTGAAATTTTCTTTTTGCTTTCCTTCTCAATATAATTCTTTTAGCAAATTTATTATTTTTTTTAGAAGTGACCCCAGAAGCAAGTGAAGAAAATAAAGTTGTAGAAGGACAGGCTATTCAATTAGATGACGGAACCATGGCTTATCTACAGACAACTAAAGGACCAGGTATACTGTTATTTTTACTTTGCTTTTTGAAACCACCATTTCTGCTCCAGGTATTAGCATTATGATACAGGTGGTTGAAAGGTAACAAGTTTTTATATATAGCATTATGATGAAGAAATATCAAGATTTATTGATAGATATCTTGATATCCCCTTGAACCATTATTGCCCATTCTAAATCTGAAATATATTATAAAGATAATGCACATTATTGTCATACCCATTAATTTCTCAGTTTTTTTATCTTTTTATTTTAGATGGATTGCAAGCAATAACACTAGAAGATGGTACTACAGCATATATAGCTCATCCCAATCCTGAATCTTTGTTTGTTGAGACAGCTGGTCTGGATGGTACTCTACCCAATATGGAACACATATCTCAGGTAAAATGTCAAATTCTTACAGAGAGTAAGGTTATCATAAGTAAAGTTAGTAGAGTTCAGAGATCTTAATGGGATTTTGAGTATTAAAGAGAGTCAGAGTACTAAATAAGTCTGATTCTTAAAACAAGTCAAATTCTTAAAGAGAGTCACAGTCTTTAAGAGAGTCAATTCTTAAAAAGAGTCAAATTCTTAAAGAGAGTGGAATTCTTAAAGAGAGTAAAATACTTAAAGGCAGTCATAGTTTTAAAGAGAGTCAAAGTCCTAAAGGCAGAGTCACAGTTTTAAAAAGAGTCAAATTCTTAAAGGCAGTCACAGTTTTAAAAAGTGTCAAATTTTTAAAAGCAGTCACAGTTTTAAAAAGAGTCAAATTCTTAAAGGCAGTCACAGTTTAAAAAGAGTCAAATTCTTAAAGGCAGTCACAGTTTTAAAAAGAGTCAAATTCTAAATGATAGTCACATTCTTAAAGAGTTTGAGTACTCAAGTGTTAAAATAAATCTGTCTTGTTGGAAGGGTAGATATGGATACAATTTCTAATAAAAGAAAGATTGTAAAATTAGAATTATATCTGTTATTTTAGCCAAATATCATATAATTTGTATGTTTTATTTAAGAAACATAGTTAGCAGCCTGAATTTATATCCATGGACCATTAATTAACTCTCCCAAAACATTCCAAGTGTGCTACAGGCTGTGCACATTAAAGATCCATCGACAGTTGGAAATCGAAAAAGAGCAGGCTAATGCTGATGTCCTGGCCAAATTTCCTTCATCGCACCCTGCATGGCATTTCCCGTCTTCATTAGCCCACATGGTGCAGAAAAATAAGACGTAAAACTCCATTTCATTTCATTTCCCAAAACATTCACTATTTCAAACCATATGATATCTTTGTCTAGTTTATGTGTTAAAGAAAAGGTGTTTTTGAACAAATTAAATCATATGTATTGTTGATTCTAGGTTACAGGAAATACAGATCTGACTGAAGAAAGTGAAATCAAACAAGAAATCATAGATAAAGGAATAATTGTAAGTAAACTTGAAGCCATATACTTTACAATTTACATTGGATGAGGGAAGCATTTAAATAATATAGCCTTTGATATTCTTTAAAGGGATATTTGTTTTTTTGATGTCCTAAGTTTGGCCTGGTATATCTGGAACCACAAACTTCTGCAAGAATCAGTCTGAATGTTCATTAGTGCAGTCAGCCCAGCTTTTAATGTTTACAGGAAAGGATCAACCTCAAGAGGCTAAGCCAACAAGAATCCTCATGAGCCAAAGTTGTTTCCTTTTTCAAAAAATTTTTTAATGTGCTTTCTAATGGTGACATTGTTTACCATAACAGAGAATGGTAGATGGAGATGATCAAGAAAGAAATGTACCATTTGGTGATAAGGCCTTCCGTTGTATGTATGGAAATTGTGGCAGATTATATACAACTCTTCATCATTTGAAGGTAAATAAATTCGAATTTATGGAGAATACATAACCTTGTATACATATTGCACTATTGCAGTAACACAAGTGCCAGATTTTAACTTCAAAATGGGGAAAAATGTTAAAATTGCTAGTCATCAATGTAGATTATCTGCAATTTTCTTGACCCTGCTCTTCACATTTTCATTCTTTAAGGGGAACAGTGGGCATTTTTGGGTATTGATTTGGGTCTTTATTGTGCTTTAATAGTATTAACAAGTACTAAAACGCACGAAAATCGCATAATCCCTTCAAATATACCTCAAACTAGAAATTTCACTGTCTATTTCTATATATGTGTTTTCTATATATGGTATAGTCTGACTAAAATTCGAGTAGAATTTTTAACTTTCAATCATGAATAATTATGGATACACATAGATTAGAAGCCTCACATTTCGATGATGAGCTGTGAACACTATTACTGATTCTGTAAGCTAAAAAATTCCTGTTTCTGAAACTAAGGTATGATTGGTTGATAGTGAAGGTGCTTCTATAATTTATGTATTGTAGGTACATGAAAGATCTCATACAGGTGATAGACCATTTAAATGTGATTTTATTCAATGTGGTAAAGCTTTTGCTACAGGCTATGGTTTAAAATCACATCGACGTGTACATACTGGTGAAAAACCTTATAAATGTCAAGAAAATGGCTGTGATAAAGCATTCAAAACTTCTGGTGATTTACAAAAACATGTTCGAACTCATACAGGTAATTAATTACTCTAATACTCAAAATACAGATCTTGTTATATATTATTCATAACTACCTTCACAATGTCAAGGTAATATAAACTGTCTTTTACCTTGACATCATTAGACACTTTCTTGTATCACAACAAAATGTTGTATGTTAGAGAATACAGCAAATCAATACCATAACAAAAAGACCCCAAACAATCCCTTTAGGGTCTTAAATTATATATGGCAATGTACAGCAAAGAGTGATATTATTTTGTCTGGGTTAAGTCGAGTAAGAATTAACATATAAAAAAAAGTTTGCTCAAATAGGAAACAGCAAACTTAGTTTCTTGAAAATCTGTGCAAGTCAAAGCTTCTTTGATAGTTAGAATCTAAAAGAAAGTGGGCTATTGTTCCAATATTTTCCTCATTCAATACTGTATATATAGACATTAATTTTAATTTCATAAATTTTCAGGTGAAAGACCCTTTAAATGTCCGTTTGAAGGATGTACCAGATCCTTTACAACTTCTAACATTCGTAAAGTTCATATTAGAACACATACAGGAGAACGACCTTACAACTGTACAGAAGAGGGCTGTGGGAGATCATTTGCAAGTGCCACTAACTATAAAAACCATGTTAGAATACATACAGGTGGGTATCATATTGTATTTCAGTATAAATGCAAAGAGCCTGAGTTATAGGTTTTGAATGAAAGGTTGTCAGATCTAATCTGTCCGATGACCATGAATATGTCATCTTCACTCATAATTGCAGTCGACCCAGCTGTAAATGGGTACTGATAATCCAGGAAAGATCAATGTCAAGAGGTTTGTACAAGGACCAGCTGGTAGAAAGGATTCTTAACTGTGAACCTAAGTTGTTATCCTTGTAAAATATAGTTGTTCCCTTCTTTCTTTTCTCTCATGGCAATTTTGGCATGTTCATGTTCTACTTGTAGCAAAATTAGATTTGGTTGTTGGCAGTCAAAATATTCCACCAATTATTAGCATTTGGTTTATTTTGGATCCAATGGGTCCAATGAGATATTGTGAGATGCCAATTTTTATTAGCCCTACTTTAAGCAGCAGTCTGATTTATTAAGTAGGATAGGAAAGTAAGGTGCATACTGCCCCTTTAAACAATAAAATATAATAATGTTTTACAGGTGAGAAGCCGTATGTATGTACTGTAACAGGTTGTGGTAAAAGATTTACAGAATATTCTAGTCTCTATAAACATCATGTCGTACATACTCATTCTAAACCATATGAATGTGGTCATTGTGGTAAAACATACCGTCAAACCTCTACTCTAGCCATGCATAAACGTACTGCTCATGGTGAAGAAGTGACTGCTGTCATTGGTGATGCTGAAACTGCTCAATTATTTGCTCAAGGTAAGCTGCTTTAGAATTTGAGATGGATCTCTAAAATATTATGCTGTAGCAGATAAGTGTATACTGAATTGAAAAATGAAATGAAATGAATGGAGTTTTACGTCCTACTTTCTGCACCTTGTGGGCTAATGAAGACGGGCAACGCCATGCAGGGTGCCATGAGGGAAATTTTGCCAGGACAGCGGCATTAGCCTGCTCTTTTATCGATTTCCAACTGTCGAGGGATCTTTAACGTGCACAGCCTGTAGCACACGAGGTCTCGGTTTATTGTCCCATCCGAATGACTAGACGCTTTTTCCATGTCAGACCCTCTTACCTGCATCACTGACATGGGGAAACCGGGTTGAAAAATCCGAAGGTATTATCTCGACCTATGCCAGGATTGAACCCTGGACCTTCAGGTTAGCGAGTAAGCGTCTAACTCACTGAGCCACCCCTGCTCCCTGTATACTGAATTGAATTGATGATTAAGTTGGAATGATATGTGCTTATCTATAAAATAAGAGTCCCATTATTATACCACCTGTCTTCATCCATAATCTCTGTTCAGTGACATGATTACAATGCATTAATGTGCAAAGAGGAAATCGTGTTTTATTAGGATAACATGAGCTCGCAAGGATCCTTTTATCATGCTACTCTGTGGCCAAACATCTTAACAGTGATGTTTCCTGGATAATTTGTATGATATCCAGTTACCATACTTTGGTGTTGCTGCCAAGGTTAGACCCCAAAGTTCTACAACAATCAATGTCATGCCACAAACAAATATAGCTTCAATTTAACAGAGAAATTAATTGCCAACTGAGATACACTCCACCCTTTAAACAACTTTAGCATTCTGATTTAGCTTATTCAGGTGACATTACGGTGTATGATTATGAATCATTGTGTACAGTAAAACCATAAAAATGTTTATAAGCAAAATAATCCATACTCTACTATGTGGAGTCAAGTCCAAAAGCCCTTTTCAAAGACGTCACTCCCTCTAATTCTATATATTATAGAAGGTGAAAGTGATGAACCAGATAGTAAAAGAACTAGACTACAGTTTATTAATAGTGATAATACGGAAGATGGAGAAGGAATGTTAGTTATAAATACTTCTCAATCATCTCAACAGGTAGAATAATTCTTGATACATTCAGGGCTTGACGCCATGAAAAATTTAGGGGATTCCAAAGTGGTATTCTATTTGCACCAATTATTATTCTTTATTTAATGTCTGTAATTCTGTAAAATATTATCCAGATTATCATGTAACTATTTTAATGGTGGCCTTATACCTTTTGGCTCTAACAGTATTCAAAATAGTGACATTCGAGCAAAAAGGATTCAAAATGGCGTTACTATGCATGGTGATAGCGCATGGCACTTGTTGTGTAGAATTCAAATCAACAACACATAAAAGCCAAGCAGATGTCAATCCATCTCACTACTAAATGATCTACAGTGATACTTTTGATATATGAAGAATTTGGTTGTAATTTGTTTTAGGTTGGTGATCTGGAAGCTGTTAGGTTGATACCAGAAGATGAATCCCAAACAATTCAAGTTTCATTACCTTGTTTACAACAATTACAACAACAACATACAATCTCAGGCTTTACTGTAAACGAACAAGGTCAACAAGTTCTGGTTGTCACTGATCCTATACAACTAGAGCATTTACAGGCCTCTTTACAGGTATACTACTTATTTTTTTTATAGACCAACATGTATATTGTTTTTACTCCTGTCCAATGTACGGTCTGTCTGTTGCGATAGAGACTACAGTTTAGTGGGTACTATGTATGTATATCTATATCAATAATATCTCTTCTATTCTGGTACGTTTGTCATGTTAATTTTGAATTATTGCCCTTTACTTAGGCTTAAAGTGTCAAAGTAGGGCTGTGTGAAGATAATAGAGGTTGGAGTTTTTATTGATGATTCAGTGATTTTTTTATCATATGATTTATGATTTATTGAATTATTCCCAAAGATGCTTGGGATATTTGTCATGTAAATAACATGTAAAGCAAAATCCCCTTGGAGGAATTAGAAGTTGTGAGTTGTCTTTTTGAGCAGCTCCTATACAGAATTAGGTTAAATAACCATCTAATCTTTCTTTTCAGCAAATTGCTGGTCAAATTGGTACTACTGCCTCTCTGAGTATTACAGTTGGGCCAACAGAATTAACTAATAATGGTACCGCAAGCGTTAGCATTGCCAGTGATAGTGTTAGTGTTGCTAATGATAGTGTTAGTGTTGTCAGTGATAGTGTTAGTATTGTCAATGGTAGCGTTAGTGTTGCCAGCGAGAGTGTTACTAAACCAGAGAACACTATACCAACGACCACTTCCTCAGAAACTACAGATACTCAGTCTACAGAAATCTCTATTAAGGCAGAATAATGATCCAAGAATGACAAGGTCTTAAGTATTATTCTGAAAATATTCTTTCTCCATGCTCCCAAGTCAAGAGTTGTTCGAAGAAAGCGGTCTTGGTTAGAGTTTTTGTCCATGATTCGAATCTTGAATAAAATCTCGCGTGTGCCTGTGCTTCCGTGATAAGATTATTGTGTCACCGACTAGGTTTTATAATATCAAACAACTTTGATAATTGTCTCTGAAAGTTTTATCGTCTGCAAGACAGACCATCATTATCATCAGAATCGTTTTTATTTCAATTGCATGCTCTGCACATGGTTATCGACAAGGTGGAAAACGACTGACTGGGGATATTTGTCTCCGCTTATGCCCATGCAAAACTCTAATTGTCGACAAAAGTCTCCGACCAAGATTGCTTGTTTGCCCGCACCTTTAACCAAATGTTTGACATCTTTGACTTTGCACATGAGGGAAAGATTCAAAACATAAAGCAACCAAAAAACTGTTTTTTGACACAATAAGCATGGTTTAGCCGCTGGTATACATGTACTCAAAATGTCTTGACACTGTATATATAGAAGTTATACATATTATTTATAAATTGTTAATGTATATTTTTGTGTATAATATTATGTATTATAATTTGTTGAGAACACATGTTAAATGATAAAATCAGGTCTTTAGCTCAATTGTCTTGTTGCATTACTTTAATTTCTACTATTTTTATACATGTGTACACGTTCAGTAAAAAAAAAAACGGAGACAGGCCAATACATTGTTATTACAGGATGAGATTAAAGTGTGTCATCGGTAATCAAAATACATGTGATGATAATATTTTATTGATTTACGGTAGAGAATTTGGACAATGAAAATGGTAGATCCTGTGAAAATTTGATTACAGAAAAAAAAAAAAAAAAATGTCAGTAGATTGAATAATGAAACTGTTAATGTTTTTGATTTGGGAGCATTGTAATGTACTCTCATAATTTTTGACATCTTGCCATGAAGCATTACTTGAAAATAAAATATATTATTGAAATGATTATTTTTTTGATAAAATACGGTAAAATATAAAAGGTAGATCGTTATATTTTTGTAGATGAACAAGTTCCATGTCAGCCTAGCTGTTTTTTTTTTCGTGTGATACAATTCCTTTTAATGAAATTTTATTATTGTTACTGAAACTAATATAATGATAAAATTATGTAAAGCTCGATTTAAGCTCTCAGTATCACTTTTCAAAAGTAAAAATCAATATAAACTGAAATTGAGCTTGATTGATAATAGATTAAAAAGAAAACAATTTGTTCTTGTTGATAAGAATGGAATTATTCTTTTATTCAAAAATTATGTTTGTTGTGTTAAAAATGTTTCCAAATAATGTTTAAAAAAGATTTACTCTTAAGCATTCAATAAATTATTGAACAAATTTGATTTGTGTTGATTTTATTTCACCTTATCTTAAAGCAATAGGGTGATTTAACACTAGATGATATAATGGTGGATAAATCCTCAAGAAACGTGACCATCAAATGGCATGCACTCTCACCAAAGCTACAAGCTGTCGCAATGAGCTCGCCAGACAGGATGACATTCGTCCGAAAGTCATGAGGACTTGGCTGCATCGTCTCCCAGATGTCTAGTAGGTTGCAACGCACGAACTACTCACAAGGTCTCATACATGGTCAAGCAACACCACAGAGAAGCTGCTGGTTTAATTAGGCTACATTAGGCTAAGTATACATCCACATACATGTTTTGAGACCACAATTGTATTTTGACACTAATCACACTCCATAGAAAAATAAAGACCACAATGTGAATGCACTAATTTACACAAAATATAAATCAAAGGACATTCACGTATAATAGTCCAAACACTTCTGAAATACATTG
The DNA here is from genome assembly GCF_000327385.1 of Lottia gigantea. Taxonomy (NCBI): domain Eukaryota; kingdom Metazoa; phylum Mollusca; class Gastropoda; family Lottiidae; genus Lottia; species Lottia gigantea. Next base: position 784,981 of record NW_008710834.1, on the reverse strand, counting down.
TATTCCATAAAATAAAACTCATAAAAATTAGAAGATGGTCAATAAGGCATATTAAACATTTTACAGACAGGAGTCAGTCAATGAGGCATGTCAAACAAACCATCTCGTAAGTTCTCGTCGTTAATCAACATGGCTGACTATTCGTGGCAAGAATCTCAAAAGGTAAACAAACAGTTAAATCATAAACTTTTAGTGGTTTACATTCCTTGTGTGATTGTTGGATAGGTCAAGACTTTCGCATTGAGTTATTTAAACTATATTTGCACATTTTTTACCTTGAATATCTGATCTGTTTGCATGTCACTATCATTGATTGACATTTGGTTTATTTTTTTTTATGCATAAATAACGACTTTCTTAATCTTTTTCGTACTCGTCGCTCTAATAAGTTCTTTTTAAACTAGAGCTGGGATACACTAAGTAAACTAAGTAGCATGTACTAATAAAAAATTTGTCTAGTTTTCACCTTCAGATACCGCTACATGCATCTTTCCTTTGGTAGGCCTATACAAGCGACTACACTGAGCTATCTTATTATATTACTTATTAGCATACCACTCACTCACTCATGTTCACCTTTTCTCTGTGAAAGTTCCTGGGGATGACTATTAGACCTTTTCACTAATTTATCATCTTACTCAAGATTAATTTCTGCAATTTACAGTACCGGTAACGATACTATTTGTTCATTGTGTAAGCTAACACAACTTCAAGAGTCTAGAAACTATTAGAAGGATTATACTTACATAGAAAATAGCCTATAGTTTATGTATGAATGTTGTTTATGTTTTTCAGATGACCTCCAGTCAGGGGTCAGCAGTGTTAGATATGCAGATAGATGGAATGGAAGTCTTAAATGATGATGCATCAGATTATGGAACCGATGGTAACTTTTTGATAATAATTGAATAAAGCACATTAGGATCTGAAATCTTGGTCTGAGTTTCTCTTTCGAAAACTAGTTTCTGTTCTCTATGTAGACTGCACAATATCATAAGTGTAAGAGGGTAGGAAGCCCATTGAGTATTATAATGGGATTTATAATTCAATTTTATTGATTCATTACAGACATTGGGACAGGAAGCTCTAGAAAAGATGCTGATTCAGCTGATGATATGAGAAAAAGGATAGGACAGAATGTTGGAGAAATTGTAAGGAATTCACATCCATTCTTTTCAGTGATCTATAATACAGAACACACTTTATTATGGAACATTAGAGCTATAGAAAATTCCATGTACAAATGAGCACAAGGACCATATACCAGGATATAGTAAAATTTGTTTGTAGACTATTAGCTAAATGGATCTGTCCATTTCATATTATGCAGTCATATATTAAAGATATTATGACTATTTTCTGCAGGTATGGCAAGCTAGTAAACAAAAAGCTCAGAAAGCCTGGAGTGTGTATGGAAACATTGATATCTTGAGGCCATATTTTGATGTAGAACCAAGACAAGTACAAAGAAGGTATGCTATGAACTATTGCACTATATTGAACTATATGACTGGATAACATTTTCCAAAACCAGTAAAAACCATTCTTTAGAAATATCGCGATATATATTGATAATGCTCATTATCGTGATATACGCTTGAACTATATTTATCAGCCCTATATTGCATTCTGTGCTATAATCAATTGAACCTTGGATTCACGAAATATTACTGTATCTCTATAAAAAGATTCAAAAATAATTCACAGTATTCAAATACCTATTCATAAATTTGTAGAGAATCTTGACAAATAATGGATCGAGAGAGTAGTAACCTGGCCACGTATTCTCGAAACGATCTTAGCGCTAGGATGTCCTAAGTTCTTATCTTCTAACATTGATTCAAGGACATTCTAGCGCTAAGATCTCTTCGAGAATAAGTGGCTACCTGGCCACGTATTCTCGAAACGATCTTAGCGCTAGGATGTCCTAAGTTCTTATCTTCTAACATTGATTCAAGGACATTCTAGCGCTAAGATCTCTTCGAGAATAAGTGGCTTGAATTTTAATTGTACTAGATTTAATTAATCTTAAATTTTAAAATTTCAGATTAATATACTCATTGATACCACAAAAACCAACATCACAAAGACAGGTAAAATAATACTGTCTATAACATTAGTATGAATTTGCGTCTGTTTTGTCATTATGAAGTTTAGTTTTAGTATTTTTTGACAAACAGCATTTCTTAGCTGGATTTTCAAATAGCATTAAAGTTAGGCTCAAGTTGCCCACAAGTTTAGGTTCAAACAAAGCAAAGCTGAAAACCTTCTCTGATAAGGACACTCACTCTTTACTGGCCACAAACTTGAAACAGCTGTAACCAATTGACATCACATATATGAAGTTGCATTTCATTTATACCTAGTGCTCAAATGGTTAAGGTTCTATTTTTATTTTAGAGTATACCCAGAGAATTGTATGGACCTATAATGGTGATATTTACTCTTGTGGCTTTATTGTTATTTCAAATGAAGAGTTCCGATCACAGAGTTGTAAGAAGATTCATTATACAACTTTTTTATTGGCTTTGTTTTAGGGAATTCAACCAACTTATGAATTGAATTTAGAGAAGTATTACTTCTCCTACCAGCTGTTATGGTGATGTGGCACAAGTGGCTCACAAGGCAAATTTATGGCAATGATCGTCATTTAGGGTACAAAGGAATTTAATGGCAACTGTGGTTAGCAATGTTTGGGGTGCAACCCTTTTAATTTTCTCTTTAATATTTGGATGTAGGTTAGAGGTACTGACATGGAAAAAGCGTCTAGTTGTTCAGATGGTACAATTAATCGAGGCCCTGTGTGCTACAGACTGTACACGTTAAAGACCCCTCGACAGTTGGAAATTGAAAAAGAGCAGGCTAATGTTGATGGCCGCTGCATGGTGTCTTCATTAGCCCACGTGGTGCTGAAAAGTTGGACGTAAAACTCCATTCATTTCATTTCATTTTAATATTCGGTAATATTTACTTGCAGGAAGAAGGTACATTAATGGGTACAGCATTTGGTGTATGTTTTATTTATTGGTTTGGTTCAGCTGGTTTAATATGGTTATTATCTTATATTTGTGGTGTCAGAATAGCTATGTTACAGATTTTATCTATGTTGGTAAGTTTGAATCATTACTTTATCATTCTCACTCTAAAGATCTGCTTAGCTAACTGGTATGTATAAGAGGCTTTTGTCTTTTCTGACCTATAACATTGCTCCCATATATAAATCCAATGATCTATCTGAAGTCAAAGATTGGCAATTTAGCCAACATTTTATCAAACTGTTACTCTGTATTCAGGACAAATTTTTGGGGCAGTCTTGGTCAGAGATTCTTTTCGCCAATTAGAGTCTGTGTAAAATCTTGCTTGTGCCCATGCTTCCATGACAAAATTATCGCATCTCCGACAGCATTTATAATATCAAACAAGTTTAATAATTGTTTCCTATAGTTTTATCGTCTGCAAGACAGATCGGCATCATCCAATCAGATTCGTTTTCCTTTCAATTGCATGATCCGCATGTGATTTTCAACATGATGGAAAACGACTGACTGGAGATTTTTGTCTCATGTCCATCGGCAAAACTCCCAACAAGGCTCTAGTCCGCATCAAAAATCTTGGACCAAGACCGCTTGTGTGCCCTACCTTAATGCAACAATTAATATTTATGTCAGAAATTTCTATTCTTTTATAGAAATTGATTACATTACATTATATGCTTTGATTGTATTTTTCAGGGATATGCCTTATTTAGTCATTGTATTGTGTTATTTTTGGGTACTGTTGTACATACATCACATGATCATATGTTATTTTATTTAACATGGGCAATACTTGGTGGCCTTTCTACACTTAAAATGGTAAGTTAACAACTTTTTCTATTAATGAAGGCTATGAATTCTCAATTGTATTCCTGCATGGGATATTCTCTTGTGACTATACATTCAGACGAATTGATCTCAATACTTTAGCTCAGCATTTTTAGGAAAAAATGTATGTAAATAAACAAAGACATTTTACTTTAATATTGATGCCACGATCATGATTTTTAAAAATGGACAGTCCTTAGTTTTAAGATGGTTTCGCTTATTTTCATTTTTGAAAATGAAAATGCTAATACTTATATGAATAAAAAGTGTAGGTGGTCTAATGATTTGGAAAAATGTCCATAATTAATTCATAATTAGCTAAATTAGAAGAATTCAAATGAGTGACTGATGAAGAAAGGTCAAAAAGTCTTTTTTTTGTTTATTCAGACTGTACATACATGGACATTTATGATTGATTAAAACTCTTAATTATATACAATAAGAACATAATGATGTGATTAAGAATACATGATAATTCAACAGAAACACCAATTTATCAAATCGTTTGCTTTAAATTGACACTAAAAATAAGGAAACCCATCTTAAAATATCAAAATCTCAAAATAATTGTCCTGTCTGTAATTAGCAAAGCATTTTTTTGTTTTCTACTGAAGAAGTTGTATTATGTAATACAAAATGTTTTTATCGAAAACTGTTTTATAAAAACTGACAACAAATCATAGGGGATGGTATTCCTCTCTACCAGTATCACTTATCAAAATTATAATCCAGTGTGTAGTACCTGTGAAGTCACCTTTGATAGTGCTATACAATATAAATGTTGGAGTTAAGAATTATCATTTATTGTTTCCAGGCCTGTATTATATTCTCAAGAGCCAGTGGGAAAACAGAAAGAATCATGGTGATAGCATTAATAGCTATATTACATCTATCATTTTTACTCTATTTACATTTTGCCTATCATTCAGTTGTCGAAGGTAAGTTATTTTGTTATATCATAAAGTTTTTCTTTTTTATACGCCCACATCTCTTGACACCCCTGTCCGTCCGTCGGTCGGTCCGTCTGTCCGTCTGCATTTTCTTATAAACGCTCTAAAAACTAGATTTTTTGATGGAATCAAATGAAATTCGGTATGTGTATACATATTCATAAAACGAAGATCAAGTTCGAATTTTTTCAACCGTTAGAAGCAGAGTTATTGCCCGTGGCCCAAAATCTTGAATATTTACCATTCGCATGCTGTGGTGGGCTCATATGGCTGATGGCTTAATATATCATAAATAATATTGCCTGATTAAATAATACTGAAATATCACCATATCATGATATATGGTAGTTAACATGATATATATCAGTCAAACTTTAGTCCAGATAAGATCATCTACATAATTTTAACAAGTAATTTTATATTTAAAACAGATGTTTTTTCTTGATATTCAAGAGTGGAGTGTTGTCAAATGATATTGTTTTTATATATTACTTTTATAAATTTTTGAAAGAAAAACAACAACATTTTGTATCAAAAAACGCAATATACACCTATATCGTGTTATATAATTGCTTAATGTTGTGATATCAACTTGAACCAATATCGCCCAGCCCTAGCTGAAATATTGTACT